>NC_057423.1:20496736-20861736 GCF_019457755.1 Venturia canescens | reverse complement strand
AAAAAAATTTTCATCGTCACAAAGCTTCCTCGATGAGGAAGCAAAATAACATAATATCATTCAAACACGGAAAACATCTTTCTTCTGAATTTACAATAGTGATTGAAATTTATTTTTGGTTAAAGTTACGGTTAAAACAACAAGACATTTTTTATTAATCCGCTAATAATAGATTTAAAAATTTTCATACTTCTACTCTATCGTAAGAGTAAGCATAAAAAATGGGTGAAAAAGGTTACAGCCAGGTTTCTGCGATGGTGATGATGAACATAACGACGGCAAAAAACACTAAATTCGATTTTAGTCTTTTTAGATGTCTTTTGTTTATCGAGAAAAAGACCCAAGTGTTTTCTAAGAAGTAGTCACGATCTGCCTTGCAACTTCACATTCCGATTTACTTAACTAATTTTTAAGGATGTATAAGCACTAGATTCCATTTCAGATAGCACTCTAATTTTTTTGTATATTATAGTCTAAGCTTAAGGGGGGAAACCACATTAGAAGGCTGTTTAAAACTGATTTTTTTTGGTGGAAAGAATTATTTAGAATTTAATCAAATTTTGACATCATTTCGTTTATATTTCAAACTGTTGTTATGATTTTTTTTACATAATTTCATCCCAAAATAACAACGTTACACTGTGATGTCCGCTGAAGGTTGTGAGTTTTGAGAATATGAACCTCAATGTAGGTGAAAATAATGAAAATTAACATTTTTGCAGGTGTTGGAGCAATTTACTTCGATTTTCACGATTTTTTCTCTAATTATGCGAAGAAAAATACCCTTAAAATCATGATATCATTTCACAAGTTGGTTCATATAATTTATAATTTTATAAAGACTCATACTGTCCATTTACATACTGATCGGTTCTATACTTTTTGAGTTACATTGTACGCAAATATGAAAAAAGTTATTTCAAGATAAACGCGTTTGAAAAATAAATTTTCGGAAACTAGAAATTTGAAGGAAGTTAACAATCATATAAAATTCTTACCGATTAATCTGCGATTCCAGCACCATACAGCAATCCTTCTTCTTCTTCATAGGCTTCGTTTTGCAGAGGACTACCTGGGGTAGTGCTCCGCCCTATCTGCGCTCGAGTCTGTACCCGATGTGCACTTGGTTTTATGCTCATAAAATCTAAGCGAATACGAATTTCGCTTTGAAATTTTGATAGCCTATTCTTGGACAGTTAAGCTAACGATTTATGAAATAAAAAAAACGAACCTCCTAATGTGGTTTCCCCCCTTAAAACTTAATCTCTGTGAAATTTCAAGGTCTCTTAACGACTGTTTAATCGAAATATTTTTAGTCAAAAGAACACAATTTTACGTGTCATATATAGCCACACTGACTTCGAAGCCTGTATAACTCAAAATTTGATGTATTTTTATATCAGATATTAATCATAAAAAACGTCTATTATATGCATTGAACCCTGAGGATTTTAACGGTTCGTTAAAATAAGGTGGTCAACGGACATTTGAATTAAAAATATAAAGTTAAAGACGACAAATGCTTACGGAACCTCAGAATTTTATAACCTCGTGAAGTTGTGGCAACGTCGCACAACCTATAAATGTAAACATTTGTACAATGCTCTATGGAACTTTTTTGTCGTTATGGTAAGCTCAGCTGTCGACTGACTGCGTCTGATGTTGTCAGACGTAAACTTTTCACACTGCACTACCGAGTCGTGTTAATAAATCTGCATAAAATCCTTTTCATAATGAAATGAATTTAAATATTATTTACCATTATAAAATTATTACAAGATTTCTTAATAATATTGTGCTAATATTGAGATTGCCCGTGGTAATTTCTTTAATAATATATGGTCAAAAACTGTCCATTGACTAGTACGAGCTGCTTTTACATCCTTAAACAAATCAATTCATCTTTTTTCTTTTTTTTTCACTACGAAATACAATGTAATGGGTAGTTGACATCATTTTCATTATCCATTAAAAAAGTAATGATGACTACATTACTTTTTCAGTACAAATTTTGCAACCCTGCTCATATATATACAGAGCCACTTACAGATAGCTTTTGAGATTGAGCAGGGCATCCAACAGTTAAAAACTGAAATCATAACGCTGCATTGTCGCTGAAGAAGCTACTATTGCGAAATGCTTAATATTTTAAAATATGAAACAAGTAACTTTTTTTCGACACAATAAGAAGTATTATGTAGGAAATAGTCTTTCTTTTATGGAAAAGTACACAAGTATCATTTTACATGTAAGTTAAAAACCAGAAACTAAATTGACGTACGGATAGAAACAGAAAGAGGCTTTTCATGTAAAAGCATACAGGAGTAATTCTCTCACTGCTTGCCCTGCAAAAGAGGTGCCGTTTTACTTTAATCTTGGGAGCAAATATTGACCAATTCGAAAACACCAAGGCAGTATTTTTTAGCAAGTCATGTTCGTTTTGGAATGAGCTCAGTTTCGTTTCGTTCCGGTGCGAACCAAATCATGATGCATTTCTCACTTTTTCATAAACTGAGCTTTGACTTGTTCAATTAATAATTCATCAAAACTAGGTATATAAGAAACGACAGAACGAAGAATATGTGTTGGAAAATTTTGTAACAAAAAAATAAGTTTATCTGAATTAAAAATGATTTTCGTACACGACAATTTGAAGTCTTGACTGGATTTGATTTTTCCTATATTTTTTCGCGTTTTCAGAATAAAATAAATTAGTTGTTGCACGTTAGTTGCACGTTTGATTTATTTTTTATCCTTGTTTATGTCAAAATTTGAATTATGGAAATTCCAAAAATATTTCGTTAATGCAAAATGATCGATTTTATATACGAAAAATTCTTACTTGATTAACTGTCGCGATATAAACTAAAATTTATACTACGGCTGTTTGGATTTTCAAATTAAACAATGTAAATTAGGGCTGATTCGGGTATAATTGTTTATAAATTGATTTCAGAAATAACGATAAAAGTTATGTACAAAAACAAACCTCCCTGTTCCGAGCAAGTATAAGAAAAAAATAGTGAAAGCAGCGAAATTAATAAACATTAAATCGTTTTCTAAAAACCTAAAAATTTACAAGGTTAAGTAATTCATATGTATCAATGATCCGCAAAAATAAGGACATTAAGGAAAAATAGGGTTAGATTATAGGTTATAGGTTTTGCTAAAAATAGGAAATAGTTTTGAGATTTTTTCGAAACTAATTTTAAACTCAAACCCTTTACTGCGCACGTTTCATTAATTTCTGATTTCTCATCCGCTTCGCGGTTATATTCACACTATCTCATTTGCTTGTCACTATTTCGTAAGCTCACTCCTGTAATGCGCAATAATCCTTCTTTTCACTGCATGATGAAATCCTATACAGCTGTTAAGTTGTCCTGAGATCGTTTTAATATGCCCCTATAATATATTAAAATTTCATCAAGATCGATTAAGCCATACCCGAGAAGAATTTCTTTTTTTATTTCTCAGTATTTTTTTATATCCTGGACAACGCGTTGAGTTGGGGATCAAAAACTTTAAGACTTTAAGGATCTCGGTATTTCATTAGTACCTACCCTACATATCCTCAAAGTGGCGATTAAATATTCTTCGGAGGCAATATTACCACATTTATTCCCCAACGCCCTTTACCTGTAAAATTTAGCTATGGGAGTATTTCCTGGATTTTTCACAATTTTTTATGTATCATTATCATTATTATCGATCATGAAATAGTTTGAAATTAGCAATAACAAGAAGAAATGGATTTCGTTATTTAATTTCATTTTTCATCGTTGGCGTCGTCCACAGTGGTCTCCGAGACTCATATCGGGCCTTTATGTAATTTTCCAAGACGGATGCCGCCGGTTAACAAATGCACGAGGTTATTTTCTGTTTACGGGTGAAAAGTGTTATTTCACGTTTCAGGGTTAAATTCGATTCGCGAGAGTGAGTTCACGCTTTAGCTGACATAATTTGCAAAAAATACTGTTTTCTATGTCCAAAGCGGTTGATCAGGTCTAAGACCTAGTTCAAATCGAGTGTTGCATTCAAATGAGACCTGACTATATATATATGTAGCTAGTTTTTCCAATATATGTTATTGATGTTTAGGATGAGAAGGATATAACGCAGACCAAAAGACGTGACGACAAAACAAAGTATTTATTAAAAGAATATTATGGATTACAAAAACTCTCTACGTCCGTTCGCATCGATACCGGTCGACACTGTCCCCTCACGGGCCCCTACTCCTATCTGACTTTTGCTAACGGTCGAGATGGCGCAATACTCGCGTTCGCTCACACACATTCTTGCATATGCTCACGCATACATATTTCTTTTTTCCGCGCTCCTACACTCGGCCGTCCTGCTCGCTACATCCGCCCTCGGATGTATCTTCTTCATGTTGATCTTCTTCGTCGGTTTCAGCGTATCTAGTCCAGAGCTTCATATGGTCAGCCGCGGTAGATGTCTGCTGCGGTCCCTCATGTTCGCTAATCTTTCGCACGAGGTATCGGTCGTTGCGCAGAACTTTGCAGATTTCGTACGACCCTAAATACTTCGGAGCAAACTTTTGACCAGGACAGTGCTGTGTTCTCTGAATCGCGACTATACCTCCCCTTCACGATACACTCGAGCATCTTTACGTTTCCGGTTGTATTGTCGTCTGTTTTCTTCCTGAATTCGTTGCAAACGGTCTTTTGCGTGTTCTCGGATCTCGTCACGTTCCTCCTGGAACGTTTTTACGAACTCTCTCTCGACCAGTTCGCGTAGAGATTCGTCTCCTCGAAATTGTGGTTTTGTTCCAAATATGACCTGAAACGGTGTCGATCCAATGCTCCGATGGAACGACGTATTCAAATATTTTTGCGCAGTATCCAAGTGCTTATACCACTCGCCACTCTTTGGAGCAGTCAATTTTGTGATGAGGGGAATCAACGTTCGATTCACCCATTCAACTTGGCCATTGGCCCTCGGAATGCCTGTCATCCTCGATCAGACACTATACGTCGTGGGTTTCCGAAGATCGCTGCCTGTTTCTGTAGTCGATTTATTACTCAGCTGCCGTTATCGATTTAGTCGCGTAGAGCCACGTAAATTTCGTGAAGGCATCGATTATAACAAATACGTGTTTATAAGTTTTTTTCGTTGAAGCCAGGGGTTCAAGATGATCTAGTGTAGCGTATCGAGGGGCGTTGTTCTTTTCGCGATGGTATTAAGGTAGTCCTTTTGTTTGCCCTGTTTTTTCACTGCCATTATGCACTCGATACATGTGTGTACGACTCTCTCGATTTTCTGCCGTATATCCGGTATCCAATAGTCCTTCTGAAGAATAGCCTCTGTCTTGGCGATAGAGAAATGCCCTTTCTCGTGCGCTCGACGAATTATGTGCGCACTCAACGATCTGGGAACCATCAGACGGATATCTTCGTCAACTTCTTTAAAGAGGAGTTCTCCGCGAACCACGTACCCCTTTCTCGATCGTTTGTCCACATCCTCAATTATCTTGCAAATATCGCTATCTTCGCGTTGCGCTTTCCTCAATCTCGCCACTAACCATCCTCACGCTCGTCAACAGGAGGCATGTCGGAAGCGAATTTCTGCTCAACGCATCCACGTGAGCCATGCTCCTTCCCGGTCGGTGTACGATAACGTAGTTAAGGTATTACTGGATGGATAGCCCAGCGGATAAATTGTACCTGATCGGAATTTCCGTTCTTCGTGATGCAATAAAAATCTGAAAAAATTCAGCAACATTTGGAAAGTTATGCACTACAATTATCAATAATATTATTGCCCAAAAGTTATTAACAAATTGTTCAAATAAATAATTTTTTAACAATTTTACAGTAAACCCTTGTTTTTTTTTTACGAATCAAATGTGCGCATTTTTCTGAATGCCCATGATTTTTTTCAAAATTTTCGTGGGTTTTTGAAATCTCGCACTCGTTTTACCGCTCGTGAAATAAATCGGGTGCCATTGTCTGCCGTCACAGTTTTTCTGTATCAACATCGATCCGTATCCGTGCACCGATGCATCGGTGTGCAACTCCGTTTTGGAGTTGATATTATATAAAATCAGCACCGGTTTAGTAGTTAGCACTATCTTTAAACTCGCAAACGTGCTATTTTGCTCTTCGTCAAATCGAAATTTTGCGTCAGCTTTCAACAAGTTCGCAGTGGTCTTGCTATCAACGAATATATCGGTATGAATTTCCGAAAATAGCCAGTTATTCCTAAAAAGGATTGAACCTGCTTTACATTCGTCGGCGTCGGGAAATTTCGAACCGCTTCAGTTTTATGTTCGGACGGTCGCACTTTACCGGATCCCATAACGTGTCCCAAGAATTCGACCTCGCGTTTCAAAAAATTACACTTCGACCACTTGAAAATCAAGTCGGCTTCGCTTGCAACCTCAAAAACACGCTCGAGGTTTTCTATTCCACTCTACTCGTCTTTCGATGACACGATCAGGTCGGTCCATGTACGTTATAAGTATGCGCTCACTGATCAACTCACGGAAAACAACGTTGATAAACTTTTGAATGATCGCCGGAGAATTGCAGAGACCGAAAGGTACTTTGCAAAACTCATATTGCCCGTCTGGCACAATAAATAACGTGTATTTTTTACTCGCTTCGTCAACCTGCACGTGAAAAAACCCGTTTCGCAAATCTAAAGTCGAGAATATCTTCGCGTCTTGCAACACATCGAGTTGATCCTCTATCAAGGATAATGGATAGCGGTCTTTAACAATCTTTTGATTAATTAATCGGTAGTCTGCGCACAACTGACTCGAGCCGTCTTTCTTTTTTTACGATCACGACAGGACTGCAGAAATCGGAAATGGATTCGCGAACTATTCCTTCGTCTAACCATTCTTGTATTTACACATTAACCTCCCTCTTTTCCATTTCGCTCAACCGTCGCGCTCGTTGATATATTGGTTCCTCATCTTTCAATACGATCGCCATTTTCACTCCCACCTCGCGACCTTTTTTCGGTTCATACGCATCTACCAGGCTCTGTATTTTCTCGCGATTTCTCGATTCGCAAACCTCGGATACATCGATTTTGTCTTTGTCACGCTCGTGAATTGCTTCGATTTTCAAAATCTCGGGCACATCCTTCCACTCATTCTCTTTCGGTTTCGGTATAATCTTGCATGCGCCCCGTTCTCGAATCAGTTGGACAGTATGCAAAAGATCGGTACCAATCAGCATAGGGTGGTCCATCAGCTGATTCGCGATGACCTGAAAGCGTATTATATATGCATTCTCGTCTATATTCACTTTCATAATGCAAAAACCCATTGACTTATTTCTTACATTACCCACACCCTTGAATGGCATTTCGTTTCTTACAATATCCAGTTGACCAAACTTGACACACTGATCTGCACGTATAACGGAAATATTGCTCGCGATATCGATAATCGCAACATCATGTCCATTAAACTGGGCCAAAAAAAATTAAAAAATCAATTTTTTTTTCAAAAAATATATCAAGAATATTATTCAGAATGACGAAAACAAAATTTGGTGAAAGTTAGAGCCCTTAATAATAATTTTAAGAGGTCAATCATTGCCATTTTTGATTTTTATGCAAGATTCTATGTTTTACGTCAAAACGGCTAGGAGATTGAAGTGAAAAAAATTATTCCCACTTCTTTTTATATAAAATTGAATTTCCTACAAAAAAGGTCTGATTGAAAATTTTCTTCAGACGAGCCGTTTCCGAGTTATTAAGCTTTTTAAATCGATATACTTTTTTGATTCAAATGTAAAAATTGATTTGAATCGAATCAAATTTAGACACGAGTGTTTTTGAAGCCGTTCGTCTACAGATTTCTTAAATCAAAGTTTGCGGTTAAAACATGGTAGACTTTGGTGCGACTTAGAAAAGATTCGGTGGAGGGATAAAACGATGAGGGAATATGAAACTGATAAGGAAATAACGTAGTTCTCTGAGAATATTATTCAACTTTTTTGTTAGTCATCTTGACTAGTTCTTATGCTTTAGACTATGGTTCAAACCTAGTAAATGCATTATGGTGATGTTGAGAACTGTTTCGATTGTTTCATGATAATACGAAGACATATCAGAAATATGGGTATTTTTGTACTCCCCGAAATCATAGAAATTGATTTGGGAAGAATCTCAACAACTTCTGTTTTGCACCCTCTGACATGACCAATAAGTATTCCAAACTTTAGAGTTTATCGTCACTATAAGGCAGAATAAAGAAAACAATTAATAATTTTTATGAACACGCGTATTTTGTAATGAAACTGGAAATTATTTTGAGGAGGCTTTTGAACAGTCAACTAGAATGTCCCTGCGAACTTTGGTTGCAGACTTTTTGCTATTTATCCGTCAAATAAATTTCTTCGGAAACTCTCTGTCAGAAAATTGAATTATTTTTTTCATTATTCATTACAAGTTTTACCAGTCTTTTCGTAGTTTTCTTCCTTGACACTAATGTGATCGAGGGCTGTTTTTTCTTCGTTCCCCGCAATATTGAGAGGCGAAGTTACTGGACGTCTGAATCGTATTTAAGTAATAGTGACAAAATAAAGCATGAGTGAAAGAAGTTCCAAAGACGAATCGATGACGGGGCGTGGCACTAGATTTGGACTTCTACCGTTACCTCCATCACCGCCAGCACCACAATCATTCACAAACCACAAACTCTTCAGAAAATGCAAAAGTGCCACCTTTCACCTGGATGGAGCGACCTACACCATAGGTAATTTAACTCTGATCATCGACGGGAGCATTCAATTTGTCAAACTGTCTTCTAATTTCTGAGTTCCAGAATCTGAGATCAGAGTCGAACGATCGATAATGAAATAATTTAATTTTTGCTAGTTATTTAGCCTAGCAGTTAAGGAAGAAAATGATGTATTGATGATCTAGTGAACACTTTTCAAAATTAACCCTCACAGACAGAGACCTATTTCGCGTTGACGGAAAATGATTCCCTTCATAATTTTATCTCAAAATACTTTCTCTAGTTTCCGAATGCATTGTGACATTTCAGTTTTTTTTGTTGGGAAATATGAATTTTTGAATGTTTGCTGCGTGCAGCACCAGGTCCTTGAGGAGTAGAATCAGGAAAATTTACGAATGAATCTAGCACCGAATACCCTAAATACATCATATTAGCTTCTCTTTGAAAGGAAATAACGTTTCGAGTACGAAAAAAAATGTGTACTCACTTTTCTTTTGCAATAACTAAAGCACCTTTTCACACAAAGCTAACTCAACATGAAACGCCGACTTCATATTGATATTTCAATGGGTTAAAGCAGTTTATCTCTTGGTTTAGGAGTATCTATGGTGCAATCTAATCTTGCTTGATGGAAATACGCAGTTAGAACCCCGCCCTTACTGACCGATGCAGTTTTATTGGGCCTGGAAGCGCGTGTTGCGTAGAAGCAACATACGGTCCGAGAGGGTTAACAAAAGAACTCCGAGTATTAAAAAACGCTGATCCGTTCTAATTTTAGAAAACAATTAGAATCCCAATTTTTTGGAACTTCAACCCACATAGTTTACTACATATAAACAGTACGACAATTTAGAGAGCCCGGTTAAAGAAATAAGCTTGATAAAATGAATTTTGGCGTAATCATAATTCAGGGTAATTAAATGAATGAATCTATGTAATGAGAGAAGATAAGAAGGAGACAAGTGACATGGAAATGATAAAAATGTAGACCGGGCAAGGTAAATAAATAAATGGATAAAGTCAATAAAATTCTATTTTACAAGAATTTAAAAAAAAATGGTTAAACTTTAGTGAAACTTATTTTGAAACGTGAAAAAAAATTAAATACACCACTCAGGGCATTGCAATCCCACGACATACAAAAATCTCCCTTGAAAACGTTTTGAAAATTCATTTCCCATATATCTAATTTTATCCAGAGTCGCGGTATAGCGACTCGAGTAAAGTACATTTACAAATTTATAGTAAGATGAAGACGAGTCGCTACTAGACTAATTAAAACTTTGTAGCTTAACGCATATAAGAAATATATCAAAATTTCATAAAAAAAATAATGAAACGAACTGTAAATAATTTCAACAGAACAATTGGAAAAAATTTCACAAATTTTGAAAAAAACATTACATTAAAAAAATACAAATCTGTAATTATTTTGTAAACGATGAAAACATTTTGAAAAACGATGCCCCATTTTTCTTATCTTATGCTTACAATTAAATAAATTTAAAAAAAATTCCATCTAAGTAACTTACAGCAATAAAATTAATGATACCAACGGAGAATAAGTGATTCATGAGTAACTCCTAATTTCAAGATTATGGAATTGTTTTAAGAAGCTTTTAAATCCAAAAAAATCAAATGAAAGCTAGTCATTTCTTACTCTATTGTGGCAGAGATTTATAAGAAAATCGATTCTTCTCAGACTTTCAGGATCCTCTGGTATTATTCACAAAATTCGACGTCGATTGGATCGATACAAATTATGTTTAAATATGTGTTAAAAGTATGTGTTAAAAGTACTTCTTGTTATGATATGACGTATGGCGTGTTGTTTAAATGCTAACTAGATGAGGTTATAAAGATCGCGGAAGTGACAATTCATCGACAATGTTCCAATTTTTTCCGATTCTGTAGAAAATCCATAAAAACAGGACAATATTTTAGTGAAAGTGGTGAGAAAAAAGGGAAGAAGAATAAGAGAGAAATAAAGGCCGAGGAATCCAAGAGTGTTATGTGATGGAAAATAAACCGAAAATTGTCAACAACATACGGATTGATGGTATAAAATATTTAGAAAGGTTAGAGATTTTTTCTATATATATCTTGAAATGTAATCCGGATTCTGAAACATTGGAAAAAAAATCCATGCCTCCGCTCTTTCTCGTCACCTCTCTCTCTCTCTCTCTGATTGTATCATCAAACTTGTCGATGTTTGTTATTGGAGAATATATAATAAAATAACCCAAAACAGCAATGACGAAGGAGAGCGAGCGACTACAACAATATAGAAAAAGAGTGTAATCGCATTGCCTGTAAACGCATGACAGACTATTCGAAAGTGCTTGATTACAAAATTTCTATTGCCAAATCGAAACTGAAGAAATCCGTATTTTTTTCGTTTTGTGGTGGATTTTTTTTTTATTCATAAAAAAGACTAAATTGATAATCACGGAGAGTTTTCATTTCAATTTCAACAAAGTAAAATTTGAGTTCGAAATAAAATATGTCCGCGTGTGTGTATGTGTGTGTAAGTGAATACCTGAAACAACTTGGATGTATAATGAAACGATTTTTATTTTAAAACTGATTCGGCTTGAAAGGGTCACCCCGTGTGGCAAGCGCATTTTTTGGGGTTTTTTCGTGATTTTTTCGCGGCGAGAAAAAACATAGACTTGAAATTTAAAGAAATTGTTCATTGGTATTTAAACTTTATGACAGAATTTTTTAACTCTGATGTCTCAGATTAATTCGGTGTAAAATTAGTCCACAGGGTCCCATATGTTTCTCCATGATCTCCACGATTCCCGGGGGTTCCGTTTATCTGCGATCAAAAAACCAAGGAGCATTTTTATTTGTAAAGCAGTGGCTATCGCCTGAACTACAATCATACAGAGATATTAAAAATTGAAGGATTATCGAGCTATGCAACATTTTGAAAAATTGAAATCAGGTATTTCAAAATAGAAAAATCCTTCAATTTTTAATATTTTTATATGATTGTAACTCAGGTGATAACCACTGCTTTACTAATCAATACGCTCCTTGGTTTTTTGATCTCAGATCAGAGATCGGCATCAATAATTTTTTTGCCACTAATTTTGATAATTATTGTCAATTGATTAAAAATCAGTAATTATTTCAAGTTACATTATCAATTGAACAAATAATTAGAAATTGATAGAAACTTTATTGCCAAATGACGATTCATTTTTTAATTGATGGAGGAGATATTACCAATTGACGAAAAATTTCCAATTGATGGAGAAGATATTGTCAATTGACCAACCAATTTCCAATTGATGGAGGAGATATTACCAATTGACAAAAAATTTCCAATTGAGGGAGGGGATATTGCCAATTGGCCAACCAATTTTCAATTGATGGAGGAGATATTGCCAGTTGACGAAAATTTTTCAATTGATCCAGAATGTTCTGTCAATTGACCATATAAAATCCAATTCTAGAAAAATTATTGGCCAATTGGTGGATCGTCCATTGGCAATCCGGGCGATACCAGCGCCTGATTTAAGCATACATAGAATGCGATACTTCCGTGATCATCTTCTACGATGCTTAGTTCGACGGCTCGATGGTTTCCGATATCTAGGTCGACGGATTCATAGATTTCGATGTCTAGATGTATTTCTCCATGGTTTTCGATGTCCAGGCATATTTCTCCATGGTTTTCGATGTCCAAGTCTGTTTATCCATGGTTTTTGATGTCTAGGTGTGTTTATCCATGGTTTTTGATGTCTAGGTGTGTTTATCCATGGTTTTTGATGTCTAGGTGTGTTTATCCATAGTTTTCGATGTCTAGGTATACTTCTCCATGGTTTTCGATGTCCAGGAATATTGCTCCATGGTTTTCGATGTCTAAGTATATTCCTCCATGGTTTTCGATGTCCAGGCATATTGCTCCATGGTTTTCGATGTCCAAGTATATTCATCCATGGTTTTCGATGTCCAGGCTAATTGCTCCATGGTTTTCGATGTCTAAGTATATTTCTCTATGGTTTTCGATGCCCAAGAATATTGCTCCATGGTTTTCGATGTCTAGGTATACTTCTCCATGGTTTTCGATGTCCAGGCATATTTCTCCATGGTTTTCGATGTCCAGGTCTGTTTGTCCATGGTTTTTGATCTCTAGGTGTGTTTGTCCATGGTTTTTGATGTCTAGGTGTGTTTATCCATGGTTTTCGATGTTTAGATATACTTCTAAATGGTTTTCGATGTCCAGGAATATTGCTTCATGGTTATCCATGTCTAAGTATATTCCTCCATGGTTTTCGATGTCCAGGCTAATTGCTCCATGGTTTTCGATGTCTAAGTATATTTCTTTATGGTTTTCGATGCCCAAGCATATTGCTCCATGGTTTTCGATGTCTAGGTCTGTTTGTCCATAGTTTTTGATCTCTAGGTGTGTTTATCCATGGTTTTTGATGTCTAGGTGTGTTTATCCATGGTTTTTGATGTTTAGGTATACTTCTCCATGGTTTTCGATGTCCAGGAATATTGCTTTATGGTTTTCGATGTCTAGGTATAGTTTTCCATGGTTTTTAATGTCTCGGTATATATCTCCCTGGTCCTCGACGTCTAGGTATATTTATTCATGGTTTTACATGTCTCGGTGGACGGCTTCATGGTTTTCAATGTCTAGGTATACTTTTTTATCGAAAACCATGAAAAACTATGCCAAGACATCGAAAACCATGGAAGAATATACCTAGACATCGAAAACCATCGAAAAATATACTTGGACACCGAAAACCATGACGCCGTCGACCTAGAGATCGAAAATCATGGAATCTTCAACCTAGACATTGAAAACCATGGAGTCATCGACCTAGACATCATAAACCATGGCACCGTCGATCTAGACATCGAAAACCATGGAGCCGGCGACCTAGACATCGAAAACCATGGAGCCGTCGACCTAGAGATCGAAAACCATGGCGCCATAACCCTGGACATCGAAAACCATGGAGCCGTCGACCTAGAGATCGAAAACTATGGCGCCGTAAACCTGGACATCGAAAACCATGGACCCGTCGAGCTAGATATAGAAAATCATCGAGCCGTCGACCTAAGCGTCGAAGAAGATGCTCACGGACGTATCGCATTCTATGTATGCGTAAATCAGGCCCTGGTATCGCTCGGATCGCCAATGGATGATCCACCAATTGGCCAAACATTTTTCTAGAATTTAATTTTATATGGTTAATTGACAGAACGCTTTGGATCAATTGAAAAATTTTCAATTGGCAATATCTCCTCCATTCAATGGATATTGGTCGGTCAATTGGCAATATCTCCTCCACCAATTGGAAATTTTTCGTCAATTGGTAATATCTCCTCCATCAATTGGAAATTGGTCTGTCAATTGACAATATCTGCTCAATCAATTGGAAATTTTTCGTCAATTGGTAATATCTTCTCCATTAATTAGAAATCGGTTAATCAATTGACAATGTAATTTGTAATAATTAATGATTTTTAATCAATTGATAATAATAATTTTTGCAATGTGCGTTTTTGATCAATTTAAAAATGAAAAATGAAAAATTTTTTTTTGCCGATCTCTGTCTCAGATAAACCTATCCCCCAGAATCGTGGAGACTATGGAGAAACATGTTCCTGTGGAGTAGCTTTACACCGAATGTACTAGAGATATCAGAGTTAAAAAATCCTACCATAGAGTTGAAATACCATTGAATAAACTTTTTAATTTTCAAACGGCTATATTTTTTTTTCTTTGCCGCTATAAAATCGCGAAAAAAACCCACAAAATCCGGCTGCCACACGGGGTGACCACCTTATGTTGGATTTAATTATTCCAATTTATCAATATCGCGTTGTCTGAAAAAAAGATTCGAATGCCTTAGTCGTTAAAATCCTGTCGTTATTTAATGACATTGAAATTTATAATTCGTTGCGATTTTTTGAGTTTTTAAATAGCCGTGACCAATATTGCTTGATATTCAGTTCTGAATGTTATGTGCGCTATGTCATTTTAATGTAACATCATGACTTTGAACAACTTTTCACTATAATACTATATAGATTTGGACCATTGAAATACAGCAAAAATCTGCAAACTATAAAATTTATATACTTTGCCATTCATTTTACTTTTTGACTCTCACTGCAACATAAATATGAAGTGAAAAATTCATTAGAAAAGTCTTCAGTTGCTCATTAATGCTTTGAAATTTGATTTGAAATTGAATGAAAATGATTTGAAATTGCTGTTTTCGAAACTCATTGCGCAGATACATTGAATTGCAGCAGATAGCTGCGAACTTTAAAATTTCTGTGGATAAATATATGTGCTAATTATCACTTCCTATCTTTAATTATGGTAATATGTAATGGAACTTGATTCAGCAAGTTTTAAAGTGTTCCTTTTCAAATAGTATTTAAGTTTGTATTACTGCGGTATGGAGCGAATAGCTTCAAATTTTGATATTTTTGTGTCGCAGCATGTATGCCAATCATTTTAATTTTTTACTCCAACGTAACATGTAATTTCAAAAATTCATCACAAAAGTTTTCATCTTTATTATTTAACTTAATTTTCCTTTTTCTAAATTCCATGCTAAATTTCTGATTTTCTAAATTTATTTCTAAATTATCCTGAAATGAAATTGTTTTCCTCCACAACCAATGCAGGTACCTTAAACGTCTTTGATTTCCGTTGCTCTATTGAATTAAGTACGCTCAGTTTTTTTTGCTTCTTTAAGTTCTGACATAATAAATGTTTCCGAGTGCCTTTTATCTGCAACTATCAAACTGTAGATAATTGGATCTCAGCGGCCACTTGCAAACTTTGGAAATATATTTCATCAGGGGCATGTTTTGGATGACACGAAAACGTCTAGATTCCGAATGCAAAAGCGACATTTAGAAATGGCCAATTCTGTTGGATTTGTTGTGTCTTGAATTTGATCTGTGTTCCTCTTTTCCTTTCTTTTTTCTAACGTTATAAGCCGGAAATCATATCTCAGCCCGCAACACGCATTGCTACATGCTCTTGAGTTCCCAATGGACAAAACATATTAGAAGACAAGGGGAAAAATCGCCAAAGTCCAGGAATAGATCTGTGACGAAATATTTCCAGTACAATTTCGACGAAATTTAGGTCTTTTTTCGTGGAAACCAACGTTATAAGCCGAAAATCATATCCCGGCCTCCAACCCGCTTTCGACCGTGCTCTTTGGTTCCTAATTGTCAAAACATATTAGAGTAGGAAGAAAAAAATTGCCAAAGTCCAAGGACAGACCTGTGACGAAATATTTTCAGTACAATTTGGACGAAAATTAGGTCTTTTTTCGTAGAAACCAACGTTATAAGACGAAAATCATAAGTAATTCATAGAAATTTAAACTAAAATCCTATAGTCAACTGAACATAAATAAGGAACTTTTGAGAAAAAAGACGTGATATCAAACCATAAACTTCCCCTAGGAAAAAAGAATCCTCGTCGGGCTCAGAACGTTTTATCAAAATTACTGAAAAATAAATGGAAATAAAAAATCGGAGAATCTTTCTTTCGAATAATAAGAACGATGTCAACCCATTTCTTTTTAACCAGAACATATAAAAATCGTTAAAATTCACATGAAAGTCATTCGTTACTTCAACGAGGTACAGACTTTAAAGAATCGATTCAAATCGATTATGTTCAAATACGTTTTAAACGTGGTGACATGACATAATATCACACGACAAAATATTATGGACAAAATATCACAGTGACAAAATACCACACGATAAAATATCACCGCGACAAAATATCACACGACAAACACGATATGTGTGTTCGTGTTTGTGTGTGTGTGTTTTTATTTAGTCGTGTGATATTTTGTCGCGGTGATATTGTGTCGTAAGATATTTTGTCGTGGTGATATTTTGTCGTGTGATATTTTGTCGTGTGATCTAATATCATGGAACTCTTAAACGTATTTGTCCGGCCCATCACTTTTCATTCAAATTACTCATTTGAAATAAAATCAGGGCTTTTCTATAATCACAAATATAATAAAATGGATAGAAATAAAAATAATATCTCCAAGTAATTTGAACTTGATTGTTCTCAAGTTCGTATTGCAATAATTGCAATATCCACTTCTCATTTCCTTCAGCGAACACATACCATTCGGCAAAAACCAATGAAAATGGTATCAATCGCATTACAAGAAATTTTCGAACCTACTCAGCCATGCAATGTTTTTTTTTTCGATAGTCACGTACACATTTTGATAAATATCACTAGTCGAGTACGACACGCGCGATTCCTGGAATTTGGAGAAAAATGATTTTATTGTGAATTATGACTCCATATAATATCAACCTAGGAAAAAAAAGGTTGGGACAAGTACATTGATGGTCCCTCGTTTGCTGATAATTCCATTCAAAAAAACTTTAAAAATATTTTCTTTTTAAATTTTAAAAAAAATGATTTTATAAAAAAAAATACAGAACAATCCGAAAAAATTTGCACAAATCTTGAAAAAACATTATCTGTAAAAAAATCTAATCTGTATCTATTTTTTAAAGTGTCAAAAGAATCAAATAACAAGTAAAAAATAAAAAACCGAAAAATCGCGCTTGAAATCATTTTGGAAACAGATGCCTCATTCTTCTTATTTGATTCGAACAGCTAAATCAATTGAAAAAAATTCCATCTATTTTACGTGCAGCATTAAAATTTATTATATCAATTCGAGGCCAAGTATTTTCTAATGAATTGAAAAAAGTTACCACTTGAGTTACATGCAGCACTAAAATTTATGATATCAATCGAAGTACAAGTAATTTATGAGTAACTCCAAATTTCAACATTATGGAATTGTTCTAAGAAGCTTTTAAATCCAAAAAAATCACATGCTAGCTAGTCATTTCTTACTCTATGGTGGCAAAGACTTATAAGAAAATCGATTCTTTTCAGACTTTCAGGAGCTTCTGATCAAGAGACGCGGTAGCGGCTCGACGCCAAGTATTAAAAGGAAAAACTGCAGCGCAAAAGAAAAGCCAGCGCGAGCCCTGCCGCTACTCTTATATACGCGAATATGCCGGTTTTATGACGTCACAGAATTTTCAAATGGCTCTCACAAATAAACCATTTCATAAAAGAACTTGAAAATTTGTGACGATTTTTTTTCGATTTTTCTCTTTCCATTGGTCTTTGTTGCAAGTAAATCCGTCCAGTAAATCCTGAGATATGTAACGTTAGGGATTTAAAATCCATCATTTCGGGATTTTCATTTTCTTAGAGACAGAGAGGCGTAAGTTACACGTGTTTACATTTGGACTTACGTCCTTTGCACGATTTCTTACTTTTGTCACACTCTACGTCACGCACTACGCTGAACGCGGCTACCCCCTCTCCTTCTGCGTCGCCGAGCGAGAGAGACAGAGAATGGGCGCACAGCGGGGGCAATACCAGCTCCTGGTTTGCGCATAAAATATGTATATAATTATATTATATACAGTATATAATAATATTATAATAAAATAAAAAAATTGAATAATACGAATAACATTAAATAATAAATAATAAAAATAAAAAAATATAAAATTCTGGTCGACGCCGCTGGATTTTTCGAGGATGTCTAGGGCGATAGCTCATGGGTTTTGGAGGACTAGGTTTAGGTACATTCTATCGCGATTTTCGATTTCTAGGTGGACGACTCCATAGTTTTTTATGTCCAGATATATTCCTCCATGGCTTTCGTCGTCTAGGTATGTTTTTTCATGGTTACCGAGGTCTGGGTCGACGGCTCCTTAGTTTTCGATGTCCAGGTATGTTTCTTCATGGTTTTCATGGTTTCGGATAATTCCTCCATGGATTTCGATGTCTAGGTATATTCCTCCATGGTTTCTGATGTGCGAGTGTATTTCTCCATAGTTTTTCATGTCCACGTGTATTTCTCTATAGTTCTTGATGTCTAGGTATATTCCTCCATGGTTTTCGCGATCGAGGTTGACGGCTCCACAGGTTTCGATGTCCAGGTATGTTTCTCCATGGTTTTCGTGGTCTCGGATAATTCCTCTATGGGTTTCGATGTCTAGGTATATTCCTCTATGATTTCTGATGTGCAGGTGTATTTCTCCATAGTTCTTGATGTCTAAGGTATATTCCTCCATGGTTTTCGTGGTCTAAGTATGTCTCTTGATGGTTTTCGCGGTCGAGGTCGACGGTTCCACAGTTTTCGATGTCTAGGTATGTTTCTCCATGATTTTCGTGGTCTAGGATAATTTCTCCATGGGTTTTGATGTCTAGGTATTTTCCTTCATGGTTTTCAATGTCTAGACGTTTTCCTTCATGGTTTTCGTGGTCCAGGTATATTCCTCCATGGTTTTCGTGGTCTAGGTACAATCCTCCATGGTTTTCGTGGTCTAGGTACGTTTGTTCATGGTTTCAATGTCTAGGCATGTTCCTTCATGGTTTTCGTCATCCAGGTATATTCCTCCATGGTTATCTCGGTATAGGTAGATTCCTCCATGGTTTTCGTGGTCTAGGTATGTTTCTTCATGGTGTTCGTAGTCGAGGTCGACGGCTCCACAGTTTTCGATGTCCAGGTATGTTTCTCTCGGGTTTTCGTGGTCGAGGATAATTCCTCCATGGGTTTCGATGTCTAGGTATATTCCTCCATGATTTTCAATGTCTAGGCATGTTTAGTCATGGTTTTCGCGGTCGAGGTCGACGGCTCCTCAGTTTTCGATGTCCAAGTATGCTTCTCCATGGTTTTCGTGGTCTAGGATAATTCCTCCATGGGTTTTGATGTCTAGATATGTTCTTTCATGGTTTTGAATGTCTGGACATGTTCCTTCATGGTTTTCGTGGTCCAGGTATATTCCTCCATGGTTTTCGATGTATGGATATGTTTGTCCATGGTTTTCGTGGTCTAGGTACATTGCTCCATGGTTTTCGTGGTCTAGGTAGATTCCTCCATAGTTTTCGTGGTCTAGGTAGATTCCTCCATGGTTTTCGTGGTTCAGGTATATTCCTCCAGGGTTTTCGATGTCTGGATATGTTTTTCTATGGTTTTCGTGGTCTACGTAGATTCTTCCATGGTTTTCGTGGTCTAGATATGTTTCTTCATGGTTTTCGCAGTCGAGGTCGACGGCTCTACAGTTTTCAATGACCAAGTATGAAGGACCACGAAAACCATGTTCCTTCATGGTTTTCGTGGTCCAGGTATATTCCTCCATGGTTTTCAATGTCTAGGCATGTTTCATCATGGTTTTCGATGGCTAGGTATGTTTCTCCATGGCTTTCGTCGTGCTGGTATGTTTTTTCATGCTTTTCGAGGTCTAGATCAACGGCTCCGTAGTTTTCAATGTCCAGGTATGTTTTCCCATTGTTTTCGTGGACTAGGTTGACGACTTCATAGTTTTCACTATTCCGTTCCATAGCTCCATAGTTTCCGATGTTAAGGTGAATTTGTCCATGGTTCCCGATATGAAAGTCAATGGCTCCATAGTTTCCGATAGTGTGGTGAGTTTTTCTAAGGTTTTCGATATCTAGGTCGTCGGCTCTATAGTTTTCGAAGTCTAGTTTGGCGACTATAGAGTTTTCGATGTCTAGGTGGATGCCTTCGTATTTTTCAATATATATTCGACAATTTTATATTTCCCGATATTTAGGTAAACGGTGCAATGGTTTACGATATATTTCCTCATAGTTATCGATATCTAGATCTGCGATTTAATAGTTTACATTGACGAGGCAGGTTCAGACGTTACAGAAGACCATGAAAAAATATCACTGGACACCAATAACCATAAAGCTGTGGTCTTAGACATTGAATACTATGGAAACATCTCCTTGGACATTGCAAACCATTGACAGTATCCATGTCAACATGGAATCCATGAATGAGATGAAGATAGATTCAAAAATCATTTTTCCAAGTAAACAAGTGGAGCTTTTCCAAAAAAGGAATAGGAAATGAAAATATCATCCCATTGCATAGGAATTTCCCAATCTTTCATTGGAAAATTCGATTTGCTGAATGGATAATCAAAATCGTCACCATTATTGCTTGTAAAAGGTTTCAACTCACATGAACATAACCGCACAGTTTTCGTCCGTCTATATAGAAAAATTGGCTGTGTCGATTGCTTTTGGCACATAGAGAAAAGCACTCAACTTGAAACAAATCGTTTTAAAAATTTTCGTCGAAGACGATGAATGTATTTTTTTTCTTAAGTAAATATTGTCACGCCTCTAAAAAATAAGCTAAATTAGAAAAAAAACTAATTGACAAAGTAAAAAAAGAACGCCAATTATTAAAAGGTCGCGACCGTAGTTTCCAATAATTTTCTATATTTGTATTATCAATAAAAAACTTCAAAATAGAAAAAAAAATGAGATCGTTTTCTGAAGTTGACAAATATAGTGAATGAAAGACGATTCCTATATAGTTGTCACGTCTCGCAAAAAGAAGTGAAATCAGTAAATATTAAAACTTCAAAAAGTAAAAAAGGCACGCCAAGTATTAAAAGGTCGTGACCGTCGTTTTAAATGATTTTCTATATTCGCATTGTCAATAAATAAATTTTAAAAAATGTTTAACTGTGAAAAAATATGAGATCTATTGTAACATATACAGTGAATGAATTACGTTTCCTGTAGGAATTCTGAATTTTGGAAATAAAAAAAAATGAGATCATTTTCTAACGTAGCCAAGTACAGTGAATGAATTAAGGTTCTTGTGGAATTCATTCGTGTACACTTTTAGCCCTAATCCCTCACTTATTCATAAAAATTTTCCAGCAAACGTCACAGAGCAACAAAGGTTTCTCGAATGATTCTGCAATTATTAAGAGATTATCATCTGTTTTTATGCTAGCACGGGTTATAAACTTAAAACAGTTTACGCGTACAAGTGCATGCATTGTATCTATACGATGAACTGCACAAATTCATTTTCAACATTACACACAAGCTTGGCGTGCATGGTTTTCAATCGGAAGCTCGGCGAAGGAATGCCTCATCCGTCCATATATTTGAAGAAAACTTGATGATCCTCTCATGTAATTGTTTTTTAATTTGCCATCCCTTTTCCATCCAACTATTTTATTGAGTAGTTCGACGTAAGATCTCGCGCTGTGTACACAAAGAAAAATATCTATTCTTGACCAGTTTGACTGATAAATTCATTACTCCAAAAGTTTCGTATTCAACGCGTTTTCTTTTCTCAAATCAATGTTTATACAGCTTACTTCTTTGTTCATCCATTTCAATACTTGTGTAATTCATCCAATCATCTGCCCATTTGGTAAAAAAAAGAGTGTACGGACAAACGAGTGAAAGTGACGCGTCGATAAATTAAAATGCGTATGGGCATGAAAGAATGGCCGTATCTATCCGTACAAGATAAAGGCATATAAAGGGATTGATTGATTTCATTTCTTTATCCGTTCGTTTAATTGTTCAATTTTATCCACAAATTTCACCCATCTGTATTGTTTACCAAATCATTATATAACAGGGCCCCTCTTATTTTATTGGGGGATCGGTTTTTTTCACACTCGTTCATACAATTCTAATTAATTATTGTTTTCATAGTAAATTTAAACAATTGTCTCTTCCCGAGCTTCCGATTGAAAACCATGCACGCCAAGCTTGTGTGTAATGTTGAAAATGAATTTGTGCAGTTCATCGTATAGATACAATGCATGCACTTGTACGCGTAAACTGTTTTAAGTTTATAACCCGTGCTAGCATAAAAACAGATGATAATCTCTTAATAATTGCAGAATCATTCGAGAAACCTTTGTTGCTCTGTGACGTTTGCTGGAAAATTTTTATGAATAAGTGAGGGATTAGGGCTAAAAGTGTACACGAATGAATTCCACAAGAACCTTAATTCATTCACTGTACTTGGCTACGTTAGAAAATGATCTCATTTTTTTTTATTTCCAAAATTCAGAATTCCTACAGGAAACGTAATTCATTCACTGTATATGTTACAATAGATCTCATATTTTTTCACAGTTAAACATTTTTTAAAATTTATTTATTGACAATGCGAATATAGAAAATCATTTAAAACGACGGTCATATTCTGTACGATTATGTAAGTCTATAGTGTCCATGATAGTGTTGACCTTTTTTATTTTCTGTCTAAAATGGCAAAATCTAAATCAAAATAGATTTTCTGGTTCTTAACCTGAAACTAGTAGTGTACTTTGCAGGGTTTGACATGACTGTCTTCACGAGATGTAATGAAATAAACAAATTTTCAGTGAAACATGGCCAAATTAATTATTACAACTGGTTTCCGAGCAATCACACATGGCATCGCTTTCCAGCCGCAAACTGAAATAAAAGGAAAAAAGTTAGCTTTAGCTCATCATGTCCAGGGTGTAACAGAAGTAGAAAATCATATGAGCCACACCATCGTATCTCGGGTAATTCGTCAAACTTCAGTGACATCGACGCCGTACATAACATGCTTGGATGTAAGCTTGTTTTCTGTTTTTGCAATCTTTGATGCAGCACTTACGTCTGATCCGTTTCAAAGTAATACAACATTAGGAACTTGATTTTTTTTACAGATTGATTCTCGTCGTTATGTTAGAAGTGGAAAATGTGATTGCGTGTACAATCAGAGTGGTAGATGTAAACATATTGCAGCTCTGATTTACTACATCAGCCACGAAGAAAGCTTCTGTAAAACGAGTGAAGAGCAGCAATGGGGTAGATCTAGTGCTAGACAGTTCGCCAAAGAAAAGTACTCGAAAGGGAAATACTTTGAAAAAATGTATCCGACACCAAAGAAAATCAGGTGTCATCCCCTGCCATTAGATATTTCAGAATTGAAAGGAGAGTCAGCATTGAAGTTAATTATGGAAGCTGTTGATTTGAATTTGAATACTGAAGAAAATGACGCATGTGTGACCAAAGTTGTTGAAAGTTTAGTTGACCAGGTGGAGAGTAATTTGCAAATAGAAGATTGTGGTGAATGTCTCAGAAACTTTGCTATTTTCGGAGAAGAGTTCGAGGTTTATAAAAGTCATAAGATGGAAATTGACCAAAATCTAAACAAGTTTTACGAAACAAATATTGTGATGGAAGATGAGAACATTTTTCATTTATGTTGTAAAACTATCGAACAGTCGAAGTGCAAAGAGTGGTATACTGCCAGGAGATTAAGAATCTCGTCCAGTATCAATGTACATAATATAAAAGTGCGTAAAACAAAATCAATTGATAGTATGGTGCATAATATGCTGTTACCTAAATAAATTGATTGTGAAGCTACTAATTATGGAAAAAATCATGAAACTCATGCGCTAGAACAATACCTAAAGATTTATAACTGTCGTGTGATAAAAGTTGGAGTAATTGTGTGCAAAATCCAGCCTTGGCTATGCACAAGCATAGACGGAGTTGTCGTACACGATGGATTAATTAGAAAGCTGGTAGAATTTAAATGCCCCATATCTTGCCAGAAAAAAGCTATTGTCGATTTTGCCGGTGGACTCTGTAATGTTCAGTATCTACAGTTCGTGAATGGTTACGTAGCATTGAGAAAAAGCCACTCATATTACACTCAAATCCAAGTACAAATGTATGCTACTGGTATGACAATGTGCGATTTCTTCATGTATTCTCCAGTAGAAAACGATCATTGCTCTGTAAGAGTAGATAGAGATGACGATTTTATAAAAAATGCAATTTTGAAAAGTGAAGAATTTTATTTTAAACATTATTTACCACTTTTGAATGTGACGATTGGTGGCAATGAGGAACTGAATGACAAGAATAATAACGAGCAGACTCAGCCAAAGCGTACTTTTACCGATATAACGGTACGTTAGTGCTTGTGCACACCGTCACGCCTGGATTCGAGCAATTCTATATTAAAGAAGAGCGGGCATGAAGGAAAAACAAAAGTAAAATGAAATTAAATTGAAATGACAAATGCTTTATTCAATTTTAAATCGTTTTGAACCAAATTACAAAAATAAAGGCTTTTTATTTGAAATCGTGTTTTTAGCTTTATTTTAATTGCATGAAAAATTTTATTTCCGGTATTTTTCTTTGTGACAATTTTCGCAATTATTTAATGTCAAATTTCTAATACTTTTCGCAATGATAACAATAATAATCTCGACAGTGAATTTACGCTCGCACTAATAGTCTCGCTCATAATAATTAATTTCTGATTTATTTTGCCAACGCTATTAGGAATTGAACAATTGAGCTATGATTCTTAGAGACTCACTTTTTGATTCTATACAATACGAGTTTATTTTGACGAGTGAATTATTGTTTTGTCTTCACTCTTAAAGACTCGATACAATCCAATTAAATTGTTTACAGTGAGTTAATTCGTTTTGATTAATTGAATAAGCTCAATTTGATTTGAAAATGATATTTTGTTTGACTCGCAAAATTCTATTAATCGATGTCTCGTTTGGAGAATAAAGAAACGTGCTTGGTTTTATTAATTTTAATGAATTTAATCAATTAAATCGCCACTCAGAGAACAATGATTTTTGATGGAAAAGAATCCACCCAGAGATCTTGAGACAGAACGAGCCCGAACTGTCCCGGCCCTTCTGGCGCGGAAAGGTAGGAATTCTACCCAAGAATCTTGTGACCGAACGAAATCGAACGGCCACGGCCCTCTTGGATAGAAAAAGGATAGGAAATCTACCAGGAATCTTGAGACAGAACGAAATCGAACTGTCCCGGCCCTCCTGGATAGATCGGAGACTCACCTAGGATTCTTGAGTTCAAACGAAATCGAATGAACCCGGCCCTCCTAGCGTGAGGAGGAAAGGTGTTATTCTGTTTGAATTCTGAGTGTTAATGAGCGATGTTATTTTGCTCTTTGTTCTGAGGGCTATTTAAATGAGCGAAAAAATTTGTATGTTTCTTTATTCTCTTCAATTAAGGCGAGTGCATGCGGCGAGATCCGAAGGCAAGACTGGCTTTTTGTTTTGGCATGCGAGTCGAGCTCTCAGGGATTCGAGACGTAACTGGCTCTTAGCGTGGCGAGATTCGAGACGAGACTAGCCCCCAGAGCCTCTGCGCCGGGGTTTTTATACCCTCTCAAACAAAGGAAATAATAATAATAATTCGCTTGGACTTTGTCCCTTCTTGTGATTCGCTGCGCGACTAACTCTAAATTCTGTGATTGGTTCTGGGACTCACCACGCGGGCTCTGATTCGCTGAGTTGAGCTGCCGTCACAATGCGCATGTGCAAGAATTCGATATAATTCAATAAAACAGTTTTTTGATCAATTTTAAGACTTTTCTCTATTGTTCTGTTTTATTTTCAATTGATTTTATCCACAAGAACCTTTTTATTCAATTTTATTTCATTATTCGTTCAAAGTTACGTTCTTACATGTGGCTGTGGAAAGTAGGTCATCGCGCATGCGCACTGTGCACGCTCGATCTTCCAAAAAAAAGTTTTCTTAAAAATTTGAGTAATTTTGACCTGAAATTTACACCTGTTTGTTCAAAATATGTTTCTTTAATAGTTCGCATCATTATTTTTAATAAGAAAAAGATTATTTAATTGATATTCAATAAAATGAAGAATTTCATGAATCTAGGGAATTTTGGTGGAACGAAATTAAGTTGGCAGCGCTGAGCGCCTCGCTTCCCGAGCGCCGCTTCGCGAAGTGACAGTTTTTCAACATGGCCGCCGGTATAAACACTCGTGCGTACCATGGCGTCAAATAAAATAAAGTTCTCGAGTCAGTGTTTCGCTTCAGTAAGAACATAATTAACTGTTTGGTGGTAAAAGATTGATATGTGAATTTGCACGACTCCGATCGCGCGAGTGAAACATGCGCGATCGATTCGCGCTGGCGACGACACCGGGCCCGGGCCTCGTGGTGGGGAGCGACAAGCGCGAAGCGTGACTGGTTCTACGGGACACTGTTTTTCGAGAGCGACGAGTGAGAACGCATGCGATACGATACGCGGAGCGCTGCTCACATCACCAACCAATCTACTGAGATTGACGATAGCATACGTATTGTTGAGCAATCACAAAAACGGCATCAGCTCCAGATTTTTGGATTGTTAACAATCATGATTTTACCAGTAGGACAGCTGCAGCTCTAGATCCTTTTCTGGTAAAATCGAGCGTACTCAGACATACGTGCGCATCTCACAAGGAGCTAGAACCATGATACCTTGACCTTATTTATTCTAAGAAAATTAAGTTAGATCAAATAATTGTAATCACATTATCTACGTGGGTTTTTATGCCGTCAGGCTTTTCCCACAAGAGCCAATAAATAATCCAACTGATTTCACGGCTCAAATTGAGTGTATTTATTCAGTTCAAAGATCCTTTTCCTAGTTCAACAACCTAAAAACGAAACCACGAAGGAACGGCACAATGAAGGACCTTCGGAGCGAACAAATTGGTGTCAGAAGTGGGATACGAACCCACGTTTCGATTTGAGTAAGTGTACGACCATTCATAAATCACCTGAATAATACCTTTTATATATATATATATATATATGTGTGTGTGTGTAAATAGATGAATAAATACAGTTTAAATCGACGCTCGGTTCGCATACGAACGTAAACATAAAACAATAACAGACTGGGGTTTGTAACGTCACCCGGCGTAAGCGTTCAACTGCGATCAAGAATTTGGAGTATTCATTCATATCGTTAGTAGCGTCGCGCCAGTCCAAGAGAAAACATCCTCACATTATAAGTGATTGTACGCGTATTCGTCAGGATGCGATTCTCGTAATACAGGACTTCGGGAGCTATTAAATTGAGGTGTCAGTTTCGTTTCCTCGTCCGTTATTCACGCGCCCGATATCGAGCAAAGTGCCGGTCTCAGTGAAACGTTTAGTGAAATCTCTTTTCCTTAAGAAGAAATCCGTAAAAAATGAGTGAACGCGTAAAATACATAAATCAAAAGCGCGTATCGTTGAAAACGCAAATGACTAAACTTGAGAAAATCACGGAAGATGTGAACTTAGAACCCGCGAACGTAAAAATGCGAGTAGATCGGTTGAGAGAACAATTCCGAACATACGAGGAATTGAATGACGAACTTGCGTTGTTAGTCGAACCGGATAACGAACAAATCACAGAATTCGATGCGTTACAAAACAGATTCTACGCGATCATGACAAATTTCGAAACGAACGTTCTGTCGAAGACGCTTTCATCGGTTAATGAATTAAATATTTCGTCTCTACCAGTCGATGGTGTACGTCGTCTGAAATTACCCGTAGCTGATTTGCCGAAATTTGACGGTGAACTGGAGAAATGGTTATCATTTAAAAATACATTTCTCACCATGATTGATTCACGCGAAGACATAACTCAATTGCAAAAGTTCATTTATTTGAAAAACTGTCTCGAAGGCGACGCTTTAAACAAAATATTGATCTATAACGTAAGCGAAGAAAATTACGAGACGGCTTGGAAATTGCTTTTAGACTCATACGATAAAATCCGTATTCTAGTTTCGAAACATTTAGACGCAATTCTTGAATTACCTATTCAAACGAAAGCGACACACAAGGGATTAATGAGACTCATCGACGACATGCGCCAACACATAAACATGCTCGCGTCGTTGAACGTGAAACCGGACGAACATCTATTAGTTCGCATACTGGAGCGCGCGTTGCCTCATAATATTCGTGCCAAATGGGAGGAAACACTTAGTTTAGACATCTTCCCAACACTAGAACAGTTATACAAGTTCGTATCGGAAACCGCGTTTCGACTCTTTACAATCGAACAAGACTCGGCGCGTTCAAAACAAGAGACGAGCAAAAAACGACCGTTCTCCGGGAAAGAGCAAGGCAATATAAAGTTGCGGAAGGGGGGAGATGGAGCGCGTACACTCATGACCGGAACATCGTCAAACTGTTCGATTTGTAAAAAAGAAAAACATTTTGTCTATCAATGTCGTGACTTTCAAAATATGACGGTACAACAACGATGGAACGCTGTGAAAAGGATGAATTTGTGTAGAAATTGCCTGCGCACTCATGGCGGTAAATGTAACTCATCACACTGCAAAAACTGTCCAAGGTTCCATAATACGCTTTTGCACAGCGAGACCCTT
This sequence comes from Venturia canescens, assembly GCF_019457755.1. Taxonomy (NCBI): domain Eukaryota; kingdom Metazoa; phylum Arthropoda; class Insecta; order Hymenoptera; family Ichneumonidae; genus Venturia; species Venturia canescens. The sequence goes on along the minus strand of NC_057423.1, from coordinate 20,832,923 downwards.
GGCACAATCCCAAATCAAGACTTGACAAGATCAAGTAACGCAAACGATTCCAAAGTAAAGGAAAAGACGATATGACTAGACTTGATAGCGCACAGTTTCACATCAAAGGCGTTACAATCACAATTAATGTTAAGTGCTCAGATCCGAATCAAGGACGCGAACGGTCAATTTCAAAACTGTCGTGCGTTATTGGATACATGTGCAACAGCACACTTTATCACGGAGGATTTCGTGAAAAAATTAAAATTACCAGTACGTGCGTGTTCACTCGCCGTGGAAATGATCGACAATACGAGCACAGTTGCGAAGGGCGCAGTGGAATGTACATTTTATTCAATACACAATAACTTCAATAAGACACTTACTATGTTAGTTATCCCAAAAATTGCCGACAACGTGCCAAACGAAGTTTTTCCTCGCGAAGCGTTCCACATTCCGAAAAATATGAAGCTCGCCGATCCGAAATTTCATTTACCACAAAAAATTGATGTTCTGATCGGATCGGGAACCACGTTGTCGTTATTATCGATAGGACAATGTGATTTGTCACAAGACGGTTGTGATCTCTTCATACAAAAAACTCAGCTTGGCTGGGCAGTCGCCGGCGGAAAATCAAACGCTAAGACCGGGAATCGCGTGATATGTCAAAAAAGTCGAGTTAAAGAAACAAATCGCAAAGTTTTGGTTATTGGATGATGCAAGCACGAACCAAACAGATTTATTGGAAGATACAGATTGCGAGACTTATTTCAAACGAAACGTCGTTCGCGAACCATCAGGTCGATACACCGTCCGATTACCCTTTCGTAACACGAATAGAGAGTTAGGCGATTCTCGATCAATAGCTCTACGACGCTTCCTAGGGTTGCAAAAAAGATTAAATGCAAATCAGGTACTCAAACAAGAGTATCATCGTATCATGAACGAAACCATCGAGTTAGGTCATATGTCCCCAATCAATGACGAGTCACAACCTGGTTATTATTTGTCACATCACATAGTGGAAAAATCATCAAGCGTGACGACGAAGAGGCGAATAGTCTTCGACGCGTCCGCTAAAACAAGTAAAGGGATATCGTTAAATGACATTCTCATGGTGGGTCCAACGGTCCAATTCAAGTTGTTCGAACATCTGTTGCGATTCCGTAGTCACAAATACGTGATTACCGCGGATATTGCAAAGATGTATCGACAGGTTTGGGTTCATCCTGACGATCGTCGTTATCAACGCCTATTTTGGTTTCTTAATGATAAGATACGAGTATTCGAATTGAACACGGTGACATTCGGCGTCTCATCGGCACCATTTCTCGCTATACGTACCGTACAAAAACTCGCGACCGACGAAAGCGCGGAGTTCCCAGTCGGCGCTGAGGCTTTAATGCGTGATTTATACGTTGACGATCTACTTTCGGGAGCGGATACTCTCGAAAAACTCATACAGATTCGAGACGAAGTTATTGAAATTCTGAAACGTGGAGGATTTGATATACGACAATGGGCGTCGAATCATCCGCGAGCGCTGCGAAATCTCACTAAGAAGGTCACAAATATCGAGTTTCTTACCGACGAGAACCCCGTACACAAAACATTAGGTATTTCATGGAACGCTCACGACGACGTGTTACTATACACCGTCAAACCTATTTTGCTAGCAGAAAGAGTTACCAAGCGATATATATTATCAGAAATCGCGAAAATTTTTGATCCTCTTGGTCTACTCGGTCCAATCATTCTCGTATCAAAAATCCTCATGCAAAAATGCTGGAAAGCGAAAATTACTTGGGACGAATCTGTACCAACTGCGTTACATTCCGCGTGGCAATCGTTTGCCGAACAACTCCTCTTGATCAATAATTTAAAAATCGATCGTCACCTATTGATAAATGATCCCGTCGACATACAAATACATGGATTTTGTGATGCTAGCAAAACAGGTTACGGAGCTTGCATATATGTTCGTTCGTGCAACCAGGAGGGTACGATACATGTTCAATTATTCTGTTCAAAGGGCCGCGTTGCGCCCCTTAAGGAAGAAACTATTCCTCGACTCGAATTATGTGGAGCATTGATTCTTGCCCGTTTATATCGACAAGTACATGACGTACTCACTTTCCGGGCTTCGAAAACTATTTTCTGGTCAGATTCGACAATAGTTTTACAATGGCTGAAAAAGCATCTGAGCGTGTTAAGGGTTTTTGAAGCAAATCGGGTCGCGGAGATACAGAAGGTTAGCGAAAAACTTGAATGGCGACGTATCAGAACAGACTGTAATCCGGCCGATGCGCTTTCTCGAGGCCAACTTCCTCGTGAATTCTTGAAAAACGAATCATGGGTACGAGGCCCTTCGTGGCTGAACCAGCCCGAAGCCACGTGGCCTCAGGTCGTCGAAAAAACTCAGGAAGGTCTGCCGGGAATGAAAAAATTATTTTGTATGGTTTCTCAACCACAGCCGAATGAAATATTCGAAAGATTTTCATCATATTCAAGATTGATTCGCGTTATCGCATATTGTTTACGGTTTTTGGACGTGAATAAGATTAAGGGCAATCTAACAATAGAGGAACTAGACCGGGCAGAACAACGCGTTATTCATCTTATACAGCAATCGTGTTTTCAAGATGAAATGGATCGACTTTCGAACGGGGGGAGAATAAAGGACACGAAACTCGGATCTTTAGATCCGGTAATCGACACAAATGGTTTACTCCGCGTCGGTGGCCGAATCAATCAGGCCAACATACAGGGAGATCAAAAAAATCCAATCCTTCTTCCTTCTCGTCATCACGTGACAGATCTTTTGATTCGATACACACATGAAAAATTTTATCATACCGGTATTCAATCGACCTTGTATAACGTTCGACAAAGGTTCTGGATATTAGACGGTAGAAACCAAGTACGTAGAATAGTCAGACGATGTGTGAGATGCATACGCTTCCGACCAAAACCAATCGCATATAAAATGGCTGACTTGCCTAAGTCAAGGGTCGACAATATACGAGCGTTTCATCACACGGGTGTTGATTACTTTGGCCCCATGCTCGTCAAGGAGAAAAAATATCGTAACCGCGGTAGCGTTAAAGTGTATGGTTGCTTATTCATCTGCATGTCAACCAAGGCAATGCATATCGAAATTGTCAGCGATCTCACAACAGACGCGTTTGTGGCGGCTTTGCGACGGTTTGTTAGTCGGCGGGGCATACCGGCTCACATGTATTCCGATAACGGAACAAATTTTGTCGGAGCAAATAGTCGATTTCGTGAATTCTACGCGTTACGAGAATCTGAAGAATTCCGTGCACAACTCTACGAGTTTAGCTCCAATAAAAAAATCAATTGGCATTTTAATCCACCCCATTCACCACATTTCGGTGGCCTCTGGGAAGCCGCTGTAAAGTCATGCAAGCATCATCTCAAACGCGTTATGCGCGATCTTCTATTTACCTACGAAGAAATCAGTACTTTAGCGACAGAGATAGAAGCAATTTTGAACTCGCGCCCACTGTGCCCGATTTCCTCTGATCCGAACGATCCGATCGCGTTGACACCAGCACATTTCCTTATTGGTAAACCTCTCACGATGCTGCCGGAAAATAATTTTGCTCATGTTCCAGACAATTGCTTATCATCATGGCAATTAATAGAGAAAATGCGTCAAGAATTTTGGCGTAGATGGCAACTCGAGTATTTAAACGAGCTACAAAAGCGGCAAAAGTGGATCCATCCTAACGCGAACATTGTTCAAGACGCAGTGGTCTTACTGATCGACAAGAATCAACCCTGTATGCAATGGCGGTTAGGACGAGTGGTGGAACTACATCCCGGCGCCGATGGCGTGGTCAGAGTCGTCACCATAAAAACAACGCAAGGATCATACAAAAGAAATGCTACGTCACTATGCGCATTGCCTACTAACGTTTGAATCGGGTTCTCATTTTCTTTTTGTTGAGGTTAAGCGCATTAAGCAAAAATGAACATTTATGTTTTTGTTTACCACACCCAGAGTAATTGTGAATTATTAAGAATACATCAGCTTACGCTGGAAACATTTTGACTTTGCACGAGAAGAATTATATTATTTATCGACTCCTTGTTCGTTAACACTCCCAACGGGGGGAGAATGTTTGGTGGTAAAAGATTGATATGTGAATTTGCACGACTCCGATCGCGCGAGTGAAACATGCGCGATCGATTCGCGCTGGCGACGACACCGGGCCCGGGCCTCGTGGTGGGGAGCGACAAGCGCGAAGCGTGACTGGTTCTACGGGACACTGTTTTTCGAGAGCGACGAGTGAGAACGCATGCGATACGATACGCGGAGCGCTGCTCACATCACCAACCAATCTACTGAGATTGACGATAGCATACGTATTGTTGAGCAATCACAAAAACGGCATCAGCTCCAGATTTTTGGATTGTTAACAATCATGATTTTACCAGTAGGACAGCTGCAGCTCTAGATCCTTTTCTGGTAAAATCGAGCGTACTCAGACATACGTGCGCATCTCACAAGGAGCTAGAACCATGATACCTTGACCTTATTTATTCTAAGAAAATTAAGTTAGATCAAATAATTGTAATCACATTATCTACGTGGGTTTTTATGCCGTCAGGCTTTTCCCACAAGAGCCAATAAATAATCCAACTGATTTCACGGCTCAAATTGAGTGTATTTATTCAGTTCAAAGATCCTTTTCCTAGTTCAACAACCTAAAAACGAAACCACGAAGGAACGGCACAATGAAGGACCTTCGGAGCGAACATTAACTTAAATTTACAGTAATACTGAAGACATAACTTAGTAAAAACGCACCAAAGATTTGTGATCTTCATTTAATTTTCCACCAAATTAACAATAAGTGTTTGAAATTTAAAAAAGAACCAATGTTCTTGTGTTATTATATAAAAACTTAAGAATATTTATTATTATTTCATAAAATTCTATGAATAATTATAAACATATGCGATCAATGCTGTTCAACGATCAAGATTTATCAAGAGACTCGGTAGAGTCTCGGGACAAGTACATTGACAGCCCTGTCGTCTGCTGGCCCGAGGCTCTCGCCGATCAAGAGACTCGGTAGAGTCTCGGGACAAGTACATTGACAGCCCTGTCGTCTGCTGGCCCGAGGCTCTCGCCGAGACTATACTTTCTCTGAATAAAACGATTCGCGGTGGTGGGGGTAAAATTGGCATGTGATTTTCTTTAATTGCGAAGCCTATGAGTTATGTACGACTTTGTAAATTGAACTTTCAGCTAATTGAGAAATTCTCCATCGAATGAGCCCAAAATCAGCATTATTGGTGGCGTAATTGCTGAGAAAAAACTTTGCACGGGCTCAAGATTATGCAAAAGTTACCAACACATTCAAAAATTTATGTGTCTGTATATTATAGTATAACACCATCAAAGGCACTTTGATGCTATCGAGTTTCTGATTGGTTGGATCTGACGACATCCATTTTTAGACGTTGTGATTGGTTGTTGAAATTAGTTGTTGATGATTGGAAATCTGACGTCAACTTCATAACGTAGCACACGACGTAGCACAGCTGGTAACAGCAGTCATAAATTCGATCGATATACATATATATATACAAACCGTGTGTCAGTTTTTGATCGCATGAACAGAGTTTCGACATTACGAAGTGGGTGCGGGATAAATAAAAAAATAATTTTCGTCATCTAAAGAAGTGCATATAACTATTTATTTTGTTAAAATTTATGATATATTAAATCGGTATCAAAGCGGCCGCGTAAATGTAGTCTGTGATGTGTGTGTGAAAAAGAATATAAAAAATGCGCGATGCATATGTCAACGAAACTTTTCAAGATTTCATTATTTCGTTCGATTGGAAATAAGTGTTGACTGAAATAATCCTTCAATTAAACCAGATTACAAAATATTGTCCAGTGCGAATATATCGTCACTGGCGTGGTTATATATCATGTGTAAATAGGTTATACATACGAATAAATAGAACAAAAACACACGGAACTGTTAGAATGATATTAGAAACTTTACTTGAATAAATGTTTTCTAATTTATTTCCTGTGTCAACATTATATATAAACATTCCCATATTTTGCTTGATATTCAGTTTGGCTCTGCCCTCTCCGATCCTTGTTTTCACCCCATCAGTTTGCAGAGGATCGATACATATTATTAATTCGTTCCCTAATATGTGTCCTATGATTTTCTACTCCTTCTTCATGATGATAGTGGTAACATGATTCGAGAGGTTTCTAACCATAATCTTGAATTGCACATTTTGTAAATCAGATTTTCAAAAAAATTTCTAGTCTTGGTATACTGGGTAGTTATTCTTTTCCCATTAGGTCTGTCGAGTGATAAATTTGGAAACTAACTACAAATATGGAATTATTATAAAAAAAATTCATTCCGATAAGTCTACAGTTGCTCAGTTTTGGATGTGATCAAATATAATGCCTACCAACATCCCCAGAAACTTACAGAATTTCTGAATGCAATGTGCGCTATGTCATTTTAATGGGACATCATGACTTTTGACAACTTTTCATTATAATGCTGTAGATTCGGATCATTGAAATACAGCGAAAATCTGCAAACTATACAATTTATATACTGTGCCATTCATTTTACATTTTGACTCTAACCGTAACATATATATGAAGTAAAAAATTGATTATAAAAGTCTTCAGTTGCTCATTTATGGATAGATTTGAAATTGCTGTCTTCGAAGCTCATTGCGCAGATACATTGAACTGCAGCAGATACCTGCGAACTCTGAAATTTCTGTGGATAGATATATATGCTACGGATCACCCCTTATCTTTGATTATGGTAATATGTAATGGAACTTGGTTCAGCAAGTTTTAAGGTATTTCTTTTCAAATAGTATTGAAAATGTATTACTGTGGTATGGAGCGAAAACCTTCAAACTTTCATATTTTTGTGGCGCAGCATGTGTGCCAATACTGCGGTATGGAGCGAATACCTGCAAACTTTCATATGTTTGTGTCGCAGCATGTGTGCCCATCATTTAAATTTTTTACTCCAACCGTAACATATAATCTCAAAAATTCATCCCAAAAGTCTTCAGCTTTACTAATTAACTTAATTTTCCTTTTTCTAAATTCTATGCTGAATTTCTGAATTTCTAAATTTATTTCTAAATTATCCTGAAATTAAATTGTTTACCTCCACAACCAATGCAGGTACCTTAAACGTCTTTGAATTCCGTTGCTCTGTTGAATTAAGTACGCTCAGTTTTTTTTGCTTCTTTGAGTTCTAACATAATAAATGTTTCCAGGTGCCTTTTTTCGGCAACTATCAAACTGTAGATAATTGGATCGCAGCGGCCACTTGCAAACTTTGGAAATATATTTCGTTGGGGGTACGTTTTGGAAGACACGAAAATGTCTAGATTCAGAATGCAAAAGCGACATTTAAAAATGGCCAATTCTGTTGGATTTGTTGAGTCTTGAATTTGATCTATCTTTCCTCTTTTCCTTTTTTTTTTCTAACGTTATAAGCTGAAAATCACATCTCGGGCCGCAACACGCATTGTTCCATGCTCTTGAGTTCCCAATGGACGAAACATATTAGAAGACAAGGAGAAAAATCACCAAAGTCCAAGAACAAACCTCTATCGAAATAGTTCCAATACAATTTTGACGAAAAATAGGTCTATTTTCGTGGAAACCAAAGTTACAAGCCGAAAAACATATCTCGGCCTCCAACCTGCTTTCCACCGTGCTCTTGGGTTCCTAATTGTCGAAACATATTAGAGTTAAAGGAAAAAAATTGCCAAAGTCCAAGAACAGACCTGTGAAGAAATATTTGCAGTACATTTTTGACGAAAAATAGGTCTTTTTTTTTGTGGAAACTAACGATATAAGCCGAAAATCATATCGCAGCCTCCAACCCGCTTTCGACCGTGCTCTTTGATTCCTAATTGATAAAACACATTAGAGTACATGGGAAAAAATCCTCAAAGTCCAAGGACAGACATGTGACGAAATATTTTCAGTACTATTTTGACGAAAAATAGGTCTTTTTTCGTGAAAACCAACGTTATAAGCCGAAAATCATAAATAATTCGTAGAAATTTAAACTAAAATCCTATAGTCAACTGAACATAAATAAGGAACTTTAGAGATTCTGCCGTACAATTTCATTTTTTTATGATTGATTTTTTATTGAATGAATAGTGATGGGCCGGACAAGTACTTTTAACACATATTTAAACATAATTTGTATCGATCCAATCGACGTTGAATTTTGTGAATAATACCAAAGGATCCTGAAAGTCTGAGAAAAATCGATTTTCTTATAAGTCTTTGCCACCATAGAGTAACGAATGACTAGCTTTCATGTGATTTTTTTTGGATTTAAAAGCTTCTTAGAACATTTTAATAATGTCAAAATTTGGAGTTACTAATAAAATACTTGTCCACTGATTGATATCAAAAATTTTAGTGCTGTACGTAACTCAAGTGGTAACTTTTTTCAATTCATTAGAAAATACTTGGCCTCGAATTGATATAATAAATTTTAATGCTGCACGTAAATTAGATGGAATTTTTTTCAATTGATTTAGCTGTTCGAATCAAATAAGAAGGATGAGGCATCGGTTTGCATAATGATTTCAAACGCGATTTTTCGGTTTTTTATTTTTTACTTGTTATTTGATTTTTTTGAACTTTAAAAAATAGATACAGAATATTTTTTTTTTAAACATAATGTTTTTTCTAGATTTGTGAATTTTTTTTCGAATTGTACTGTATTTTTTTTTTATTAGAGTTTGTTACACGTAATTAACAGAGTAATTAATAACGTTGTTCACATTATTTATAAAACACTTTATGCCATCGTTGTATTCTTAGATAAAAATAAACTGTGTTATTACAATGAATATTTATCATTATAAAGTTTTTAATTAATTAGTAATTTAAATTTCATTCTTGGGAACGTTTTAAAAATTCAAGAAACGTTCTGAAAATCATACAGTGGTTCATTTTTTTGAAAATATTGAAGACTGCAAATTTACTAATACGCAGCAAATATGCAGAATATCATCAATATGGCAAAGCAAATGTTGAGGAATTTTGTTTAATATTTGATAAAGTCTAAGCCGGTGCATAATCGTTTCAACATGAATCCTGACCCTAGCTATATTATAAGTAGCATCTGTTTCATCTCTAGAAAAGTCCGTATTATTTTTCAGAAAAGGAGGCATAACAATTCTTATTTCTTTTTCACTTTCATCTAATACTTTTTTTATTTGTGGAAATCCTTTATCAGCCAAAACAATGTCTTCATTCTGTAAATAATCAACCAGCCCTGATTCAACTGTTATTTGCGAATCGCTTTTCCTTCCACCGGCTACTTTAGATTTAAATGAAATAAAGTCTCCGGGTGTAATACCTATAAGTACCTTCGCGGTAAAACCCTTTTTATAGTGTGAATAGCACCACACACGATTATCAACTGTGGATGGTACTTCTATTTGAAACTCCGTACAATCAATAATTACCCGAGTGTTGGTGTAATGCGGATGGAATCAGTCAGGCATTGTTTTTTGTACAATACTTTTACTGGGCCAAAAAACTAGATTAGATGTTGCAGACGTTAATTCTCCAACAAACGAATAAAAAATTCTTGATATTGTTGTTCTGTGTACATCAAACAAAACACTGTGAGAGCAGAAAATGTCACACCAAGTTTCATTGTCATCAAAAAAATAAGAAGTCTATCTTCTTTGGCAACCATATACTTGTGATTTTCCAAAGTTCGTCTTAATAAAAAATGAAAGTTTTCAAGGGTAACACCAGCAAGATCAATAAGTTCCCTCGTCTTCCCTAATTGATTGGAACCCAGTAAAATACTTATTCTCTGTTGTGGTTGATTGATCAGCGGAAATCTTTTCAACAGTATTACATCCTTGGTGTTTCGTTTTCTTGTCATAATTAACAATCTTCGAATTGCTTGATATTTCAGTTTGAACTTCAGCATCACATATTTTTTTACCGCAAAATATATATCTGTTACAAATGAATGTTTTTCCATTATTTTCAACACTCGAAAATATGTCAATTTGGCATTCTTTATCAATTTTTGTATTTTGAGTATTTTCTGTGATTTCAAATTCACTTGATTTGTCATCAGTATAAAGTTCAATTGCTGCATTGTATTTCGCGCCTCTTCCTCGAGATCACATGGTAGTATCCCCACCCACATGCCGTATTAACCACAAGGATATTCAAAGTAAAACAAAAACCGGTGTAATCATTACCACTATGATGCTCCCTTGGTACGATGCTTCATTCTTTATTCTTGTGCCGTATGAGTCACATCGTGTTTATTTTCTTTTTGTGTTATAATAAATCGTGAATCAAAATGGGAAGGAAACATCGTCAAAGTTCGAGTTCGGACGAAGATGGAAGGGAAAACCGTTGGCGTAAAAAGTTCAAACGTCTCGAAAAGAGTAAAGAAATTAGTCTGTATCAATCGTCATGGCAACTGTATGAATCCATGAAAATTCTCAGTTGGCCGTGGACTGACGGTGAATAAGTTGGTTCAGAGATTTTTGCCACATGTGCAGGTTAGACCTGTAACATACCGGATTAGATCCGGGGGCAGTTGGAGGCTCGTTTGTTTTTCAATATGAAAAAATATATGCCACACATACAGGTTAGGCCTGTATGTTTCGGATTAGGTCCGAGGCTCACAAAAATGAGGAAAAAATACGTATAGTCCAGTTTAGACCAGGTCTACATGTATTCTCTTGATTTATTCGTTTCGTTATAGAGGAAAAAACAAGTGAGGTTGGAGCGGACAGTTCGTCTTCTTCCTCAGGGAGAGATGGAGATAATTGGGAAAATGATTCTCTGGGACAAGAAAAGGCTCCAGAGACCGATACGGTAAATTATGAATCGCTAGCTGATGGCAATTCAAATTTGGAATCAACTGCGATTTCGACAGAAATTATGAGAACAACTGGTCAATCAGTACCGAAAACCTTGGATGATAAAGTTCTAGAACTTATTGGAAAAAGGGTTACAGCTGAAAGACCTCTGGGAGCACCAATTCTGGAAGAAATAGTGGTGAGGTGGACAGATCTTTTTAAGGTTGGACTTCCAAAAGAAGAAGAAGATACGCTATTGAAGAAGTACGAGGTACCTCAAAATTGTACGTTTATCATTCCGCCAAAATTAAATCCGGAAGTAAAAGTAGCTCTGCAAGAGCCAGTTTTGAGTAGAGATACTCGTTTGGTCGGTAAACAATCAAAAGTTACTGTGTGTTTGGCCGTTATGGGAACAGTTTTATCTGAGCTGTTGAAAGAAAATCCGGTGGACAGGTTATTGCTTATTGAAAAATTAAGTGATGTGGGGAGAGTTTTGGTACATCTCCAACGGGAAGAAACGTTAATACGGAAAACTTTGATTCTACCTAACCTCAATTCATCAATTAAAGAAACGCTTAATGCAACAATTGTAGATGAATGGTTATTTGGGAAACAGTTAGATGAGAATATAAAAACTGCAAAATCCTTGGAACGTTCTTCTAAAGAATTGAAGAAAATTGTTCCGAAGAAAACAAGCTTTGCTGGTACAAAAAACTTCAGGAGTCCGTATCGTTTGGAGAATCAGAAACCACGACCTGCCTCAACGAGCGGACAGAAAAAATCGTTGGGTCAGAAATTTACGAAATATCGAAAAACCGAATCGAGGAACGATCGGTACTCGGGGAGAAAACGTTAAATCCCGTAAGTAAATTGGCAGGTCGATTAAGACATTTTTACCCAAAGTGGGAAGAAATCACCACCGACACGGTCATCTTGAACTGGATTTGGGGGTTAAAAATAGTTTTAAATAAAAGGGTATATCAAGAATGTCCTCCGAGAGAACCGAAGTGGTCAATATCTGAATTATCATCCATTTCTAGTCAGATTGAAAAATTAATAGAAAAAGGAGCCATTCAAAAATGTAAAAAGACTAATGGAGAATTCATATCTCCAATCTTTTTAACTCCGAAATCGGATGGTTCTTTTCGTCTCATTTTAAATTTGAAAAAATTAAATGAATCAATTACGACGGAACATTTTAAGTTGGAGGACATTCGAACAGCCAGGGATTTGTTAGAGAAAGACTCTTTCATGGTTTCCCTTGATTTAAAAGATGCCTACTATGTAGTACCAATCAAAAAATGTAGTAGGAAATATCTTCGATTTACTTTTGGAGGGGAACGTTTTGAATTTTGCTGCTTACCGTTTGGGTTAAATATTGCCCCATACGTTTTTACGAAATTGATGCGTCCCGTAGTAAGTTATTTAAGACAGAAAGGATACGTATCGGTATCGTACTTGGATGACTTACTTCTAATTGGAAATTCTTATGAAGAATGCATCGAGAATCGGGATGAAACAAAAAATCTATTAATGAAATTGGGGTTTGTGATTAATGAAGAAAAGAGTCAATTACAGCCATCGAAAATTCGACAATTTCTCGGGTTTGTATTAAACTCGGAAAAAATGTTGATAACGCTGCCGGAAAAGAAGAAACAAAAAGTGTTAACAGAAATCCTAAAATTTAGAAAAATAGATTCATGCACAATACGAGAGTTCGCATCGTTTATTGGAGTTCTGGGAGCGTGCTGCCGAGCAGTACGGTATGGCTGGGTATATATGAAGCAAATAGAAAGAGAAAAAACATTGGTTTTAAAAAGAAATAATGACAATTTCGAAAAGAAAATCGTTCTACCTAAAAGTATAAGAGGCGATTTAGATTGGTGGAAACGAAATATTATGTCAGTTAATAATCCGATTATTAGAGAGGACTATAGGATGGAAATATTCTCAGATGCTTTCCAGTCAGGCTGGGGAGTGAGCTGTAATAGGGAAAAAACTAATGGTCATTGGAATATTTTAGAACGAAGCTATCATATTAATTACTTAGAACTGCTTGCAGCCTTTTTCGGGTTAAAATGTTTCGCAAAGGAGTTACGAGACTGTAATATTTTATTGAGAATCGATAATACTACGGCAATCGCGTATATTAATCGAATGGGTGGAACACGATTCACAAGGTTGAGTAAACTTGCTAAGGACATTTGGAGGTGGTGTGAACAGCGAAATTTGTGGATTTTCGCTTCTTATATTAGATCGAAAGATAATATAGTAGCTGATGAGGAGTCAAGAAAACAAGAATCGGAAACAGATTTTGAATTATCGAGGGAAGCATTCGAAAAAAATTGTCGAATGTTTCAAATACCTGAAATCGATTTGTTTGCGAATAGAGCTAATGCAAAGTGTAAAAAGTATGTTTCTTGGAGAAAAGACCCAGGGTCAGTAGCAATAGACGCTTTTACAATGGACTGGAGGAACTATTATTTTTACGCATTTCCTCCTTTTTCGTTAATATTGAAAATGTTACGTAAAATCTGTTCAGAGAAATCTAGGGGAATAATAGTTGTTCCTTATTGGCCATCTCAAGCTTGGTTTCCTTTGTTCACATCCATGATAGATGCAGAGCCTATTTTTTTCAAACCAACAATTGATCTTCTGCTCTCTTCGAATAGGCAACCTCATCCGTTGTGGAAGAACCTTTCCCTGGTAGCTACGATTTTATCCGGCGAGCTTTTAGGAGAAAGGAAATGCCTGAGGAAGCTTTAGATGTCATAATTTCGGCTTTGACTAAATCGTCATTACGACAATACGGAACAGTTTTTAAAAAGTGGTGGACATTTTGTCAAGAGAATAAAATCGAAGCCTTCAAAAGTTGTATTTCGAATATTTTAAGATTCTTAACGAAGGAATTTAATAGAGGAGCGTCATACGGGACCATAAATTCATACCGGTCGGCTTTGGCATTTATCATGGGGCCTGGAATTGGACAAGATGACAGAATGAAAAAATTTTGTAAAGGCATAGCAAGAGCACGACCTCCGAAACCGAAATATGATTCCACGTGGGACCCAAAAATAATTCTGGATTATTTTACAAAGAATTCAGCGAATAATGAATTAAGTCTCGAGGAATTGTCTTGCAAATTAGTTACTTTACTTGCGTTGATAACGGGTCAAAGAATGCAAACATTGGCATTAGTTGATATACGGAATATCGAAAAAATGAATGGGATTTTCGAGATAAAAATTCCAGAAAGAATAAAAACATCGGGACCAAGAAGAAAACAACCAACTCTTATAATTCCATTTTATCCAAAGAATAAAAACGTATGTGTAGGTTCCACACTTGAAAGTTACATTAATCGTACTCAAAGAATAAGAGGGGATTGCACAAATCTTCTTATCTCTTTTAAAAAACCTTATAAAGCGGTGTCAACCCAAACTTTAAGTCGTTGGATAAAGTCAACACTTAACAAAGCTGGTATTGATACCAATATTTTTACAGCGTATAGCACACGTCACGCTTCTACCTCAGCGGTTAAAAGAGGCGGCGTTTCTATTGACATAATTCGGAAAACCGCGGGTTGGACAGAAAATTCAGAAACGTTTGCCAAATTTTACAATCTTTCTATTTCTGAAAAGAAAGATACGTTTGCACAAACAATCTTGGGATTGTGAAATCTAATTATTATTTTTTTTTTGGTTGTTGTTAGTACTGACTTGTTGTTGTCGATTGTTCTTAAGTGAAATTATTAATTGTTGTCTAAATTGCAGAAAATTGAAATAAAATAAAATAAACACGTAACTGCCGTAAAATTACTTTAAACATCTACCATGTGATCTCGAGGAAGAGGCGCGAAATACAATTGAACGATTAAACGAACTTACGTGTAAGTGAAGTTCAATCGTAATTGTATGCAGCGCCTTTTCCGAAGAGATCACTTCCCGCCCAAAAAACTCGTAAATGAGTTTTCCCTAATCCCCAAAATTACGGCAGGACTTTGAAGAAAATGAAGCATCGTACCAAGGGAGCATCATAGTGGTAATGATTACACCGGTTTTTGTTTTACTTTGAATATCCTTGTGGTTAATACGGCATGTGGGTGGGGATACTACCATGTGATCTCTTCGGAAGAGGCGCTGCATACAATTACGATTGAACTTCACTTACACGTAAGTTCGTTTAATCGTTCAATTTTTTCTTTCTTGTTTCTGCGTTCCATGTATCGCTTGTATCGCAGAGGTATATATTGCAGGAAATATTGTTGGTGCGTAACTAGATAGGATTGTCCTGTTCCTCAGCTTTTTTGCCTCCAATGAAGTGCGTACTGCAAATGCTGTCGTGTGATATTGGGTACCATGGCGATCCATCGGCACTGAAGTAAAACAACAAATAAGTTATAGTAACTTGATCATTGTAACATGTTACTTTTCTACAAAGTACAAAATATAATATTAAAAATTTCGCTTTATAGGTTAGCTTACTTACTTTTTCCTCTTGACAGCGATTATCCATTTCATTCGTTGTTCTTGTTTCCAACTTGCTACTGGAAATTTATAGAATTTGACATGACTATTTTTGCCATTATTCTTGCAGTTCACTATGCAGCACATTTCGTGACGCATGTTTATTTTTGCTAAATAATGCAAGGATACGCAAATTTCCCTGGTAAATAGTGTGAATTCGTCCGCAAAAAGTTTCTTTTTTGGTCACCGCGCGCGCTGCAATCGATTTCGGTCCACCCACCACCTACTTCTCACCCAGCGAATATAGATAACCGAGATATTATGGAAAAGGGTTATGTTGTTTTGACAATGCGAAATTCGGGATGTGTGTATCGTGTGCTGGATGGTGATCGGTTAATTGTGTCATCCTTTCCTATCGTGAATTGTTTCTAAACATAGATTTATTTGAATGAATAATTGGTTGAATGTAAATGAATTCCAATAAATTTTTCAAAACTTTTATTAAATAAAAATGTCGTCTAATCCAATGTATTTTTGTCATATTCTCTTACATTTAGTTTAGCCGTGCCCTCCAGTCCCTTTTTTCCACCTATTTAGCTTACAGTGTATCCATCCCAATTTCTGTTCATTGTCTGGACTATGTTATTATGTATGTTGTGTATTTCTATTTCCCCTCATTGAGTTCATCAACATAGTTTGAAGATTTATGACAATAACTGTTGTTTGATATGATCGTTTGTTTATACAGCCGAGTTTGAAAAAAATCTTTGTGCTAACAAGGAAACATAGGGAGGTCGACCCCTCCGATTTTGATCTAATTTATATATGTTGTAGTACATCGAAAACTAAGAGACACGTATTTTTTCTTATCGGCCCATAAACGGTTTAACGGGGTGAAAACAACCCCCGAAGATGGGCACCTCACGGGGTGGTTTCTCAGTTTTGCATATAAGAGCTTTATGTATTCGAATGAAACCAACGCTAAAATATTTATATTGATAAATCATCGAAAACGCGCCCAAGACTTGTTAGGGGAAAGGGTTTTTAAGGGGTGAACAACCTCTAATTCGAAAATTTTATTCTGTACTATAAAAACTATTCTTCCGATTCGAACGGTACCAACTGCATTTCGTAGAGGTCGAAAAATTAGTCGATACGTGTTTCGGGGTTTCTCGGAAAAATTCGCTTTTAAGGGGGTAAATCACCCCTTTCGTCGTAATACCTTATATCATTATAAAAACATTTTTATTCTCAATTATATTGTTGTACGGTAGCACAACCACTTATATATATTATTGGAATGTCTTCAAACTCGAAAATAAGTTTACCTTTGACCATATTTCTACGCGAGATCATCCCCGTATCGATAATTCCCACATCGCCCCTTTGTGAGTTACGATTTAATTATTATGAAGGAAATAAAGCATAGATTTAAACATTATAAGCTATAGACCATAGAATGTTGTACATTCGAAAGGAATTCCTGCCGCAGAGCCCCGTTCAGAAAAATATAGAAAATTAGATTTAATTATAAAGTATAGTATGTATATCCATATTACATGATGTGAACACTCCATGCTACGCTCTGTAAATTTATATAAAGAGGATGGATCAGTCGGTATATCGCAACCGTGAGTGCGAGAGAGATAGCTGCAAATTTCGAAATCGAAATTCTTTGACACAGTTTGACCGATTAAAAAAAGGCTCTGTCAGTCGATTTTTGCCATCGTTCTGCGTAGGCTGACAGAGCCTTTTTTTAATCGATCAAACCGTGTCAGAGAATTTCAATTTTAAAAATTCCAAGTGAGGTTAGTCGACTGATCCATACTCTTAAATGATACATCAGAGTACAACGGAATAAAAATATCACGGCCTTGATATCCAGCGCCGATTACCAAACTCCAAAGTGTCTTAATCGTGATTTTATCGTGATATGACTATTATTCGGAAGACAAATATGTGCGTAGTTATAGTTGTGCGTAGGTTGTAGCCTTGTGCTATCTGTCTCCTTGTTTATCGTTCTGCCAAGCGTGCTTATCTGGCTTGGGTGTTGCGTATATTTTCATATTCCTCAAAGCAATTTTTGGAGACAAATATCAGTTCGTCACGGGATATTCAAGTGAAATATACACCGCTATTGCACGCGTAATACAAAATGATTGTAAATCCATTAAATGTTATACGACTTTTATTGATCACGTTTGAAGCGATGTACATTGCTGAAAGCCCAATCAATGATGAAGAGCGGGAATTGAAAGAAAATATCGAAAAATTTTTACTGCAAAGTATGCAAGATTTTACCGGAATGGAATATATTGAAGAAAATACTTTAGATTTTCAAGAGCCTAATAAAGAGTGTGAGGCGAATCCTATAGAAGATAATGCGATGGAATGGAGTCGTGGAACACCATACGATACATGTTCGGCCGATGAAGAAGATTTGAGCTATGCTTATAAAAGAAGAGCAGTTGAATTTTGGAGGAGCGGAAAGAAAAAGAACTTAAGCGTAGACACTGTTAAACACCGATTCAAAAAAGTGACATCTAAAAGTTAATTAAAACGTTGGGCTCATCAATTCAACAAAGGTGGAACATACATGGAAAAACTAGCTCGCATATCTCAATATACATTGGAAAATATGAAGAGTGCTGTTGATGCCGGCTTAATTGTTCATGACGTGGATCTTCGGAGGTGGGCCATACAAGCACAAAAAGAGATGGGATTTGAAGACGTTCGGTTCAAGGCTTCCGATTGGTGGTTGTTGAAATTTAAGAAAGCTCACCGTATAACATCTCGAAAAATTAACAAATTTGTAACCCGAAAAACTGTAGAGGAAGGAGCAGATTTGCAAAGAGATGCAGATAACTTCGTTAATGAAATTAAATCTCTTCTTGAATAATATGGTTTACAAAACATATACAATTCAGACCAAAGTGGGTTTCAATTAGAAATGCATTCAGGACGAACATTGGCAGTAGAAGGCACAAAACAAATCGAATGCCTTGTGCAGTCAGTGTATTCGACAACTCACAGCTACACTATACAGCCCACAATATCTGCAGAGGGAAAATTACTATCGCCACTTTTCATTGTTTTGAAAGAACCTTCCGGAACATTTGGACCAATTATAGAGACGACCTTATTCAAACCAAGTAATATCTTTTTGACTGCTTCCAAGTCAAGAAAATTCACTTCAGGTATTTGTATACCCTACCTTCTTTTGTATTTTCAGCTATAAGAAAAAAAAAATTGTTTCAAAATCTGTCAATCCTACATATGCAAAGAAAAATTAAAACAAACGTTATCTTGAATTTTGCAGATCACTTTAAGATGTGGCTGGAAAAGGTCTTTTTCCCTAACATCGGTTCAAAAAGCGTACTTTTGATAGATTCATGGAGTGGACATTGCACACAAGTAGTCAGGCAGGTTACACCGATTGGAAAAAGCATCAAAACAATGATCATACCAAAAGGTACAACCGGAAGGAGTCAACCACTCGATGTATATGGATTCAGAATATGGAAGAATTTTGTTCGACATTTTTCAGACGCTGTTTTGTTACTCGATTATGAACTCAAACTACCTTTAAGAAATAATATAATCAAATTGCAATCTTTATCTCATAATCAGTTATCTTCTCCAAGGTATTAAAATTTGTTTCGATATGCTTGGTACAAAAGGGGTTTACAAGCGATAAAACTGAAGAATTTGTCAACCCTGTCAAATTTTCTTTCGGACAATCATCGAGACCTCAATGTGATGTTCAAGGTTGTGAGAAATTGGTAATAATAAGATGTTCGTGGTGTAAGAAATTACTTTGCTTACAATACTTTTTTGATGAATACCATTACTGCACGGACTATAAAAACTAATAATAATCTGAAAACTATATTAACGTATTATGATGGTAGTTGAATATGTATTTTTGAGTTTGAACACATTCCAATAATATATATAAGTGGTTGTGCTACCGTACAACAATATAATTAAGAATAAAAATGTTTTTATAATGATATAAGGTATTACGACGAAAGGGGTGATTTACCCCCTTAAACACGAATTTTTCCGAAAAACTCCGAAACACGTATCGACTAATTTTTCGACCTCTACAAAATGCAGTTGGTACCGTTCGAATCGGAAGAATAGTTTTTATGGTACAGAATAAAATTTTCGAATTAGAGGTTGTTCACCCCTTAAAAACCCTTTCCCCTAAAAAGTCTTGGGCGTGTTTTCGATGATTTATCAATATAAATATTTTAGCGCTGGTTTCATTCGAATCCATAAAGCGCTTATATGCAAAACTGAGAAACCACTCCGTGAGGTGCCCATCTTCGGGGGTTGTTTTCACACCGTTAAACCGTTTATGGGCCGATAAGAAAAAATACGTGTCTCTTAGTTTTCGATGTACTACAACATATATAAATTAGATCAAAATCGGAGGGATCGACCTCCCTATGTCTCCTAGTAAGTAAATGCACAGATATTTACTTGAGTTGTTACATGATGAATTTTTAAGTTTATTTCAATAAGCCATTGGGTGATTTGTTCCTCGTGATATCAAAATTTGTATCTTGGAAATGCAATGGGCACCTCAAGTTTAACAACATCATGAAGCTATACATACAGGGTGTCCCATTTTAATCTTACACCTGACTTTTCGCGGAAAATATTGCTCGGATCAAATATTGTGTGCAACAAAACTTTTAGGGGTGAAGGGGGACGTATGATAAAAATTGGTTTGTGGATCCAAAATTCAAAATGGCGGCGTTAGAATGGCCGACATGTTTTTTTCGAATAGAAACATAACTTTTTTTCATCACCAAAAAAATTTTTCAGCGCAAAACCAACAACTTTTGTTGGAAAAATTTTTTGATTAAGTTCATATTTTTCGAGTAAGAACATCATTTTCAACTAATTTAGAGATATCCAGGATGTACCGCGAAGAGATCTTTAACGTACCAAGTGCAAGTGCGTTTGCGTAAAAGGAGCATATCAACGATTTCGTTGGGACTGAAATCAGCCATTGTTGCTAATTTTCAGAATTTTCCTCTAATTTAAAAACTTTTAAAAATTTCGAGAATCAAGAATTTTTCTCCTATTTCAGAACCTTTACAAATTTTCGATTTCGTCTCTTGCTAATGGCTGCGGAGTCAGAAGATAAACGTTTCAATCAATTTTTCATCCGTGGGCGATCATAATGACTTCTAAAATAAAAAATTCTTCTCTTGATTTAAAACTCTAAAGTAAGAGAACTACGCAAAGTCAGACTACGTCAGTACTACCAATGATGTTTTCTTTAATCTCTTGCAAAATGAACGTACCTTTAATCGTAAGCGAGGCTTACGCTTAAAGATAAGTACACGCAAGCGAGGCTTACGCTTAAAGATAAGTTCACGTAAGCGAGACTTACGCCTACTTTTGAGTTGTAAATCAGAGAAGAATTTTTTATTTTAGAAGTCATTGTGATCGCCCACGGATGAAAAATTAATTGAAACGTTTATCTTCTGACTCCGCAGCCATTAGCAAGAGACGAAATCGAAAATTTGTCAAGGTTCTGAAATCAGAGAAAAATTCTTGATTCTCGAAATTTTTAAAAGTTCTTAAATTAGAGGAAAATTCTGAAAATTAGAAATAATGGCTGATTTCAGTCCCAACGAAATCGTTGATATGCTCCTTATTTCAGGGAGGTGTCGGAGCAATTACTTCCGAACTGAAAATTTGTATCGACGTGAATCACGAGAGAACATGAAGGAGCGGATAAGAGCTGCCTGCCGTGCGATCCCGAGAGATGTTCTCCTACGCACAGTTGATGGTTTTGTGAGAAGAGTTTAGGCATTTTTAGACATGAATGGAGGGATCTTTGAACATCTCTAGGGAGGGATCAGAGTACACTCACAAGGAGGGTTTGGAGTCCGAAAATACTGCGGTAGTGACGAACTGCAGAGACCTAATCCTTCTGAGCTCGTACCTATGGGCATAAAGGCATTGCATGCCCTCTTTTTAAAAAAAGTTGAAAAATAAAATGAAAATAAAAAACACACAAACATGCACCTCCACGTATGCACGCATATGCAGACGCACACGCAAACGCACTTGCACTTGGTACGTTAAAGATCTCTTCGCGGCGCATCCTGGATACCTCTAAAATAGTTGAAAATGATGTTCTCACTTAAAAAATATGAACTTCATCAAAAAATTTTTCCAACAAAAGTTGTTGGTTTTGGGCTGAAAAATTTTTTGGTGATGAAAAAAAGTTATGTTTCCATTCGAAAAAAACATGTCGGCCATTCTAACGTCGCCATTTTGAATTTTGGATCCACAAACCAATTTTTATCAAACGTCCCCCTTCAACCCCTAAAAGTTTTGTTCCACACAATATTTGATCCACGCAATATTTTCCGAGAAAAGTCAGGTGTAAGATTAAAATGGGACAGCCTGTATATTAACAAGGAAAGGTACTTTAGTGTCCGCCTCCGATTTTGATAATTTTTTTCTATGTTATAGTCCATCCAAAAATAAGAGACACGTTTTTTTTTCATCGGCCGAAAGTTATTTTTAAGGGGTGAAATCAACCCTCAAAGTTCCGCATGTTTTGCGTCTGGTAGAGTGTTTCATATAGAAGCACTCAACCGATCGAAACGAAACCAATTGCAAAATGTTCAGCTTGTCAAATAACCCATATGACATGTCCAACTTCTTATGCACCCTTACGGCAAAGGGGTGAACCACCCCCGAATATTCAGAATTTTTTCGCATAATAAAAACTTACAATCCGATTTTAATAAAAGAAATGCCATTTTGCAGAGCAAAAAAAAATAAAATGGACGTGTTTTTTGGTTTTCCTCGGATCAAAAAAATTAAGGGGGTAAACCAGTCCTAAAATCTTGAATTTCACTTGGCGCATCGATGTGTTGACATTCAATTCATATGGTTCCTTTATCATTGCGTATCGACTTATATGTTGAATAATATTTATTTCACATATTCCTTGGCTGACATCATAATCGTATAGAGAATCGAATACTTTGACATGCTTTACGTGAGAAGTGTTAACTATGTAAAACTAGTGCAACTAAGTAAAAATTACGTAAAGATAATTCTCTCAATTCCCTCTGCATGAATACTTGTGACTTGTGAACCATCAGTTCTAGACAAGCCCTGATTTTTATTTGGATAAACAATTTAAACGGAAAGTGATGGGCCGGACAAGTACTTTTAACACATATTTAAACATAATTTGTATCGATCCAATCGACGTTGAATTTTGTGAATAATACCAAAGGATCCTGAAAGTCTGAGAAAAATCGATGTTCTTATAAGTCTTTGCCACCATAGAGTAACGAATGACTAGCTTTCATGTGATTTTTTTTGGATTTAAAAGCTTCTTAGAACATTTTAATAATGTCAAAATTTGGAGTTACTAATAAAATACTTGTCCACTGATTGATATCATAAATTTTAGTGCTGTACGTAACTCAAGTGGTAACTTTTTTCAATTCATTAGAAAATACTTGGCCTCGAATTGATATAATAAATTTTAATGCTGCACGTAAATTAGATGGAATTTTTTTCAATTGATTTAGCTGTTCGAATCAAATAAGAAGGATGAGGCATCGGTTTGCATAATGATTTCAAACGCGATTTTTCGGTTTTTTATTTTTTACTTGTTATTTGATTTTTTTGAACTTTAAAAAATAGATACAGAATATTTAAATAATTTTTTTGACAATTTTTAAAGAAAATTTTTTTTAAAGTTTTTTTATGGATGGATTTATTAGCAAACGAGGGACCATCAATGTACTTGTCCCAACCTTTTTTTTCCTAGGGGAAGTTTATGGTTTGATATCACGTATTTTTTCTCTAAAGTTCCTTATTTATGTTCAGTTGACTATAGGATTTTAGTTTAAATTTCTACGAATTATTTATGATTTTCGGCTTATAACGTTGGTTTTCACGAAAAAAGACCTATTTTTCGTCAAAATAGTACTCAAAATATTTCGTCACAGGTCTGTCCTTGGACTTTGAGGATTTTGTTCCATGTACTCTAATGTGTTTTATCAATTAGGCATCAAAGAGCACGGTCGAAAGCGGGTTGAAGGCTGCGATATGATTTTCGGCTTATATCGTTAGTTTCCACAAAAAAAAGACCTATTTTTCGTCAAAAATGTACTGCAAATATTTCTTCACAGGTCTGTTCTTGGACTTTGGCAATCTTTTTCCTTTAACTCTAATATGTTTTGTCAATTAGGAACCCAAGAGCACGGTGGAAAGCAGGTTGGAGGCCGAGATATGTTTTTCGGCTTGTAACTTTGGTTTCCACGAAAATAGACCTATTTTTCGTCAAAATTGTATTGGAACTATTTCGATAGAGGTTTGTTCTTGGACTTTGGTGATTTTTCTCCTTGTCTTCTAATATGTTTTGTCCATTGGGAACTCAAGAGCATGGAGCAATGCGTGTTGCGGCCCGAGATGTGATTTTCAGCTTATAACGTTAGAAAAAAGAAAGGAAAAGAGGAAAGATAGATCAAATTCAAGACTCAACAAATCCAACAGAATTGGCCATTTTTAAATGTCGCTTTTGCATTCTGAATCTAGACATTTTCGTGTCTTCCAAAACGTACCCCCGACGAAATATATTTCCAAAGTTTGCAGGTGGCCGCTGCGATCCAATTATCTACAGTTTGATAGTTGCCGAAAAAAGGCACCTGGAAACATTTATTATGTTAGAACTCAAAGAAGCAAAAAAAACTGAGCGTACTTAATTCAACAGAGCAACGGAATTCAATTTCAGGATAATTTAGAAATAAATTTAGAAATTCAGAAATTCAGCATAGAATTTAGAAAAAGGAAAATTAAGTTAATTAGTAAAGCTGAAGACTTTTGGGATGAATTTTTGAGATTATATGTTACGGTTGGAGTAAAAAATTTAAATGATGGGCACACATGCTGCGACACAAACATATGAAAGTTTGCAGGTATTCGCTCCATACCGCAGTATTGGCACACATGCTGCGCCACAAAAATATGAAAGTTTGAAGGTTTTCGCTCCATACCACAGTAATACATTTTCAATACTATTTGAAAAGAAACACCTTAAAACTTGCTGAACCAAGTTCCATTACATATTACCATAATCAAAGATAAGGGATGATCCGTAGCATATATATCTATCCACAGAAATTTCAGAGTTCGCAGGTATCTGCTGCGGTTCAATGTATCTGCGCAATGAGCTTTGAAGACAGCAATTTCAAATCTATCCATAAATGAGCAACAGAAGACTTTTATAATCAATTTTTTACTTCATATATATGTTACGGTTAGAGTCAAAATGTAAAATGAATGGCACAGTATATAAATTGTATAGTTTGCAGATTTTCGCTGTATTTCAATGATCCGAATCTACAGCATTATAATGAAAAGTTGTCAAAAGTCATGATGTCCCATTAAAATGACATAGCGCACATTGCATTCAGAAATTCTGTAAGTTTCTGGGGATGTTGGTAGGCATTATATTTGATCACATCCAAAACTGAGCAACTGTAGACTTATCGGAATGAATTTTTTTTATAATAATTCCATATTTGTAGTTAGTTTCCAAATTTATCACTCGACAGACCTAATGGGAAAAGAATAACTACCCAGTATACCAAGACCAGAAATTTTTTTGAAAATCTGATTTACAAAATGTGCAATTCAAGATTATGGTTAGAAACCTCTCGAATCATGTTACCACTATCATCATGAAGAAAGAGTAGAAAATCATAGGACACATAGGGAACGAATTAATAATATGTATCGATCCTCTGCAAACTGATGGGGTGAAAACAAGGATCGGAGAGGGCAGAGCCAAACTGAATATCAAGCAAAATATGGGAATGTTTATATATAATGTTGACACAAGAAATAAATTAGAAAACATTTATTCAAGTAAAGTTTCTAATATCATTCTAACAGTTCCGTGTGTTTTTGTTCTATTTATTCGTATGTATAACCTATTTACACATGATATATAACCACGCCAGTGACAATATATTCGCACTGGACAATATTTTGTAATCTGATTTAATTGAAGGATTATTTCAGTCAACACTTATTTCCAATCGAACGAAATAATGAAATCTTGAAAAGTTTCATTGACATATGCATCGCGCATTTTTTATATTCTTTTTCACACACACATCACAGACTACATTTACGCGGCCGCTTTGATACCGATTTAATATATCATAAATTTTAACAAAATAAATAGTTATATGCACTTCTTTAGATGACGAAAATTATTTTTTTATTTATCCCGCACCCACTTCGTAATGTCGAAACTCTGTTCATGCGATCAAAAACTGACACACGGTTTGTATATATATATGTATATCGATCGAATTTATGACTGCTGTTACCAGCTGTGCTACGTCGTGTGCTACGTTATGAAGTTGACGTCAGATTTCCAATCATCAACAACTAATTTCAACAACCAATCACAACGTCTAAAAATGGATGTCGTCAGATCCAACCAATCAGAAACTCGATAGCATCAAAGTGCCTTTGATGGTGTTATACTATAATATACAGACACATAAATTTTTGAATGTGTTGGTAACTTTTGCATAATCTTGAGCCCGTGCAAAGTTTTTTCTCAGCAATTACGCCACCAATAATGCTGATTTTGGGCTCATTCGATGGAGAATTTCTCAATTAGCTGAAAGTTCAATTTACAAAGTCGTACATAACTCATAGGCTTCGCAATTAAAGAAAATCACATGCCAATTTTACCCCCACCACCGCGAATCGTTTTATTCAGAGAAAGTATAGTCTCGGCGAGAGCCTCGGGCCAGCAGACGACAGGGCTGTCAATGTACTTGTCCCGAGACTCTACCGAGTCTCTTGATATTTTGGTTCCTATTGAGTTTGGCTCTGCTCTTTCCGAACCTTGTTTTGACTCCATCGGTTTGCAGCGGATCGATACATATATTAATTGGTTGCCTAATATGTGTCCTATAATTTTCTACTATTTCTTCATGCTGAATGTGGTAACGTGTGATTCAAGAGGTTTCCAACTATGATCATCAATCGCACATTTTGTACATCAAATTCTCAAAACAGTTTTTGGTCTTGATATAAGTGTAGTTATTCTTTTTTCCACATGGTCTGTCGAGTAATAAATTTTGAAACTTGTTCCAAAAAGTCTTTGGATGCTTTTTTTGCTGATAATATGAAAAGTTGAATCTTCGGAATGTGGTAGACAAACACAAATTTTGACAACGAAACTTATGAAATGACGTGTATGTTGAGTATGATTCCTATTCTGCAAACTGCAAATGTGGAATTATTGGTGAAAACATTCATTACGATAAGTCTACAGTTGCTCAGTTTTGGATGCGATTAAGTATAATACCTGCCAACATCATGGAAACCTACAGAATTTCTAAATATTATGTGCGCTATGTCATTTTAATGTAACATCATGACTTCTAATAACTTTTTACTATAATTCTATAGATTTGGATCATTGACATACAGCAAAAATCTGCAAACTATAAAATTTATATACTTTGCCATTCATTTTACTTTTTGACTCTCACTGTAACATAAATATGAAGTGAAAAATTAATTACAAAAGTCTTCAGTTCCTTATTTATGGGTGGATTTGAAACTGCTGTCTTCCAAACTCATTGTGCAGATACATTGAATCGCAGCAGATACCTGCGAACTTTGAAATTTCTGTGGATAAGTATATGTTCTAAGTGTCACCCCCTATCTTTGATTATGGTAATATGTAATGGAACTTAGTTCAGCAAGTTTTAAAGTCTTCCTTTGCAAATAGTATTGAAGTTTGTATTACTGCGGTATGGAGCGAATACCTTCAAACTTTGATATTTTTGTGTCGCAGCGTGTGTGCAAGTCATTTAAATTTTTTACACAACCGTAACATGTAATCTCAAAAATTCATCACAAACGTCGTCAGCTTTTCTAAATTCCTAAATTTTTCTTTTTCTATTCTACTCTGAATTTTTTAATTTCTGAATTCATTTCTAAATTCCCCTGAAATTGTTTTTCTCCAAAACCAATGCAGGTACCTTAAACTTCTATGAATTCCGTTGCTCTGTTGATATAAGTACGCTCAGTTTTTTTTGCTTCTTCGAGTTCTGACATGATAAATGTTCCCGCGTGCCTTTTTTCTGTAACTATCACACTGTAGATAAATGGATCTCAGCGGCCACTTGCAAACTTTGGATATATATTTCATCGGGGGCACGTTTCAGATGCGACGAAAATGTCTAGCTTCACAATGCAAAAACGACATTTAAAAATGGCCTATTCTATTGGATTTGTTGAGTCTTGAATTTGATCTATCTTTCCTCTTTTCCTTTCTTTTTTCTAACGTTATAAGCCGAAAATCATATCTCGGCACGCAACACGCATTGCTCCATGCTCTTGAGTTCCCCATGGACAAAACATAATAGAAGACAAGGGGAAAAATCACCAAAGTCCAAGAACAAACCTCTATCGAAATATTTACAGTACAATTTTTACGAAAAATAGGTCTTCTTTCGTGGAAACCAACGTTATAAGCCGAAGATCATATCCCGGCCTCCAACCCGCTTTCGACCGTGCTCTTGGGTTCCTAATTGACAAAACATATTAGAGTACAAGGGAAAAAATCGCCAAAGTCCAAGAACAGACCTGTGACGAAATATTTCCAGTACAATTTTGATGAAAACTAGGTCTTTTTTCGTGGGAACCAAAGTTACAAGCCGAAAAACATATCTCGGCCTCCAATCCGCTTTCGACCGTGCTCTGTAGTTCCTAATTGACAAAACATATTAGAGTGCGAAGAAAAAAATTGTTAAAGTCCAAGGACAGACCTGTGATGAAATATTTTCAGTACTATTTTGACGAAAAAGTTTTTTTTTTTGTGAAAACCAACGTTATAAGTCGAAAATCATAAAAAATTCATAGAAATTGAAACTAAAACCCTATAGTCAACTGAACATACATACGGAACTTTTGAGAAAAAAGACGTGATATCAAACCATAAACTTCCCCTAGGAAAAAAAAGGTTGGGACAAGTACATTAATGGTTCCTCGTTTGCTGATAATTCCATCCATAAAAAAAACTTTAAAAAGAATTTGTTTAAAAATTTGTCGAAAAAATTATTTTATAAAAATAAATACAGAACAATTCGAAAAAAATTTCACAAATCTTGAAAAACCATTATCTTTGAAAAAAAACTAATCTGTATCTATTTTTTAAAGTGTCCGAAGAATCAAATAGCAAGTAAAAATAAAAAACCGAATAATCACGCTTGAAATCATTTTGGAAACCGATGCCTCATTCTTCTTATTTGATTCGAACAGCTAAATCAATTGAAAAAAATTCCATCTATTTTACGTGCAGCATTAAAATTTATTATATCAATTCGAGGCCAAGTATTTTCTAATCAATTGAAAAAAGTTACCATTTGAGTTACGTGCAGCACTAAAATTTATGATATCAATCGAAGGATAAGTAATTTATGAGTAACTCCAAATTTCAACATTATGGAATTGTTCTAAGAAGCTTATAAATCCAAAAAAATCGCGTGCAAGCTAGTCATTTCTTACTCTATGGTGGCAGAGACTTATAAGAAAATCGATTCTTTTCAGACTTTCAGGAGCTTCTGATATTATTCACAATATTCGACGTCGATTGGATCGATACAAATTATGTTTAAATATAAGTTAAAAGTACTTGTCAGGCCCATCACTTTCCATTAAAATTGTTTATTTAAATAAAAATCAGGGTATTTTTAGAACTGATGGAGCACAAATATTCATGCAGAGGGAATTTAGAGAGTTATCTTCAAGTGATTTTCTCTTAATTGCACTAATTTAATAAGAATGGAAACGATTTGTCCTGTAATATACAAGGGATGTTATTGTGCATCAATAAATAAAAAACATTTTGCACATTAAAGATGTTGAAGCTTCCGAAATAACTGCCCAGTTTGTATTGCAATGACGGCAGTTTTTACTTCTCACTTCTTCCAGCGAACGAATTTCATTCGGCATAACTAACCTATACTATTATTAACAATATTAAACTAATAATAAATCGCATTTTAATAAATTTTTAACCGGATTCTGCCGTGCAATTTCTTTTTCTTATGATTGATTTTCATTTGAATGAATAGTGATGGGCCGGACAAGTACTTTTAACTTATATTTAAACATAATTTGTATCGATCCAATCGACGTCGAATATTGTGAATAATATCAGAAGCTCCTGAAAGTCTGAAAAGAATCGATTTTCTTATAAGTCTCTGCCACCATAGAGTAAGAAATGACTTGCTTGCACGCGATTTTTTTGGATTTAAAAGCTTCTTAGAACAATTCCATAATGTTGAAATTTGGAGTTACTCATAAATTACTTGTCCTTCGATTGATATCATAAATTTTAGTGCTGCACGTAACTCAAATGGTAACTTTTTTCAATTGATTAGAAAATACTTGGCCTCGAATTGATATAATAAATTTTAATGCTGCACGTAAATTAGATGGAATTTTTTTTCATTGATTTAGCCCTTCGAATCAAATAAGAAGAATGAGGCATCAGTTTCTAAAATGATTTCAAGCGTGATTATTCGGTTTTTTATTTTTACTTGCTATTTGATTCTTTGGACACTTTAAAAAATAGATACAGATTAGTTTTTTTTTAAAGATAATGGTTTTTCAAGATTTGTGAAATTTTTTTCGAATTGTTCTGTATTTATTTTTATAAAATAATTTTTTCGACAATTTTTTAAACAAATTCTTTTTAAAGTTTTTTTTATGGATGGAATTATCAGCAAACGAGGGACCATTAATGTACTTGTCCCAACCTTTTTTTTCCTAGGGGAAGTTTATGGTTACTGGTATGCAACGAGTACCTGTAAACTTTGATATTTCTGTAAAACGCCTGGTGTGCAAATCATTTCATTTTTTGGTTTCAACTGTAGTATATAAACAAAGAAATGCATTACTAACGTTTTCAGCCGCTTAATAATTCAGTGAATAAGGCTGTAATTGTTGTCGTCAAAAGCTAATGCACATATACATCAAGTAATTTGAAGTTCTGTTCGCTTTTCAGTACGCTGTGTTTTTACTTTTAGTTTTGGCATGATTAATTTAAAGAATTTGTGGTAAGAAAATTTAGCTGAATAAACCACAGCGGATTCTTGCAAACTGAAAATTTTGTGCACCAAGTATAATCACTTCCTATTATTTGATTTGGAATGTGAATAGAAAAAATAGATGATAAAAATAATTCAAAATGCTACAAAAAGTCATCGATGGCTCATTTATGAATGGTATAAGAATTTATGGTTTCAGAATGCAATGCATATATAGAAAAATAAGCAATTCTGTTGGTTTTGATACGTTTAATACTTTTTTTTTTCTCCGGTTGAACCTTGGTATCTACATGCAGACAGAATATTTTATGCATCGATGTGTACATCAACTTTGGGTATGGTAATGTGAATAGAAAAGAATTCTTCAAAAAGTTATTGAAAGCACATTTTTTAATGAAATAAAAATGTATAGCTTCGGAATGCAATATATTTTTCTTAAAATGGCCAATTCCGGTGGACTTGGTAGGCATTACATGTTTTTTTTTCTCCTTCTCTTTCTTTCCGGCAAATTTTGGGGAAAATCAACGAATACATTTGTTTCATTCAAAATCCTTCATTGCTTTTTTATTTAAAATGATTTAATCTAAATAATTGAAAGCAATATTTATAAATAAGGCGAAAGAACTTCACGAAGATGGAAAAAATTCGTAAACTTTACGAACAATGATTGAAATCTTACAAAATGGTGGAAACATTCAAAATCGTTAAAAAATTAGGGAGATCACTACGAACATTTGAATAATATAAAAATTGTTATGAAATCGATAGAACTTGACTAAAATCATTGGAGAAATTAATTTTAAACATCACAATAAAAAAATTTAAAAACTTTAAAACACCTTATTGAAATTTTTTTATAACGTTTAGAATTATCACAGAAAAACGATTTGATATAAAACCGAAAAAATTCTCTCTTGGGGAAAAAAATTTGGACTAGTACATCGATGATCGCCCGTTTTCGCATTATACTACAAAAAATGTAAACAAAAATTCTCAAATCTCACACTAAAAATTATTTCAAACCGTGAGGAATATTCAAATTCATTACAATTCTATAGCATTAGTGGATAATATATCGATTATGTGGTATTTTCAACGTTAATGAGAGTTTTGAATCGAATTTTAAACATTAGACACATACAACAAACGTCCATGGTTTGAAATGTTGACTATAATTATTTGTGGTTATACAGCGTTCGGATTTATTAGTTTAAAAAAATGAGAAAATCATTATTTACGAAAATTTTATTTATTTCAGCATATATGGCAGAGTATTCTTCGATAGATCAACCAATGTTTCAATTTCGCATTCCATACTCTATTGATTTTTGTTCTTGAGCTCATTAATTGCAAGTTACATGAGATTTAAAAGAGATTTTTTTACTATTACAACTATACTGAAAATATGGAAATTCTTGCCTACTAATAGTCAATTAATTTTTTTGATTTTGCAAAATAAATAAGCAAGAAGGTACAAGAATATATCGATGTGACGAGCACTTTTGTCTCGTATGCGAATATTTTTTAAGAGATAGCTTTAATCGAATTTTCAATTTTTTGATCACAGGATATATGGTTCTTATTTTTATTTTTCGAACTTAGCGTGATTGTGGTTAGTTTAGCTTAATTTGAATCGTAAAACAAGATTGCAGAACTTTTGAGAAAAAAGACGTGATATAAAACCTCCAAAATTCCCCGAGGGAAAAAAAAGTTGGGACAAGTACATTGATGGTCCCTTGTTTCCTGACCATATCACGAAAAATGTAAAAAAAAAAATCCATAAAAAAATGATAAAACCAATTGTAAATAATTTCAACAGAACAATTTCAAAAAAATTTCTGTAATTATTTTGTAAAGTGAAAAAAAATTCAATTGAATCATGAGAAATAAAAAACGGAAATATCGCGCTTGAAAACATTTTGAAAAACGATGCCCCATTCTTCTTATCTTATTCTAACAACGAAATCAATCGAATAAAAAATTCAATCTAAATTACTTGCAGCATTAGAATTTATGACATCAATTCGAGGCCAAGTATTTTCTAACATAAAAAACTTTTTAAAAATAAAAAAATTACGCCAAGTATTAAAAAGTGCAACCTTGTTTATAATAATATTTATTAGATTTTTCTCTCTAATTATTTATTCTGTTTCTTTGGAAAAATATAATCATATCAATTTAATCAAGGTAAGTGATGTTTGTTTTTTATTATTTGGATTACAAATTTAGAAAAAAAACTCAAGCTTTTGAACAAAAACTTGGCGTGCATCGTTTTTCAAAATGTACTTAAATGAACAATGCACACCAGTATTCAAATTTTTACTATTTTACGTTCTTCTTGTTTTTCTAGCTTCTCCCAATTTTCTCATTGTTCAAAATAGACCGAAGTGTACATCCAAGTAAACCATGTACACTGGTTTCTCGAATTTAGCTATTTTACATTCTTCTTGTTGCTCTTGCTCCTTCCAATCCAAATAAGTTCTGTAAGGATGCTTTCCATTACCTTGTATCGGAGGCAAATTGAAAGAAACTTTAATTCAATTACATATATAGGTACACTAGACTGGGCCAAAAAAATTGAACAATTTTTTTTCTTGACGGTACTCTGAAAATATTGTTCATGACGATAAAAAAAAAGTTTCCAGAAAGTTTAAGCTTTTAATAATAATATTAAGAGGTGCATCATTGCAGTTATTGATTTTTCAATAGTTGCCGCGTTTTTTGCATAAAATTCGGACTTAGTCAATTTTAAAAAATTTTTTCATCTCTTACCCTTGTAGGAAATTGAATTCCCCACATAAAAGCTCTCTTAGTAAACTTTCGTAAGATGAGCCCATTCCTTGTAATCGAGCCTTAAACATTGGTATATTTTTTCAATTTTTTACTTTGTATTCGGGATTTCCAAAATGACCTTAAATATCAATATTTTTTCAAGACCATGGATTTTTCTTAAGGGAAATTTAGTGCTCTACAAAAAAGGTCTCTTCACATTTTTCGATAAACTCACTCCTTTCAAAGTTATTTGATGTTAAAGTTAATTTTTAAAGTATTTAACCGTTTATTTTGCGTCAAACATAATTGTCTCCACTTGTATCATAAATTTATAACTCAAATATTACAAATATTTTTTTTCTGGCATGCCACCAAAGTTTTTTTTCAAAAAATCAAAATTTATTAGGGTATTACTTCAAAACCATAAACTTCCCCTAGGAAAAAAAAGGTTGGGACAAGTACATTGATGGTCCCTCGTTTGCTGATAATTCCATCCATGAAAAAAACTTTGAAACAAAATTTTTATAAAA
This sequence comes from Venturia canescens, assembly GCF_019457755.1. NCBI lineage: Eukaryota > Metazoa > Arthropoda > Insecta > Hymenoptera > Ichneumonidae > Venturia > Venturia canescens. The sequence goes on along the minus strand of NC_057423.1, from coordinate 20,799,110 downwards.
AATGGGCAAAAAAATTATTTTATAAAAAAAATACAGAACAATTCGAAAAAAATTTCACAAATCTTGAAAAAGCATTATCTTTAAAAAAAACTAAACTGTATCTATTTTTTACAGTGTTAAAAGAATCAAATAACAAGTAAAAAATAAAAACCGAAAAATCGCGCTTGAAATCATTTTGGAAACCGATGCCTCATTCTTCTTATTTGATTCGAAGGGCTAAATCAATTTAAAAAAATTCCATCTAATTTACGTACAGCATTAAAAACTATTATATCAATTCGAGGCCAAGTATTTTCTAATAAATTGAAAAAAGTTACCATTTGAGTTACGTGCAGCACTAAAATTTATGATATCAATCGAAGGACAAGTAATTTATGAGTAACTCCAAATTTCAACATTATGGAACTTTTTTAAGAAGCTTTTAAATCCAAAAAAATCACATGCAAGCTAGTCATTTCTTACTCTATGGTGGCAGAGACAATCGATTTTTTTCTGACTTTCAGGAGCTACTGATATTATTCACAATATTCGACGTCGATTGGATCGATAGAAATTATGTTTAAATATGAGTTAAAAGTACTTGTCCGGCCCATGACTTTCCATTAAACTTATTATATTTAAATAAAAATCAAGGCTTTTCAGAATTGTTGGAGCACAAATATTCATGCAGAGGGAATTTAGAGAGTTATCTTCAAGTAATTTTCTCTTAATTGCACTAATTTCATAAGAATGGAAACAAATTGTCCTGTAATATACAAAAGATGTTATTGTGCATCGACAAATAAAAAACATTTTGCACATTTTATATGTTGAAGCTTCCAAAATAACTCCCCAGTTTGTATTGCTATGACGGCAGTTTTTACTTGTCACTTCTTCCAGCGAACGAATTTCATTCGGCATAACTAACCTAAATCGCATTTCAATAAATTCTTAACCGGATTCTCCCGTACAGTTTCGTTTTTTTATGATTGATTTTTATTTGATTTAAATGAAAAGTGATGGGCCGGACAAGTACTTTTAACTCATATTTAAACATAATTTCTATCGATCCAATCGACGTCGAATATTGTGAATAATCTCAGTAGCTCCTGAAAGTCTGAAAAAAATCGATTGTCTCTGCCACCATAGAGTAAGAAATGACTAGCTTGCATGTGATTTTTTTGGATTTAAAAGCTTCTTAAAAAAGTTCCATAATGTTGAAATTTGGAGTTACTCATAAATTACTTGTCCTTCGATTGATATCATAAATTTTAGTGCTGCACGTAACTCAAATGGTAACTTTTTTCAATTTATTAGAAAATACTTGGCCTCGAATTGATATAATAGTTTTTAATGCTGTACGTAAATTAGATGGAATTTTTTTAAATTGATTTAGCCCTTCGAATCAAATAAGAAGAATGAGGCATCGGTTTCCAAAATGATTTCAAGGGCGATTTTTCGGTTTATTATTTTTTACTTGTTATTTGATTCTTTTGACACTTTAAAAAATAGATGCAGATTATTTTTTTTTTAATATAACGTTTTTTCAAGATTTGTAAAATTTTTTTCGAATTGTTCTGTATTTTTTTTTGTGAAATAATTTTTTTTACAATTAAAAAAAAAAAAATTTTCCAAGTTTTTTTATGGATGTAAAAGTGTATACGTATGCAAATAAATGAATTGAGATAAATGAATCAATTTTTTTTTACTATTAGAATAATTTAAATATAATAAAAATTGATTTTGTTGATAAACAATTTTTTGATTGAAGTAATACCCTAATAAATTTTGATTTTTTGAAAAAAACTTTAGTGGCATGCCAGAAAAAAAATATTTGTAATATTTGAGTTATAAATTTATGATACAAGTGGAGACAATTATGTTTGACGCAAAATAAACGGTTAAATACTTTAAAAATTAACTTTAACATCAAATAACTTTGAAAGGAGTGAGTTTATCGAAAAATGTGAAGAGACCTTTTTTGTAGAGCACTAAATTTCCCTTAAGAATAATCCATGGTCTTGAAAAAATATTGATATTTAAGGTCATTTTGGAAATCCCGAATACAAAGTAAAAAATTGAAAAAATATACCAATGTTTAAGGCTCGATTACAAGGAATGGGCTCGTCTTACGAAAGTTTACTAAGAGAGCTTTTTTGTGGGGAATTTAATTTCCTACAAGGATAAGAGATGAAAAAATTTTTTAAAATTGACTAAGTCCGAATTTTATGCAAAAAACACGGCAACTATTGAAAAATCAATAACTGCAATGATGCACCTCTTAATATTATTATTAAAAGCTTAAACTTTCTGGAAACTTTTTTTTTATCGTCATGAACAATATTTTCAGAGTACCGTCAAGAAAAAAAATTGTTCAATTTTTTTGGCCCAGTCTAAGGTACACGTATATACAAGCATCTAACCTCGTGTCTGTGATTTTTTAAATCTAAGGACTAAATAGTACGCCGATTAAAACAAGTTTATTAGTTTTTATTGATATTCAAACTTCTGCTTATACTTGAAGGGAATTCTTTTTTATCATATAATATTTGGTTACTTTCGTTTTTACTATACTATATTTTGAATTTAACTTTCATTTTTCTGAATTTAACGTTCATTTAAATGGAATACAAACAAATACTGTTTATTTTCCCTATGCGGGGTACAGTGCGGACTCCCGCTCCGCTCACATTTTCGCCACTTCCATCCTCATTCCTTAACACTATCTTATTCTATCTACTTTTATCCTTCGCCATTGCCAAGCCTCCGCCCGAGACCGAGACCGAGAGAGAGAGAGAGGGGGAGCCAGTCGCTCCCCTTCATACTTCATCCTCCATTCATTCCTCCATACACACCTCGACATTCACGCCTCGACTTCCGTTTCCGCCGCACTTTCTCTAAACTTCCCTCCATTTTTCTATCTTCTCCAGCCATTCCTCACCGTCCCCTTCGTCTCCCAGCACCTTCTCCCTCATCTCCTGCCATCCCTTCTCCTTGCCCCATCCTGTGCACTCTTCCCAGACATGTTCCCACGTCTCTTCCTCTGCCCCACACTTCCTGCAGAGCCTTTTCTCCGCCACCTCCCAATACAAAGTCCCTCTCATTTCTTCCCCCAGCCTAAACCTCGCCATCCTCTGCCATCTCCCCTCCTCCCATCCTTTCTTCAGGTATCCCGGTACCCCCCTCCCTTTCACGAACTTATACTCCTTATTGCCCTTCGCCTCTACTACTTTTCTCCACCTTTCTTCGTCTTGCCCTCTCCTTTCCCCCATGACTAATTCCTCTCCTCTCATTTCCCCCTCCATCCACCTCCTCTCCACTTCCTCTGCGCCCCAACCCTTTCTCTCATAAAACTCCCTCCTCTCCTCCTCCCATCCTCCACACCATGCATTTGTTCGCGCCCTCTTCCTCATCTCTGCCCTACACCTTCTTGCTAGCTCTCCCCCTCTTCCTTCTTCCAGTTTCCTCTCATACGCCCAAGCCCTCATCCCTGCCCTTCCCCTCAGCGCATCCCTCTGCAGCTCTTCCCTCAGCTGATATCCCGGTACCCTTCTCGACACCCCCAGCACCCACCTCATAAACCGCTCGTGTACCCGTTCCACCGTTTCCCTCTCTTTCCAACCCCAAATTTCCACCCCATAGCTCATCACCGGCCACACCAACTTGTCGAACAGCCACAACCTCCTTCCCCAGTCCTTCCCGAACTTCCTTTTCCCGATCCCCCACACCTGTCCCATCGCCTTTGCTGCCTTCCCCACCCTTTCCTCCACCTGATCCTTTTGATCCCCATCCGCCCTCACCACATACCCTAAGTACTTATACCTCACCACCTCCTCTATCTCCTTTCCCATCCACAACCATTTTCCTTTCCTCTTCCTGCCTCCCCCTACTTTACATCTCATCACCTTTGTTTTTTCCGTGTTAACCTCTAGGCCCTTCTTCTCTATGTACTTTTCGAAGTTCCCTATCATCCCCTTCATTTCCTCCTCTCCCTTCGCCAACAGCACCAGATCATCCGCGTACGCCAAAGAATACACCTTCCCTCCCCCGTCCAGCTCAATCCCTCCCCAGCACCCCCTAGCCAATTCTTCATCTAGGTCCGCCAGCATCAGCACGAAGAGTAACGGGCTCAACGGGCACCCCTGTCTAACCCCCTTCATCGTCCAAAATTTCTCCCCGACTTCCTCCCCCGCTTTCACCCTCCCTACCGTCTCCTTCAACACCTCTTCACATCTCTCCACCAGTCCCTCTCTCACTCCTCTACTCCTCAAACTCTCCGCCAGCTTCTCCCTGTCCACCGAGTCAAACGCTGCCCTCAAGTCCACAAACAGCAATATCAACCTGTTTCCCCGCCTTATCTCTCTGTTGACAATATAATTCAACACATAAATGTTGTCCATCGTGCCCATCCCCTCCCTAAACCCCGCTTGACTCGGCGGTAACATCCTCCTCTCTTCCACCTCCTTCTTCATCCTGTTCCTCAGTACTCCGGTGTACACCTTATACGCTGTCTGCGTCAGTGTCACACCCCGGTATTCCTCCACCTTCTCCCCTTCCCCTTTTTTCACCACCGGCACCACTATCCCTTGTTTCCATCCATCTGGCCATCCCTCCCCTTCCCACACCTTCCAGCACATCCTCCACAGACTTTCCGCCACGTTTTCCCCTCCATACCTCCACACCTCACTCGGCACCCCATCCTCCCCCATTGCCTTTCTGTCCTTCAGTTCCCTCGCCACCTTCTGCACCTCCTGCCTCGTCAACTCCTCTTCCCCATCCGTCTCCGCCCGTCTCTCCGATCCCCCTACCCACCTCTCTTCAACCCCCCCTAACACGCCTCTGAAGTACTCATTCCATTCCGCCAGCCTTATCCCCTTATTAAGCCCTTTCCTTCTTTTCCTCCCCCTATTAATCACCTCCCATGCTTGCCCTTCCGTCCTTATCCCATTTATCTCCTCCTCCCATCTCCTCGCCTCCTCTTTTTTCTTACCTTCGTACAGTCTTCTATAATTCCTCTTTTCCTCTAGGTACCTGCCATTATCCTTTGCATCCTTCCTCCACTCGCGCAGTTCTCTTTTACACCTCTCCTTCCCTTCCCTGCACTCCTCATCCCACCACTCCTTCATCTGTTCCCTTCTTCTCCCCTTACCCACATTCTCCACCGCCGTTTTTATTCTACTTCCAAACTCCTTCCACCCCTCCTCGACACCTTGGTCCCCCCATCTCCAGTCTCCAAACTCTTCCTTAAACTTCTGCACTCCTTCTACCGTCCACACTCCTCTTTCATGCCTCTTTCCTCCTCCCCCCTTCCTTTTCTCGCCTCCCCAGCCCACCCTCAGCCACAGCACCACCGGCATATGATCTGAATCCACTTTGCCCTCCACCTCTAGTCTCTCTACTTTGTCCCGCACCTTTTCACCTACCACCACATAATCTATCACCGATCTCCCCCTGACCCCTACGTATGTCCATTCCCCCTCCTCGTCGCCCTTCACTCCCCCATTTAGAATCTCCCACCCTTCTTCCTTCAATAATCGGGACCACTTTCTCCCCTCTTTCGTCACTGTCTTATCCTTCGACCTCCTCCCTCCTTCCACCAGTAAATCCCCCTCCCAGCTCCACCCTCCCCCTTCTGTCCCCGTTCTTACATTGAAGTCCCCCCCTATTATTACTCTTTCCTCCCTTCCCTCCTCCTCCATCCATTTCTTCATCATTTCCGTTTTCTCTTCTAAATCCCCATTCACGTACACCCCTACCACCCACCACCAGTGCCTCCCCATCTTCACTTTCTTCTCCATCCAACCCTCCACCCCTTTCTCTACTTCCCCCGCTTCCAGCCCCTCTTTCACTCCCATTACCATGCCCCCCTTTGCCCTGCCTCTTCCCCTACTTCTCCTCGCATCCTGTACCTCCCATCTGTAGCCTTTTTTCCACTGCTCCTTGACCCCATCCCACCCCTTCCTATCCACCCACGTCTCAATTAACACCACAACATCCCAGTTCCTTAACCCCTCTCAGAACTCCTTGTCCTTGTTTTTTACTCCCGCCACATTCCAAAATCCTATCTTTTTAACGCATTCTTTCCCTTTCCCTTTTATCCTCCCTCGTCCTACCTCTTGCCCATATTCCCCCCTCTTTATCCCCTTCTTATACCCCTCTGCCTCTTCCCTTACTCGTTTCCCTCCGTCTCTCTCCAACCCTGTGCCACCTCATCCCACGTTCTCAATTCGCCCTCTACCCACATCTTCATGTATCCTAACCTCACTCTCTTTCCCTTCCTTCTCTCCTTGTCCGCGTCCCTCTCCACTAACCACTTCACCCTTCTCTCCATCTGTGTCAGATCGTCCTCCACCCTCTCCTTCTCGCCCTTCAGCTTCCACTTAGCCTTCATTACTTGCGCCTTACTCTCTATCCCTTCCAGCTCCACTATCACCATCCCTCTTCCCTCTCTGCTCACCCCCCCGACCCTCCTCCGCCCTTTCACCCCTCCTTCTATCCCCATCTTGTTCCAGATCCTCACAATTTCCCCCTCCCAATCCTCCCCCTCACTCATTTTTACCCCTTTCACCAAGACATTACTTCTTCTTTTCTCTCTCTCATTTTTGTCTAGCCTTATGTCCATTTCCCTCACTTTTCTCTCTACACCCTCCATCCTCGGCTCTTCTACCTGTCCCCTTGCCCCCCCGCTCCTGTCTTCTTTGACGCCCTCTTCCACTCCCTTCATCCTCCCTTCCAACCCCTCTATCCTCTCCATCATCCTCCCTTTATCCTCCTCCCACCTCCTCATCAGCTCCTCCCTCTCTCTCCTCGCCTCCTTTACTAACTCCTCTACCTTCCTCTCAAACCCTTTCGCCATCTCCTCCACCCTTCTTTCCACCTTTTCCACTTCTCTCCCCACTGCCTCCCCAATCTTTTCTGTCATTACCCTCCACATTTCTTCCCTACCTCCTCCTTTCTCCGGTGAGCGTTGCACCACCTTGCTCTTCTTGAACGCGTCCCTCCATTCCTCCACCCTCTCCTCTTCCTCTTTTTCGTCACTTCCCCCTGCTTTCCTCTTTCCCGCGAATAGCTCCTTCAAGTTTCCCTCGCTATACGTTCTCTCCCTTGCCAGCGCCACCGCCTTAAGCGGTCTACCTTTTCTTTTCCCCTCTACTTCCCTCTTTGCCCTCGCTTCGTCCCCCATTCCTTCTTCCTTCCTAATCCACTCTTTCTCCTTTGCCGTCCTTTCCTTCGTCGATTCCCACTTTCTTCCTTACCTACCTCTTCCTGTTTTATCCACCTGTCTCGTCTGCTTCTACCTTATCGCCCACCTTTCCTCCTTATCCTTACCTTTCCTGCCAGCCTTTTAATTTCCCCGCTAGTTGCTCTACTCTCACTTCCTATCCTTCTGCTCTTCCTAACCTCCAATTCCTCCCTTCTGTCGCCCTCTTTCACCTCTGCTATTCTTTTCCCCGGCCGCTTCGTCTCCTATTTTATTTTCTCCCACTCTCCTCGCCTTTTTTACCACCTTACGCACTCTTGCACTTCGTCCCGCCCAATCTCCTTGCTCCCCTTTTCCTTTATTTTCCCGCACCGTCACTTATTATTCACACTCTCCACTGTCGCCGGAAACGGAAGTCCATTTAAATGGAATAGAAAGCTTAATAAAATCGCTGCTAGTACAGGCCTATGAAGAGTTTATTTATAGAAATTATTTTGAACACTTATTAGTTTGAAAAACCATGCACGCCAAGTTTTTGTTCAAAAGCTTGAGTTTTTTTTCTAAGTTTGTAATCCAAATAATAAAAAACAAACATCACTTGGCTTGATTAAATTGATATGATTATATTTTTCCAAAGAAACAGAATAAATAATTAGAGGGAAAAATCTAATAAATATTATTATAAACAAGGTTGCACTTTTTAATACTTGGCGTAATTTTTTTAATTTTTAAAAGTTTTTTATGGGGATATCATTTCTTTTTGAATTGGGTAATACAAACATAAATATATTTAACAAACATCAAGTTTTATAATACTAGACCATTGTCATTAATTCAATCAAGTTCATGGCTCAATAGGATAATTAATGAGGATGGTCAATGAGGAAAGTCATGATGGAATGATGAATTTGATCATAATCGATCAAATAAATTATGCTTCAGTGGAATCTAGAGCGATATAAAAACCTTATTGAAAAAATCATATATTATAAAATTGGTGAATGAATTAAAAAGAAAGTTATGAACACTCATATTATATATAAAGTTGATATTGACATGGCTTCAGAAACATTCTTAATAGTACTGATAAATAACCATCAGACAGAACCTTACTATGACGCTGAAGTTTCCAACGTTGGAGTCCGACGAAATGATCTAAAAAAACTCTCAAATCATTCCAGTAAATCTCCAATTTTGTTCCCTGCCGAATTTCCAATTCGTAATTTTTTAAGCAACATCAATCATTCATAAAATAATAAAATAATGAATTATAAATTTTTTTTTTCGTTCATTTCGTTGAACTCCAACGTTGCAAACTTCAGCGTCGTACCTTACTTATGTCCTCAGTTATTTCAGATGGTAACTGGACATTCAAATCTAATTATATACTTTAAATTATAAACATGTTGAACTTACGCCCGTCTGTCTCTAAGATATTAAAATTCCCGAAACGATGGATTTGAAATCACTAACGTTACATATCTGAGGATCGACTGGACGGATTCACTTGCAATAAAGACCAATGTCGATTTTTCGATTTTTATGCCTCGTAGAGGCTGTGTCCGTTTTGCCCTGGAATTGTTTTTTTACAAAATTCGGAAAACGAGGACTGGGCATCAATTTTGGGACTCAAAAATAGTTGAAAGACCATATGCTCATCAATGAAACTTGCTTAAATCCTTAAGTGTCCATTTTGCCCCACATTACCCTATATATTGAATCCTACCCGTTCTGTATTCGCGATTTTTCGTGGTTCTGCTGGGTCATGGCACGCGGTGATGCGAAGTTTGAGATGAGACCGATTTGTCGTGTCATAAACCTTCGGAACCCGTGGAGTCGTTCTGTATGCGCCTTTTTATGTATTCGCAGTTTTTCGCATTTTTTCGCGGGGTGACAATGTAGTGGACGGATTATTTGGGATAGTCAAATTAAAATTTTATTCGCCTTTATTCGGGGGGCTCCGCCCCCCGGACCCCCGTTGGCATTCTATATGCCTATCATATAAATGAGTTTGTTGGTCTAACCTCCAAGATTATAGCTCAGAAGGATTCGAGTTCCAATTCCGAAAATTTTTTGCTACCCGATTCGAGCTCAAATTCCGAGAATTTTTTGCGACCCGATTCGAGCTCCAATTCCGAGAATTTTTTGCTAACCGATTCGAGCTCAAACTCTGAGAATTTTTTGCTACCCGATTCGAGCTCCAATTCCAAAAATTTATCCCGATAACCAAATTTTCACCCATGGAAAGGGAACGGAAAGTAGACATATATATATTGTTGAAGAAAATTTTCGATCCTGAAATTGCACCCCCTAATTTTCATAACTGCATTTTAACCCTTTTCCCAATGTCACACCAATCTAATTTTTTCATCATACCAAGCGCATACATCACATTATCATGTCTCACTGTTATTTTTTTCATACGACTAATTTCCAACAAATGGCGGCCACTTCAACTTCACGAGTCAGGGGAAATCGACCAATCTCAAGTAAAGATACACGGCCGTCTTGACTCGCTCTGCCTACAAAACTTCTTTTTAATACTTGGCGTCAAGACGCTGCCGCGTCTCTAGATAAATTGAAAAAAGCTACCACTTGAGTTACGAGCAGCACTAAAATTCATGATATCATTCGGGAACAAGCAATTTATGAGTAACTCCAAATTTCAACATTATGAAATTGTTCTGAGAAGATTTTAAATCCAAAAAAATCACATGAAAGCTAAAGTCATTTGTTACTCCATGGTGACAGAGACTTATAAGAAAACCGATTCTTTCAGGTTCTTCTGGTATTATTTACAAAATTCGACGTCGATTGGATCAATACAAATTATATTTAAATATGTGTTAAAAGTACTTTTCCGGCCCATCACTTTCCATTTAAATTGTTTATACAAATAAAAATGATCAGGGCTTTTCTAGAACTGATGGATAACAAGTATCCATAAAGAGAGAATTGAGAGAATTCTATTCAAGTAATATTTACTTAATTGCACTAACTTAATCAAAAGTGGAAACGAATTTTCCTGTAATATACAAAGGATATTATTATGCATCGATAATGGAACAACATTTTGCACAATAAATATGTTCAAGCTTCCAGAATAACCCAGTTTATATTGCAATAACGGCAATTTTTCCTTCTCATTCCTTCCAGTGAATGAATTCCATTCGGTATAAGAACTAACCTACACTATTTTTAAGAACATTAAACTAGTAAAATATATCGCATGTCAATAAATTTTTAACCGGATTCTGCCGTACAATTTCGTTTTTTTATGATTGATTTTTATTTTGAATGGAAAGTGATGGGCCGGACAAGTACTTTCAACACATATTTAAATATAATTTGTATTGATCCAATCGACGTCGAATTTTGTAAATAATACCAGAAGATGCTGAAAGAATCAGTTTGCTTATAAGTCTCTAGCACCATGGAGTAACAGATGACTAGCTTTGATGTGATTTTTTTGGATTTAAAATCTTCTCAGAACAATTTCATAATGTTGAAATTTGGAGTTACTCATAAATTACTTGTCCCCGAATGATATCATGAATTTTAGTACTGCACGTATCTCAAGTGGTAACTTTTTTCAATTTATTAGAAAACACTTGGCCTCGAATTGATGTCAAAAATTCTAATGCTGCAAGTAATTTAGATTGAATTTTTGATTCGATTGATTTCGTTATTAGAATAAGATAAGAAGAATAGGGCATCGTTTTTCAAAATGTTTTCAAGCGCGATATTTCGGTTTTTTATTTCTCAGGTTTCATTTGAATTTTTTTCACTTTACAAAATAATTACTACAGATTCGTATTTTTTTTTCAATATGATGTTTTTTCAGGATTTGTGAAATTTTTTTCGAATGGTTCTGTTGAAATTATTTACAATTGGTTTCATAATTTTTTTATAGATTTTTTTTAACATTTTTCGTGATATGGTCAGGAAACAAGGGACCATCAATGTACTTGTTCTAACTTTTTTTTCCCTAGGGGAATTTTGGAGGTTATAGTCTGTCCGAAGATTTTTCGAGAGTGTTCAGTTCTTCTAATTTATTGCACTTGGATACTCGAAGAATCCTCACAATGGAAGAACTTTTCCGTTTTTTTGATCTTTCAGTTGCATTTTTCTCCACATTTTTGTGAATTTTTATGTGTCTCTGAAAATTTAATAAAACCCACTTCGATTCTCGCTGTCTAACGTGTCCACATTTTGTGAGTTTCGTGATAAACGAACATTCAGGACATTTTGTGTTTGCTCAATACGTGTACGACTGTGGGAAACCGTCTTCTCCATTTTTGTTCTCTATATTTGTTCATCTTTTGTTCTCTATATTTTCTTCATCGCTATCCTCTAACATTTTTTTTTTAATTTTCGATAGCATTTTCCGTTCTTACTCATCAGTATCACCTTTCTCTACTTGTCTTGAAAAATTCGAGTTAAATGCTTTTGATGTAGTACATAAATATGAAGGTCCTCTTTGTTGTAAAGGAGCAAACGAACTTTCAGGCATTTTCCAGAATTGCAATTGCTTAGCTTCCACAATCTTTACCAATTCTAGAAGCAAATGTTTGTTTCCCATGGCAAATTAAAATTTTGATGGACAACTATGGTAGTTATGATAATAATCTTCTCGACGGTCCTCTGGTTTCAAAAAGACCTCCATGTTGTCTCGAGCAAATTTTTCCATTTATTTAAGTCTATTTAAGTCTTCTTCGAAATTACAATTCGTCGAAAAAACAATTCGACGAATAACAATTCTTCGAACAACGATTCGACGAATAACAATTCTTCGAACAACGATTCATCAAAAACAATTCATCGACAAATATTCATCGAATCGCAATTCATCGAAAAATTAATTCTTCGAATGACAATTCTTCGAATCACAGTTTATCAAAAACTCAATAGGTTGTGTGCCTTCGAATTTTTTTTCTGCACTTAGCGCTACCCGGAACTAACGGAGAGGACGTGGCAGATATTTAGTCCCATTTTTTATTTTTTTTATATATTTTTGATTTTTTTATTATTTTTTTGTGATATTTTCATTTTTATTTCATTTTTTTCAAGTTTTGTTGAAATTTTTTTATTTGTTTTCTACGAGTAGGAGGAAAGTACTGCTGAAAGCAATTATCCGTAAGGTCATGCAGTAAAAAAAAATATGAAGCAAGAAAGAAATTAAAATTTCTTGAAAATAAAGATGGTTTTTTTAATTAATAGGATTCTATTTCTATCGACAATAAATCACTTTTGTTTATAACGAAAGGTTGTTTGCGACTGCCTTCAGATACTCCATTTTATCTGCATATATTGAATTGTCGTATTTCGAAATAATATTTCGGATTCTCTCGTTCCAGTCCCAATACTTTTTTGACTTCGGTAGTTGAGGAACGACGTTTTAAATTTCTGTCAGCACAAGTTTGTTCTTCGATTGTTCGATCTTTCAACTCCTTATCAAATTCCACAAGGTCGGATTTTTTTGTCGAACGATATCATTAAAGGCACGATGCCATCCTTCGACATTATTATTAGTACGAGGCAGGTCAGTTTGGCACGCATCATGCTGGCTCCAGAGTTTAATGGGGAATTGTCCCTCTTTCCGATTTCGCTTCCGATCATATCGGGCGATGAATTCTGTTTCAAAAAAAAAGAGAAAGTCTTCAATATTTGTATCCTCTGTTGCAAAAACTTCTTCGGTGATACGCTCAAAGGTGCCTTCTACGTCGTTAGGTTTTAGATACGGAAGAGCTCTCAAAAGTTTCACTTTTTGAGAAAATTCTACTTTAGTGTCGAACTCAGTTTTCAAGTGATAAGCAACAACCTTGCGATACGGTGCTTGATTAAAATGAAAATTGCAAAAACGAATTCGGGTGTTTTCAAATAAAGTCGAAATAGCTTTTACAGCTGCTTGCTCTAAATTGAGCATCACGGTATCTGGGTTTAGATTTGGATTGATCTTTTTCAATTTGGAAAATAATTCTTCATAAACAGCTGAGCTCTTTCCAGGTAGTAAAGCGAAAACAAGCGGCAGAATTTTCGTATCCACAATAGCGTGAATTGAATAGAGCTGAGAAAAAATTGAAGTGCAAGCACCAATGGTTCCATCGACCAACCAATGCTTAGCTTCAGCCAATAATTTGAGATTTTCGACGACTCCAAAAATAAGAATTCAATAATCTACGGGACCGTTGTCATAAATTAAAAAATTATGATTCTTTTCTGTTACACGAAATTGAGCTGGGAGTTCAATTTCTTTCAAGACTAGAGGACTATAAAAAAAACTTGAAAAAATTTCTTTTTTTTTAATTGTAAAAAAAAATTATTTTACAAAAAAAAATAGAGAACAATTCGAAAAAAATTTCTCAAATCTTGAAAAAAAATTAACTCTAAAAATAACTAATCTATATCCATTTTTTAAAGTGTCAAAAGAATCAAATAACAAGTAAAAAATAAAAAAAAACCGAAAAATCGTGCTTGAAATCATTTTGGAAACCGATGCCTCATTCTTCTTATTTGCAACAGCTAAATCAATTGAAAAAAATTCCCTCTAATTTACGAGCAGCATTAAAATTTATGATATCAATCGGTGGACAAGTATTTTCTAATGAATTGAAGAAAGTTACCACTTGAATTACGTGCAGCACAAAAATTTATGATATCAATCGGTGGACAAGTATTGTATCAGTAACTCCAATTTTTGACATTATTAAATTGTTCTAAAAAGCTTTCAAATCCAAAAAAATGACATGAAAGCTAGTCATTTGTTACTCTATGGTGGCAGAGACTTATAAGAAAATCGATTCTTCTCAGACTTTCAGGATCCTCTGGTATTATTCACAAAATTCGACGTCGATAGGATCGATACAAATTATGTTTAAATATGTGTAAAAAGTATTTGTATCGGGCGGCGGAGCGCGACACTAGTGGCGCCGCGTATTAAAAACTCGAACTATTATATTTTTTTGTTTTGTTAATTAAAATTCAACGCAATTTCGTAAAATATTGTAACTAGGCTCAAATGAAGCGGAAAATTATAACGAATCGAAGAAAAATAAGGAAAAGATTATTTCTTTTAGAAAATTGGTGTCAATTCAAATAAAACGAGACGCGTGTTTATGACGCATGCGCGGATAGAGCGTTAATGGGCTATAGGACGCGTACGTGACTTTTAGCGATTGTAATTATTCGAATCATATTAAACGAAGTAACAATGTTAAAAAATGAAGGAAATTAAATAATATCGGATCAAATCGAAGTTTTTATTATTGAAAAACAGAATAAGCTGAAAATCATAAAAAGCGGTAGTCCGCGCATCGTATGTTAGCCCGCGCAACCAACGGGCGAGCGTGAATCATGGCAACGGGCCAATCAGAGAAGGCGTTACGAAAAGATGCGCAGAACCGATCCGAAAATCGAAAATTCGGCGTTTGATAATTTTATGGTGGGGACACGGGTATAAGAAGCGCTGCGCGACTCATTCGGGAGGCAGTCCTTCCTCAAAATTCTGACTCGGAACAAAAAGGCTGACCTCAAACATTCTTCCTGATTTTGGCAAGCAACCTAACCTATTATTCTTTTTTTCCTGGATGCCTGGAATCTCGGAGCGATTCGGCGACGTTTCAATCTCAGAGTTCAGGGTCCGCACCTAACCTCTAAACTTTCCAAATTTCGCTTGCACGGGATCTCGGAGCGATTCGGTGACGTTTCAATCCCAGAGCCCGTGGACGGTAAATAACCTAACCTTGCAGATGCTCAGGATCTCGGAGCGATTCGGTGACGTTTCAATCCCAGAGCCTGGGGTTTGTTCCTTAACTTAACCAATTTTTATTTCTTTTTGCTTGCTAGAATTAGGAATGATTTTTCTTGTAAATTGATTTGTAAATTTGTAAATTCTCTTTTTAAATTCAAAGTTGAAACTAATCGAGTCCGAGTCAAACAAAACCGAGATTTCTGTAAAGTTTGTAAATCTTGTAAATTTCAAATAATTAAAAAGGCCGCGGTACGAATTTGAGATTATATTGCGTCAAACCAATAATAATTTCTTTTAATGAATGAAATCGAAACATTTTTGAATTATTGAAACTACTATTTTGAAAAGCGAGCGAAAAAACGTGTAAATTAAAAATTGGATCAATTCGAAAACGGCGAGCGCAATCGAAATTTCCCCAATTGTCGAACGCAATCAAAATAATAAATAAAAAAATCAATGATCCTGTAAAATCGATAAAAGTTGAATAAATCCGAATTGTTAAAGTTGTCAAAATCGAAATTTCGCGTTCTCACGTTTCTTTCATACCTGCTCCTTTTAAAATTAAGGTAGCTCGAACCGACGCGTGGCGACGTTCAGGCCAGGTCGGCAAGAGCGTTACGTAACAATACATTTATTCAATTGAAGTCTCTAACATCATTCTAACAGTTCCGTGTTTTTCTTTTATTAATTCGTATATATATATATATATATATATATCGATCGAATTTATGACTGCTGTTACCGTGCTACGTTTTTTTAATGTCTGCTGTGCTGCCGTGTGCTACGTTCTGAAGTTGACGTCAGATTTCCGATCATCAACAACCAATCACAACGTGTAAAAATGGATGTCGTCAGATCCAACCAATCAGAAACTCGAAAACATCAAAGTGCCTTTGATTGTGTTTATAAATACAGACGCATAAATTTCTGAATGTGTTGGTAACTTTTGCATAATCTTGAGCCCTTGCAAAGTTTTTTCTTAGCAATTACAACACTGATCATGCTGATTTAGGGCGGAATCGAAAGAGAATTACTCAATTGGCTTAAACTTCAATTTTCAAGTTGCTAAATGGCTCCTGAGCTTCGTAATTCAATAAAATCACATGCCAATTTTACCCCTACCACGGCGAATCGTTTTATTCAGACAAAGTATAGTCTCGGCGAGAGCCTCGGGCCAGCAGACGACAGGGCTGTCAATGTACTTGTCCCGAGACTCTACCGAGTCTCTTGATGAGATACGTTTTCCTCTGCTGTGTTTCGAACATTACGGATGGTCCTTTTCATTGAACTAGTCGATGGCAAGTGAGCAACCACGCTATCGTGGATACCTTCGGACGCAGTAGCGATTAGGAGATGAGCGCTGTCAGAGGAATTCAAGGCACGGTCTTTTCATCAAGAGACTTGGTAGAGTCTCGGGACAAGTACATTGACAGCTCTGTCGTCTGCTGGCCCGAGGCTCGCCGAGTATACTTTCTCTGAATAAAACGATTCGCGGTGGTGGGGGTAAAACTGGCATGTCATTTTCTAAAATTGCAGAGCTCAGAAAATGTTTTATAAATCAAAAATTGGTTTGGAGACTGATTTTCAAAATCTCTTTTGAATGAGCACGAAACCAACACGATCAGTAGCGTAAATGCTGAGAAAAAACTTTGCACAGACTGAAGATTATGCAAAAGTTACTAACACATTTATGGGTTTGCCGTGTCTGTACAGAACACCATCAAAGGCCTCTTGATGCCAGCTATAACCCATTTCTGTGGAAGCTCGGGTCCCGGGATCCCGGCTTGAGAAATAATGAGTTGTGATTGGTCAGGACACTCGCTGTACTGTTCCAGCGGAATAAAGTTTATGAATATATACCTATATATACAATGCCATCAGTCAGCCATCAGTTTTTGATGTTATAACAAACGGATTTCTGACATTATGAAGTGCGGGGTGAAAAAAAAATTCATTTAATAAGGTATTCAATATTTATTTATTTTAATTAAAAATAGTGGTATGTGGTGTCATACATGCAGTGTATTACGAAAACCAGACATATAGGGACTTTGGCGTGATATATTGATCAACCATCTGTCAGTTTTTGATGCCATGAGCAAATTAATAGCAACAGCGATCTAAATGATAAAATTTCGGAGAAACAGTGCGAGCTGTATGAATTCGATTCAAAATTCTTATATGATGTAACGAGATTTTTCCCCGCAAAGGGTCCAACCTGTCCTTTCTCGACTCACCTGACCCGCTAAAGGGTGGCGGCGTACCGGCGAGGTCGGGCTGGGCGCCAGGTACCGAAGTACCGTCGGAATACCGACTTATTTTTCGCCCTCCCCGCCAAGTACGACCTCCCGAGCCACCCGACACAGGTGACCGAGGACGGTCCGGCTACTCAGCTCCAACTGAGGTACTAAGTGGTAGAGGGGCTGGCCCAAGAGGAGAGTAACAACACGGGAAAACATAAAGGGTCAAAGAGATACTCAACGCGTGATTATTTCAACTTAAAATGCGATTTATTAGTCGAAGGTAGTCGTGACTCGCAAACAACAATACAAAGAAATAATAACACAAATTAGATCCGTTCGGATTAATAAACAAAATAATAAAGGGACGAAATGAGCTATCGAAGCAACCGTACGCGAACAGAGAAATCCCGCTAAAGAAAATCTGGGACCACCGCTGCGAGGTAGTCCGGAACGGATAGATAAGCAGCAGTGCGTCGTGGCTTGTAGGCAACTCGACGGCTCCATTTACACAAGAAAAATATAACATAATGACGCAGTAATAGTTCTTGAACGGAACAAAACCGATAGAAAAAGTATGGAATCGCCGCTGCGAGGTAGTCCGAAACGGATAGGTAAGCAGCGGCGCGTCGTGGCTTGTAGGCAACTTGACGGCTTCATTTACACAAGAAAATATAATATCGAGTTAATCGCACGCAAAAGAATAAATCCCGACGAGGGAATAATATTTCGCCAGGGAGTCTCGACGACGAAAAATATAAGAGATAGTACGCCAGAACATGATGTAACGAAATCGGCTTAAAGATAACACGCGCGGCGAGCGCGAAGCGCAAGAAAAAAGGTAAACACGCGAGGACGACGCTGGCCTTGAGCGCGCGCTAAGAGAGAGACTGTGAGGCGAATCGGGGAAAAGTACGACGCAATATTCATCGTACTATACCCGCAAAATTCTCACACAAAATACTTCAATACTCCTGAAATAATTACAAATAAAAAGGGGCCGATTCGGATCGTGATTGACCTTCCCCGTGATTCCCTAAACTCATAATTATTACCACGCGGAGATGAACGCGAGACTATCGCAAAACATCACGACCGTGTGGCTCGCCAAAGAAAATCTTATAAACGCCAAAGTAATTCAAAAGGAAACGACAAATAATTGGAGAATCACGGGGTTGAACACGACAATGGAGAAAAAGAGGAACGAGCTCACCGAGAGTTCCTCCGAATCAGCCAAGACCAGCCAGGTAATCCCAAAAGACACTTACACTCGACTCACGGCACCGGTTATCGATCGTAGACTGGTGATCCCTCGCCTCGTTCGTAGGCAAGAGCTCCCGAATTCGCGCTATCCCCACCACTCATTACCCCCCACGAAGGGCCACGTGCCCGTGTCCCAGCACTGGATTATTCTTCGTTTCTCCTATCCTCACGCCTCACGTGGTATTTCAGAGTTCTTCGCGTATTACGTTGGAATGTTATCCCCACTCCGATCCAGCGAACGAGGATCGATGTGGCTGATACGGTTCTCAAATCTCGCGCTTGAGTACAGGTCCTTCCAAATAATCGTTCCTTGGTCGCCTTCCTCTAGGGCCATTCGGCGTTCGTCTCCGGAAAGAGGGGAGGCCTCCCTCATGAATCCAAGCGTCCCTGAATCCACGGTGGGCCCATTCTTAAACCACCAGGAAATTCAGCACCTCCAACTCGGAAACGAACCCGAACCCCATTAGACGAGGCGCCAATCTGACTCGGACCGCGGTTCCCAAGGATACGATGGTGGGGTTGCAACTCTTGATTGCTACGGTAGGAGGACTAGCGGGCGGCCACTGACACTGGGCATTTTTCCGGCGCTAGTCCTTGACACCCACTCACAGATTTCGATGAATAAACCCGGAATACGGATCCGCACTCCAGCACGCGATTTAACCGAAAGAAAGATATTTTTACGAACTGTGCTGAGACGCTAGCGTGTTTTCCCGCGCGAGGGCAACGAAGTGGGGTGTAATGGGCCAAAGTGCAATAAAAGAAAATGATACTGAATAATACGGCTCAATTACTGGGCTCTATCTCTCTCAGTCTCCTCCCACGGCACACTCTCGACCGCGTACGCGTACGGTTGTATGTGTTGCCCGTGGTCGACCCCCGTGGTACAGTATAGTCGAGAACCCTCGTGCATGTCGTCCCCTGATGTGCGTACCACCAACCGCTCATCTTCATCGGCGCCGGAGTCTTTAAACTCGCAGGGGGCTCGTCGGCGGGAGCTGGCGAGCCCACCCCCGTCACCGGCGATAAACGACAGACGGTCGGTGAAATTTCAGGACGAAAGGCGGTAGAGAGGAAACCCCCTCCCAAATCGATTTCCGAGCTTAAGATCGCATTATCGGAAGTCGAGGAGGAAGTCGAAACTCTGGTGGTAAAATTAAAAACTCCGGAGCTAGTCAACGGATCTGACGAATTTTTCTGCGATTCCGGTTCGGGATTAAATTTCATAAAAGTCAAGGCCCTTCATGCCGATGTCCCGTTCGACGCGTCTCAATCGTGCGAATTTACTGGCCCGTCGGGTGAGAAATCAAAATCCTTGGGAACTGTCACTCTAACGATCAATGACCGCCCCCATACTTTCCATATGGTAAAGGAATTTGTCACAAAAAGTAATGGGTTGCTCGGTAGACCGTTTTTGTGGAAGGAAAGGGCCGAATTGTCCTTCCATCATCGTTCCCTCGCGCTGGAGAGCGATCCAGTGCGTCGTCGCCCCTTTTTAACGGGCGATACTCAGCCGTGGATTTCGCGCTCAAACAAAAACGTCTGTTTGATCAGAGCTCGTACGCGTCGTCCCATAGCTTTTGCGGTTACGAACCCCGAAATGAAAGAGGGCTACCTACCGCGAATCACGACTGAACCTGGATTATACATCGGTGTCGGTACCTCCCTCGGTTGATCGCGTCCCTGCGATTATGAAAGCCTTGCGTCTAGATGCTTTGAACGAAGTAGAGCAGAAATGCGTTCAGCGTATCGTCGAGGAAAACCCGGTTTCCCTCCATTCATCGAGATGAAGTACAGTCACAGGTTGACAAGAAACTCGATAATGGAATAATCGTGCCTTCGCAGTCCCCGTATAATTCTCCAGTATGGATCGTACCGAAGAAACCTGACTCTCATGGTAGACCGAGGATGCGGATGGTCATAGATTTCGGGAAGCTGAACGAGAAGACCATCTCGGATGTGTACCCGCTGCCCAATATCCTAGATATATTGGACCAGTTGGGAGAGGCGCAGTACTTCTCGACCTTCGACCTAGCGAGTGGATTCCAGCAGATCCCGATGGATGCAAGTGACAGCGCGACGACCGCTTTCTCCACGATAAATCTTCGTAACGAATATGTTCGTATGCCGGAGGGTTTAAAAAATGCCCCGGCAACTTTTCAAAGATTAATGGATACCGTACTGCGAGGCCTTCAAGGTATCGAACTATTCGTATACCTTGATGACATCGTTGTATTTGCTAAATCGTTGGAAGAACACGAAACGAAGGTTCGACAATTAATGAATCGTTTGGAGATGGCGAATCTCGTGCTGGAACCGGATAAGTGCGAATTCCTGAGGAAAGAAGTGTGCTATCTCGTCCATATCATCAGTCGAAAGGGGTTACGCCCCGATCCCCGAAAGATCGAAGCGGTTCGACATTTTCCGCAACCCACAACCGCCAAAAATATCAGGCAATTCTAAGGGCTCGCGGAGTATTATCGGAGGTTCATCAGAAACTTCTCCGGTGTTGCCAAGCCGCTTTCTGCCCTCCTAAAAAAGGGGGCAACATTCGATTGGGGATTGGCGCAGCGCCGGAGCTTTAGGAAATTGCGAAAAGCTCTGTATTGCGAACCCATTCTACAGTATTCTGATTTGGATCGTGCTTTCGCGCTCAGCACGGATGCGTCGGATTACGCGGTTGGGGCCGTGTTAAGTCAAGACCGTGATGGCTTTGACCTACCAGTAGCCTACTTCTCCCGCATACTCCTCCCGGCCGAGGTGAACTATGGCACGACCGAGAAAGAGTGTCTCGCGGTCATTAAGGCTTTAGATCATTTTCAACCGTACTTGTATGGGCGGAAGTTCAGGCTCGTGTCAGATCATGAGCCTCTTAAATGGATCGGTTCTATGAACGACCCGGGTAAGAGATTCATCAGGTGGAGACTGGCCCTCCAAAATTACAATTATACGTTTGAATATAAACCTGGAAAGCTGATTGTGAACGCGGACGCCCTTTCCCGTAACCCAGTAGTTTCGATATCTTCATCGACTGACTCGGACTCTAGCGAGTCGGAGGCGGAGAGCAAGCCGACAATGGTACTCCTTATAGATAGCGGGAGACGGCGACCGCTCCCCGCTCCCCCGTCTGCTCGCCCCGCACCTGGAAACTCGAGGCGCCCCGATCCGGCAGTTAGGAGCCCGATAGCCTCTCGTACCCGACGTCAAACAGCCGGTGGTGGGGCGACGGCCGCTCCGAGCTACGCCGAGTCGTCCGAGGCTAGCTCGGGAGAGGAGAAACGGCCCATACAACGCTTGAGTCGTAGCATGCTTCCGACCCCTCTTCTTCCCCCGAAACACATCCTAAAGAGGCAAACGAAGTCATCAGCTGTGCAGCCAGCGGTCAGTCCGGCTAATAATAATGATAATAATGCCTCGGGGGCATCGAATACCCCGAGCACCGGACGTCCCGCTCCTGAAACCCTGGTGTTGCTGGATGTGCCGCCGAGTGATTCCGAGGATAGCACAGTCGTTGAGGAATTACTCCCGAAGGAGAAATTACGTGAGCCCCTTCGAGCGACGTTTGAACGATTCGACGAATCCTTGCGGACTCTCGAAGAAAAGTTCAACGGTTCTGGAACGGGTCCTGACTGTGTCGAGATCGACCTACCCGATCATGTATCGGATGGAGCTGAAGTTGACGAGGAGACCCGTGAGGCTCTCTCGGAAATGGATCCTATCCAAGGTAGGGACGATCGAGTATTAACACAACGATTGCAGAAATTATCGCAGCGCTTTCGGGAAATCCCGGAAAGCGAGCTGCTACGTAGGGTCAGTCTGACGGGGCCTAATGTGTCTCGTGCGAGCAAGCGAGACAGCGAGGCGGACGATGAGGGCGATGCCTTGGAAAACCCTGTGGCGGCCTCAACGCTCTCGCAAGAGTCCGTCATAGAGAGAGATAGTCGGCGCTCCGACTCTTTCCCTCGTCCCTCGCTCGGCCCACAGGCCTCTCGTGACGCGGTGGCTCCCGAGATTCGTCCCTCGCCCCCGCGCGCTCCAGTCACTGAGTCTCCTCAACTGGCCTCTCCCCCTCTCCGTGCCCCTCCGCCGGCACACCGACGGTCAACGAGACTGTCGCCTGTTGTGGAGAAGGAGGAGGTAGCAAACCGAACTGTATCTCAAGCGTCGGGTTCTCCACGTGGTCAGACGTTGCCAGGCAACGTTGACCCCACGAATAATATGGAGACTCCCGCGGTGATGTATGAACCGTACCTCGATGTATGGGACGTTCCGACTCCAAGAGTCGTCCCTCCTCCCCAAGTAGAAACTCGCTCTAACATAGTGAGAGATCGGGAGAGCCTCACGTATAAAATGGATAATTACGTGCACTTTATTTCCTCCGACGGCGAGGTGGTCACTCCGATCGGCAGGCTTCTGCTCGACTTGGGATTAATTGACCCGGTCGCCTTGAAGGATAAAAATCTGGCGGTCGGCCAGATTGCTCTAACGCGATCCGGACGACGCCGGATTTTCAGTGTCGTAATCAAATCCAAATATTACGATCGCACCAATCCTGAAAAAATATGGTGCTGGCTCAGGAGTTTGGAGCGAGAATTCGATCGCTTAAAACTGTCGTCTTTCCGAATTTCCAGACATGGTGACTTAACAGACAAATTGGCTCCCGAAAAGTTGGTCTCGATGATTCAGTCTTTATTTGGAAATAAGGGATTTCTACGGGAAGGCTACGGGAAGGCCCAGATACCTGCTCCGGAGTTAAGGGAGGGAATAATAAGAGAAGCTCATACGAGCCTTATAGGCGGACACAAAGGTGTGACCAAGACCTATAGACGCATTCGAGAGCGCTTTTACTGGCCCACCCTTAAAAACGAGGTGCAGAATTTTATTCGTAGCTGTAAAGGGTGCCAAGAGCAAAAACTCGTGCGGGTGAAAACTCGTGAACCGATGCTGATTACCGACACTCCCGTAGATACCTTCGACAAAGTCTCCCTCGACACCGTAGGCCCACTGCCTGTCACTCCTCACGGAAATAGACATATTTTAACAATGCAGTGTGACCTGTCGAAGTATATAATGGTAGAGGCAATTCCCGACTTAAAAGCGGCAACCATCACCGAGGCATTAGTCCGTCGGATATATAATATCCATGGGTCCCCTCTCCCCATCCTCACGGACCGAGGCGCATCGTTCATGAGCAGTTTATTGCACGAGGTTTCCCGGTTGTACAAAATAGTCCATATAACTACTTCGGGCTATCGTCCTTAAACAAATGGGTCGCTAGAACGTAGTCACATTGTCTTGACGGAGTACATTAAGCACTACGCCAACAGCTGTGACGATTGGGACCGATTCCTGGGGTATGCTGAATTTTCCTACAATACCAGCGTATGTGAGGCGACGATTTTTACGCCGTACGAAGTGGTACACGGGAAGGTTGCCAGACAACCGAGTGAATTCCCGTCAGGGGAAAAATTAGCAACGTACAGCGCATTCGTGTCCAGCCTAATAAAACGATTAAGCGAAATTCGCGAAATTGTGGGAAAAAGTCTGAACCAGGCAAAGGAACGCGCTAAGGGTTACTACGATCGTAAAAGCCATCCGTTTACAGGCAGAATCGGTGATCAAGTATACGTTCTAAAGGAACCGAAAAAGGGAAAGTTCGATAGACAATACCACGGCCCATACACCATTAAATCTATTACTGACATCCACCGGCGAGCGGTTCGCAAAACATGTGGATAAAATTAAAATCGCATATGTTTAACCACTGGTCGATGTGCCGGGGAGCCAATGTAGTACGTTTAACGCATGAATCTCTCTTTAAAAAAAAACAGCATAACGATGCTAGGACTCGTGTGCATGCTGCTTCTCCCCGCCGGTGTATTCCTTCTTAACCCGTCATCTGAGAGTTTATACCGTATCAACAAGTTCGACAGCAATGCGGGCCTGTACTACGAACATGAAGGCCCCATAAAATTACAGCGTGCGGACTGGAGGATAACCCTTCACATCGACTACGACAAATTCATATCATCTGTTCCGAACGAGCTCGCGAACATCGAGAGGGTCGAAGAGGAGTGCCGGCGCTACAATAGTCGCTTCGGGTGTGAACAACTGCTTCGGAAAGCCTATATACTGGCCCGGCAGAACCGCGCACATGACGTGGTTGCCGAGCTCTGGGCGATCACCGGGCGACAGGACATACGCGTCGGTACACAGCCGCTCAAAACTATCAAGAAACGCCCGGCGCCGTTCGGATTTGTCGGGAGCATTAGCAGGTCTCTTTTCGGTACCGCTACCGAGGAAGATGCTGCGTACTTGTCCAGCCAAATCGACTGTTTGCGGACCAGAAACGAACCATCCATCTCCACGATAAACAGATGCACATCGTGGATGCTAAACTCTAGGACTTGCATAACGAGCACGTCGCCGAAGTCCAGCGCGTAAAGGACGTTTATCGCTTCGTAGCGGAGATGCACGCGGAACTACGCGAGCTTGCAAACAAGACCGCTATCGCGCATTACATTCTGACGATCATCGATTACGGAAACCGTGTCAGATCGAAAATTTCATCCGCGCGGGCGAGAAATATATTTCGATAATCGGTTCCGCGATAAACGGTCGATTCGATCCCAGCGCGATCTTCCGATCTCAGCTCCTCGATATTGCTCATGAAGCCCAAGCACATGGGGGCGAATTGGAATTTCCGTACCCGGTTTCCTATCTACGACCAGAAAATCTAGTGCATCTCGCGCGCACTGACATCCTGTCGCAGGAGTCACGGGTCATCATCATCGTCCATATACCACTTTTGGACCACTCGGAATATGATCTTTACCGAGTCATGCCGTGGCCGGTGCCCCAACGTTTTCACAATGGTAGTGACTCCGCCAGCGTTGCCCCCTCTTCCCCTTACATCGCTCTTGCTCGAGATCGTCGGACTTTTTTTCTCGCAGAAGGAGAGTATGTGACGCAATGCAAGATAAGCGGAGAATGCCGGCTTTGCTCTGGTGGAATCCCGGTGCTTGACGTCACCATGGACATGTGTGAACTTCGAATGCTCCTAAATCCATCTCGGGAAGCATTGCGTGTGTGCGATATACGCCTACATAGTAGCCCCCTCGAGTATTGGAGCTACTTACCTACGCACGGCAGATGGTTATTTTTCATCTGCAACACCATCAAGCTCCGCATCGCATGTTTACACGGTCCGATGCAAGAAATCCCGATGAGCGGGATGGGAGTACTACAATTGGAAACGAATTGTGTGGGGACGACGCCCACGACTACACTCTCGGGCTTACGTACATACACCAGCAAGAATATATAGTATTACGAGCCGGGTATTACGTTGAATATTTCATCGGTCGCTCCTACACTAGATCAGCACGGCTTCGTTCCCGAGCTCGGACCTTCGTTTACGCTGAGCAATAAGGAGCGCGCCGCGAGCGGTAACCCGATCCTGGGAGATAAGGCCGGGGAGTCGCTGCTCGCCGTGGAGAAAGAACTGAGGACCATCGGCAAGCATAAGAAAGAGAAAGAACAACAGCACTTTCTCACTCTGACCAGTTTCTTCGGTCAGGCAGGTCTGCTAGGCTTATTCATCGTTTACGCTTCGAGAAGTTGGCTGTCCTTCTTGCTCTTAGGAGCATGGAAGCGGCTATGCTGTCGCCCAAAGAAAACGTCGTCAAGGGTGGAGCGGGCCCTCCACTCCACTCCAGATATTGGTCTTAGCCTTCCTGCACGTGTCGACGGACACGACGGAGAGGGGGGCAGCTCGAAGCCGGCTACTCGAGCCGAACTCCACAATAGCCTGCCTTGTATCCTCTACACCCCTCCACGTCACGTCCCTCGCCAGGAAATGTGCGTGTAACAAAGCAGCTCGGAAGAATTCATTTACGCCCGAGTGCTCGCGCTGACACGTCGTCTCCACCCGCGCTCTCTCGTTTCAAAGTGTATCCAACTCTTGACCGTGCTTCAAATAAAATAAAAAAACGGGGGACTAAGTGAAAAGTGTGTCGAAGTGTCGTGCTGGTTGTAAGAAGAGAAAAGTGTCCGAAAAAAAATCGAAGCGGTTCGACATGTTCGTTGAAGGATTTTCGAAAATCCGTTCCAAAAAAAACTGAATAGTATGCAGGCTGTTGCAGAGCGTTACATCCGTCGTCGCGAGTGCCCGGTCTGTTCGATCTCGGTTGGCCAGTGCTGCGATTTGGTTGCCTGCGTGATCGCGTTTCGCCGTCAGCGTTCCGCCGCCGGACTACCGGAGTGGTGTCCCCTGTGTGACGCAACAGGCGACGACCTACATACGAGCCGCTGCCTCCGGAAGTTCCGCCTACTCGTCTTCGTGGAGGTGCAACACCAGCCTGAGGTACGGAACCACGCCGGCTGCTCGCAAGAGTCGGTGTACGCGGACGCTGCCGAATTTCACAATTCGAAATCCTACGCTTCACGTAGGTTGATGGCAGCGTCAGTTCAGTATCAAACCTCGCTTTTGGGATACCAATTACGTTCGTCCCTTCCGGACGTAACAACGGTTTCATCAACGCCCATGATTTTTTTGGTTTCTGCACTGATGAAACGTTGGCATACACAATTTTACTTCTGGAATTTTTGTGAAACCAGTGATGTCAGTCATACAAAAATGGCTCTCTTGACCTGCTGGTGGAAGACCATATCATAGGTTTTGTGAATTGCAAGTACTCTTGCTTTCTGGACTTATTCCATCGTGTCAACATTGTCTTACACCGACCACAAACTGTATGGGATATCCAGTTCACATTCCAGTCTACTATTTTAATATCGAAGCAAACCTCATAAATCGATTTTAATTGGTCCGATAAGGATCTTTGGGTTTTTTCCACTTAGAATTTGCCACAAACAAAACAAAACAAATGTAGACTGTTACCACATTCATGGGAGTGATTTCTTGTAACATTGTTCTCTACAGAAGCCAAGTTATCCACAAAATTTCATTAAAAAAATGAACGATACTGAAAATGCAGCATGGAAAAGTTTCAAAAACGTTTCTCAGAACTTTCTGGGAAATGTGAAAAGTGAGAATTACCAAGATTTAGTTGAAGAGTTGTTGGAAAATTTTAGAAACTTGTGTTGCTTGATGAATCTCAAACTGCACTTTCTACACACCTACCTCGACTACTTTCCTGAAAACCATGGAGATCTAAGTGAAGAACAAGGAAAAAGATTTCATCAAGACATCAGCGAAATAGAGAATCCGTATCAGGAAAAGTGGAATATTAATATGATGGCAGATTTTTGCTGGACGCTAAAGAGAGAAAGAGGAAGAGAAACCCACTGCAGAGGTCGTTTGAAAAGAAAAGAATCCGTTACAAGAGAAGGACGATTTAAGAGCGATGAAGATTTTTTTCTTCTCATATTATTGTAGAAAATGAAAAAAAAATCAATTAAGCAGAATTGAAAGAACCATCACGCCTGCGATAGTTTTATATTCAAGTTTTTTATACAATTTTCCCCAGTTTCTAGTTTATTGCATACAGAATATATAGATCTTTTTATTTTTGTACAGTTTAAGATGAATCATACATATGTAAAACATTAAAAAATATATTTTTTGACGTTTTTTTGCTATTTTTTTTTACTTTCACGATCTTTGACGGAAGTATGCATGATCAGGACTACTAGCTACCGGAATCGGATTGAGCTGCTTGAAATTTGTAAAGAACAATTTTAGCCGGTTTTTTCCATGGAAGCAAAATTTTGAAGACGTACGAGTTAAATAGACGCCCGGTTTCGATTTCAGCGCATCAAAATACAAAAAGAGCGTACTCGATCTAGATCAATAAAACTCTTCTTCTACCCATGTTAGCGATTCTAACCCATTTTTAGAGATTTTTGCAGTTTACTCAAAATTTTGCCGGTATATCAGCCTATCTACCTCCAGATTTAGATTCAACGCATCAAATTACATAAAAAACACCCCCGATTGAGGTTGAAGACAACTTTTATCATGCTTTAAACAGCAATTTTGCCTCATTTTTGTGGTGTTTTGGAATTTACTCAAAATTTTGAGATATATTGGCCAATCTGACCCCGGATGGATTCAGTGGGCCAAAATACGTAGAGATTGATGGGTCCGGTTCTAGATACTTACCACTTTTTTGTGTGCCGGTGTTATTATTTAACACTTTATTTTTCGAAGCATGTGTTATTCGAAGAATTGTTTTCGAAGAATTTTCCGCAAATCATTATTTGTTCGTATCCTCAAAAATGTGATGAAATGCCATGAGTTTGAGAAAACTATTTAATCGTAAAATATTTTTCACGTAAGTTGGAATAACTGATAATCATTCCATTTCTATGTGGGGGAAATTTGTTTTGTTTTATCTTGTTTGAATAAAACGTTATCACTTTTCCTCGTTTCTTCTAAGATTTCTTCGTCTTCCTTTTTTTATAATCCATGGAGCTTCAATTATCTAGGATGAAGTTTATAAAATACGTTTAAATAGAGTTTTTATCATTGAAATTTCATTTTCGTTTTGCTATTGTTGTTATTGAAAAAAATGTTACCATAGTATATTGTTTAACTGACTGAAAAATTGTCGACGACGTGAAGTGTATCCAAAAGTGAAATACAACTTCAATAATTACAATTTTTTAAAAGAATTTTACCGAGAATTTTACGGTAAAGTATTCGTTAATCATAAAATTATAAGCTATTTTGGCTACTATACAATGACCTAGGGTTCGGTCGAGGATTAAGTTAGAGTTTACCTTCGCAGTTTTTTGAGAAGTCCTTACAATATAAACAATGTAAATCAATTTTATTTGAATTTATTCATTATTAAATATTCAACTTGGCCATAAAGTAAAAATATATCGGTATTTACCAACTATATTCACTCAATACCGCTCGATACTCTGTTCATCAGATAAAAAGATGATTATTATACCAAAAGAGATCTGTCACATACAAAGAGCCACAAACAACTGGTGCAATGCAACCTTTGAGATACGTTTGACACGAGCATGATCGAACGCGTTCTCACTTTCTCATCAGCATACTATATAGTTATACATAAACATTGGATGTTTATGTGCTAGAGAAGAGATTAGCGATTTACAGTGATTCCCGAAATGCTATGATTTCTTTGCGATTTCGCACGATTTCCTATATATTGTGAGAAGTCATAAGGAAATCAGGAATCATGCGACTTGCTCGATTTCCTGCAACTTCTGGCGATTGCCTATCTGATTGTTGATAAAATGGTCCAAAGATTTCCTAAGTGAACAGCCCTCGATTAACACTCAATTACTACCGTTGGGTCAGCTTGAACTGAGAAGCACGGGGCTGCTTATTACATTAGTTAATAAAATTCGTATCCATTGAGATATGACGAGTCCTGTAAATTGTCCTTTATTACTCATTACAATGTAATT
This sequence comes from Venturia canescens, assembly GCF_019457755.1. NCBI lineage: Eukaryota > Metazoa > Arthropoda > Insecta > Hymenoptera > Ichneumonidae > Venturia > Venturia canescens. The sequence continues at coordinate 20,769,265 of NC_057423.1, read as the reverse complement.
TATTACTTATTACTATGTAACGGATAGTGGATATTTTTTCCTTTACAAAATAATATAGTAAAGCATAGTGGATATTTTTTTCATTACTCATTAAAATGTAATGAGTAACAAAAACGCCAATGCATTATGAAAAATAATGCATTATTTGAAACCCTCAGTAGCTCCAATGAATCTAATTCACAAAATAGTAATTTAGTGTTTAAATTTACTATCCTTGCACTTCTAATCTTGCCTTTTCGACTTCTTTTTCTTGTTCCAGGTGAGTCTTCAGCAAGGCCATGACATCATCATTCCCCCTAAAGTTTCGCAAGTATATTTTTCCATTTTAGAGATTTCCAAGGTCAACGTGTGCGTTAACCTCAAATAAGGACCACCCCAATATCTATGACTGCTCCGGGTGATGCAAACGTTTATTTTGGCAGTAAATAAAACGCCATTTAGGCTGTCTTTGTGACGGTTCTCAAACAGTTGTCGCTATTTTTCTTCTGTTTTATATCAATTTATAAGTCTATCGAATTTGTATAATTTCCGCGAGTTTATTAATTGTTTCTGACCCCTTGAGTGTATTAATTTTTCCGCATCTCGTCCGCCTTGTGGTGTCTTTTTGAGTCTTAGTTCGTTACTACGTTTTTAACTTTCATCCTTTCTGTAATCACGAGCCGAGAGTTTAGAAAGCTGATGACGTCGGGCACGTTGGGGTTATGGATGTCGATCTTCTTTTGCTGAGTGAATTTCCACCATCGGCGAAGGCAAGACTCGTATTATTTGAGAGTGGAGGGTGCAATAGAGTTAGTCATGACGTCTGCAGCCTGTTCGGAGAGATCTCCTCTTAAATACGCCGCCCTGATAACTTGCCTACCACCAGGGAAAGGCGGTTGGCTAGCGGATGCGTCCTGGATCTGCAAGGAGATGTAAGCAGGGCTTGATTAGGTTCGAAAATGATTGCTGACCCCACCAGAAACGACGTAAAGAGGGGATACCATGGCTGTGTAGTCTATAAAGGTACCAATATAACACCAGTAGCTCTTTCGTTTATAATTTTTTTTATGACTCGTGATATCAGAGCAAAGGGTGGAAATGTATAGAATTTTTCACTCTTCCATGGAACTGTGAAGGCGTCGACCAGGTGTGCTTCTGGGTCTGGGAATCTCGAGTAGAATTTTTGACATTTTTTGTTAAGGCGTGACGCAAAGAGATCGACTGAGAAGGGACCAACATTTTTATTGATAATATCAAAAGCTGAGGGATTTAATTCCCACTCAGAGTCTATATTGACTCGTCGCAATTCACAGTTGGCTTCGCAGTTTTCTGCCGATGGTATGTGTGTAGCGCGTAGCCAAATTGTTCTCCTTTCGCACCATTCCCAGATCTGACGAGATAGTTCACTAAGATGGGGAAATTGAATCCCTCCAGCTCTGTTAATGTAAGCTATTGCGGTAGTGTTATCTAAGCAAAGATACGTTTGAAGCAAAATATTTTAAGGCAAAGAAGGCTGCCTGGAGTTCGAGGTAATTTATGTGATTTTTCCCCTTCAGTTAGACTCCAGAAACCCGAGGCTCGCGTACCGTCTGAGTAACATCCCCATCCAGTCAAGGATGCGTCAGAGAAAATTTCTAGCCCGTAGCATTGCTCGCGTATGGGATTGCAACCGATAGCTGCGTGCAGTCTCCACCACTCAAGGTCTTGGGACATACGTTCTGTGATTAAGATTTTTTCTTCGTTATTTCCGCCGGTAGATTTTAGCTCTAAGAATTTTTGGCGTTCTAGTCTTTTGCAGTGTATGAACCCATACGCTACGGTCGGGCAAGCTGATGTCAGAACACCTAGAAGCTCAGCAAATTTTCTAATTTTGTAGGATCTACCCACCTGAAAATGATTAACCAGATCTTGAATTTGTTTCTTTTTCTTATCGGTGAGGTTTAAAGAGAAGGATGACGAATCGATGATGAAACCGAGGTATTTGTATTACGATCTTATCGTAATTTATGATGAAACCTAAATGTTCTAGGAGGTGTAAGGCTCTTGATACATTTTCCTCACATTTTCTTTTAGATTTATTGATGAAAAGGAAGTAATCTAGGTATAGGACTAGTAAAAAAACCCCATTTTTTCCATTCATTTATCACAGGTTTCAAGATTTTTGTGAAAATGTATGGACTGGTACTTAGACCGAAGGGTAGAACTTTAAACTGATAAGTTTTTCCAGCGAAACGAAATCTGAGGAATTTTCTGTGGTCGTCATCGATAGGAATGAGAAAATATGCGTCTTTAAGGTCGACTGTGCACATGAAATCTCCTTTTGAGATAAGGCTAATAGCCATTCGAATATCCTCTAGTTTAAAGTGAGGAGCAGAAACGAATTTGTTTAAATTTTTCAAGTTGAGGATAAAGCGTGAGGAGCCGTCGGGCTTGGGGACTAAAAAATACGAGGAAATGAACTGTCCCTCACACTGAGTGCATTCTTCCACAGCGCCCTTTGCTCTGAGTTTGTCGATTTCCATTTTTAATTTGAGTTTTCTTTCGTGAGATAACCTTGGCTCACTGGGTGTTATTAATTGAGTTGGTACCTCTATAAATGGAATTTTATAACCTCTTACGTAGCTAAATATATACTGGTCTGATGTGAGTTGGTGCCAAGTTTTCTCAAAAAATTTTAGTCGGCCTCCGACTTGTATAACCCTGTTTATCTCCTTGAGGAATACTGGGTCGTCCCCCTGGTCGCAGACCTCGACGGCTGATTGGAGGGTCTGTATGTCTTTGTCTTGAAACTTAATGTGCGGCTCCTGGCATTGCTGGCACGCTGAAATTGACCCACCTGTCGATAATTCGCAGGTGGGTATTTCGCGTTTCCCTGGTTGCAATTTTTCGTAAGTAGCTGTTTTGGGGGTATCTTTTCTTTTATGTCTGCGCACGCTTTCTCAATTTCTTTCACGTCTTTGACCTTGTCCTTAAGGTTATCATCATATAACTACTCGTTTGACAGCATTGTCTCAACCACGGGTTTGACGCTCTTGTTGAGCTGTGGGGTTATAAAGGATTTCCGTGTTACTGACTGTTGATGGTAAACGTCGGTTAGAATTCACCCTGCATGACTGATATATTCCATGAAAGATTCCTCGTCTACTCCTTCCTCTGGTGGATCGAGGATCAGGGATACCGCAGTTCCCAGGGCCGAAATGGCCGTGCCAATACAGTTTTGAGTGTCCAAAAAGTGTTGGTCGCGTTTTTTAGCGATCTCGGACAGCAAAGGCATAATTTCCAGATTTAGCTTGGGAGCCTCCGTGAAAAACTCACCCTTTCTGTTGTAAGACTCGAGTATTTCTTTTTTATTTTTCTCAGGGAGTCCTTTGTTTTTCCATTTAAGCCAAGTATTCTTGAGCTCAGGGTGATATTTTATCTCCTTGAATTTTGAGTCGTTTGGGTCGGCCCCTAGGGCCTTTAGAGCCACGTTTTGTGTGGCGTCTTTGTCTCTATCGACTGATTTGTCGCTTGTGGCCGTGACGTCGTCCATAACCTCAATTGATACAGTGTTGTCCGTCGAATTTCTCGAGTTCTCGGCTAGGAGAAATTGAAAGGAGAAACCAAAAAGGAGAAAAAAACAAATGCAATGAAAACGAAACGTGTGGCCTGGGAACAACTATAGGTTCTTGTTGAACAGTCACTTTGTTGCTAGATGGTCGTGTGAACCTGGCAGTACCGTGTGGGTTTTGCTCTCGAATTTCGTGTGGATAAACGAGTTTATATTTTGTAGCCGAAATATTACTTACCATGATCAATAGTGTTTTCAACTTCTCTGTTTGTTTCTGGTCTAGAGATTTGTGCTTTTTGACATTGTACCAGAGACTCGACAACCTTTGTTAGGTTGTCGAGACGATTCACGAGGTTTCTCAACGTCTCATTTTTACGTCGCGTATTGCGATGGCTTTCTCGGGATGACGAGCGCGAGCGTTTTCTTGATTTATGACCAGACATTATTATTATGTATTTTAATCCCGAAGATTAGTAGTTTTTTAGTACCAAATGCGAAAAAACGTTGCGATTGCATCGGCACAACGAAACAATATGAGAATCGAGGACACCAGCACGCCACAGCGGAGCTAAGGCGCGAAAACTTTGAATATATAAACGCTAAAATGTTGTGATCGTACGCATGACAAGCATGACTACAATACTATCATTGAGAACGAGACATGTAATATAATTATAGAGTTTTTTCAAAAATTGAAGATCGTGATTTGGAGCTGCTTCTGCGAGTGGAGCAGTCAACCATGCTTCCAGATAAATTGTTATGATAAGAACCGATACATCTCGGATCGCCTGATATTCAGTTTTTGGCATTTCGAAACTGTCTCGGAACAAAAATATTTTCTAAGAATAAATAACTTTGGACATGAAACGTGTATGATGCATTGCACCCGGTGAACGTATAACGACTTCTTGCGATGGGACGGTTCCGAGAAATAGTTTTGTTAAATTCAAAAGCTCCTTGTAATCCGCTCGAGGGTTGATCCGTTTCTAATGCCCATTCAACAAATGAATTTATTCTTCTGATATTCTCCACAGTTACAACGCTCTGTACTTTTTTATTATGAATTCCGATGCGAAATGCCGTTGAATCAATTTTCGACCAGGAATCCTTAAAACGTTTGAAAATTGGTTCATCTGGTCCAGTCGAGGAGGACTTTAATTTCGCATTGAAAACGCTTTTCAAAACTATTTCGAAAATATGGTGTCGACATGGCAGGTATGAAATAGATTTCTCTAACATTTGTTCTAATAAAACCGCTGCGCCATTCGTGATACCCATGTTCGAAGCCGTTGTATCACAACAAAGAGCTTTTATCGAACTCAAAGCACCCCACTCATCGAGAACATCATGAATGGCTTTCGCTTGTGTAATGCCTTCCCCATTTTCAAGTTTTGGGACACCTAAGCAGATAAGCAAGGGGGATTCTGGCTATTGCAGGGTAATGCGGGTCAGCGTGTCCTTGACGATGACGTCATGTTCTTGAAGGTTCGATGATGACGTCACGTTTGTTGCGGGGTCACTCGTTCTCCTGGGGGTAATGCGGGTCAGAATGTTCTCGAAGGATGACATTTTCGAACGATGACATCATCATCGAAGGTTCGACAAGGGGTAGTGGGGGAGGGAAAAATTGAGAGATTCTGGGAATTCGCCCAAGGTTGACGCGATGATTGAGATGACGGAATTGGTTCGACAAAAATATTTCCAATGCGGCGATGATTGAAATCCGATACGGCGTTAAAAAATGTGGTGTCATGAAGGCGAATGGGTTCGACGTAGTAGGTGATGATGAGGGGGTAGGTTTAAGGGATTCCGAGAATAATTGGTTCGAAAAATAATCGAACATTGATGATTGAGATGACAGCTTGAAAATAAAAGAATCGTGCTGCGAGATCCGTTGACAGGAATTTTCAATGGAGCTTCGTATATAAATGCGAAGTAAACCTTCGATGACCTTTGAAGCTTCTAGAACATGCTGGTTGAATAAACGAAGTAGCAAGATATATAAGATTGGAATTAAGCACAGCAAATTTTATTTTGCCTTAGTTGTTCATTCCACGTTGATCTCAAGATGGATAGATGTGCGCGTATGTATACAATCGATCCATTGAAATCACCTTCGACGTTGACTAAAAATGATCTCGAATCAATTTCCAAGGTTCTACTAATACAATATTATAGCAGATTCATTTATTCGTTATGGGGTCGATTACCTGAACATTTGCAGAGTGATAGTGAGGTTCAGTCGTATCAATGTTGTCATGATCATTTTAATCCACCATGGGTGCGGTCTCATATTGATGATCTGGGACCAATACGTCGAGACTGTGAAAAATGTTCGATCATGGAGCAGCTAGTGAATACTTATGCAATTTATTGAACATGAAATTCTTCTGAAATGACGGCCGAAGAACTCTTGATTATATCACCATTAACGTTCAAAAAATATTTCAGTGACTTGTAAAATTGTAAAATTGAATTGTCAAATTGTAAAAAATGTCAAGAAAGTGAAATTCACTCATGAACCTATCCCTGGACGTGTGCATTGTAAAGAGGAGGCTTGCGTTATAATTGAATAGAGTTGCAACTAGAAACAAAGAAACGTAGCAAGATATATAAGCAAGAAATTCAGCAAATTTCGCAGTAAGCCGATGGTCAGTCATGGAGGAATTCAATCCCGATCAGTTGAAGCAATTGTGCTGTTTAAAATTATACTTCGTCGATTATGATGATGCTGTACGAGAGTGTTTTGGTAATGATCCACCTCAAGGAATCTATGATTTCTTCAGCGATATCGCCGACTTTCAGGAGAATATGAGAAAGATCAAAGCAGAGCAAAGCGATTCATCTTGTGCACTGTGCAAACGTATGCATGGAGCAAGTGACATTATTAATAAACACATTGAATGTGTATCTGATGGTGCTAATGAAATGTTGCAGAAATTGTTTCTTTTGAAATGTAAAATAAAGAAATGTAAATTCACTTCAGAAAATGAATCAGTTAACGATATTATAGATCGTACTGAAAACTTGCGCATTCATGTGGAGAATTTGAAGGAGTTTGTAGAGATAATACGAAAACCTCAAATGAGGCAATAATCAATAAAATCTTTTTTGAAAATTTTGTATTTATTTTCATGAAAAAAACCTTACATAGAATCTTAATCATTAGGTCTGAGAATCCAATTTTTTAACAATTGAACATTTTGGTGTGCACAATTGTACTTGAATGAATTTTCATGATGAGGACATCCGGTGTTCGCTTGTTTCCGCAACTTTTGAAGCGAATTTCAATATTAATAATGCGTTCGGATCCTTCCGACAAAAAATTCGCCAACCGTTCTCTCTTCTCCGAGCCCTTCACATAGATGGATCTAGCACTATGTGCAAATCTAGCAAATGCTTTGGATGATTCCTGTTGCAGCGTTGTAGGGCACAGAACCATGGTTCCAAGATATTCCATGATAATTACGTGTTAACCACGCGTTCGTACATTTATATTTCACAGGCAAATCGTTCCATGCGTAGGGGGCTTTGAATAACAGTGTCAGAGGTGTGGAATCGTTTAATGAAATAGCTGAGAATTCTTTGAGCACAAACTCGCTGATGGGTCTCTTCAAACCCTGCAAATCTACCACGTATTCCATCTCTTGAACGCTACTGATATAAAGAATCCTCTACAGATAATTTTATATTTTAATTCCCACCACCTCAAACCAATTTCTTGACATTTCCACTGATTGAGCTGTATTCTACAATTCGATCGTGTAATATTAAGCAATATGCTGAGGTTTATGGTGGAATTGGATTTGTTGACTCGAATTCTAATTGAATGTCAACGGGTCCAGATTTCAATGACTCATTCAGTTTTGAACAATCAAGGACAATGAGTGGTGCGTACTTCAAAAAGTCTACTTTACTCAACTCAGACTCCTTTCCGTAGTAGGAAGCCTGAAAATTTGCGTACATATCGTAGAGTAGAGCGTACTGATTATGATCAATGTCAAGATTCAAATTCCCATAAGGATAACTCTGTGAGTTGAGAAAGAGTTTGACGTCTCTGATATTACAATGGTTGAAGTGACTCGCGTTCTTAGTCGCGCTGTTTTTGCGAGCTGTTTGGAATCCCAAAACAACGTATCGAGGTTTTTCGAGCTGCGTAGAGGTTTTCACAACCCAAACGTGCTTTGTAGTTGTAGGTAGTAGCGGGTACTGGTACAATTCCCAAGCACGAAAACTCAACGGAATGTACGAGTCGGATATTCTGTACGGAATGGCGATAAAATTTAATAGTTGAATTTTCCATTGATCAGCTACTCTAACATATGGTATCATCCATTCGATCTTCGAAAGAGTAATTTTGAATTGTTCCGCAGCATCAGCAGTTTGTATGATAGCATTCGTATCAGAGTTTGCACGTGTTAAAATCAACTCATGTTTGGCATTGACGACAATTCTGCGATAGTCCTAAGCAAAGCCCAATACCATACTCAAAGGTATTGAGATGTCAAAGTAACCAGCTGCATCGGTTATCGATACTTGTTCGTCTCCCAGCCAACCAGCATTTTCCATGACTGATTTTTGGCTAGGATTCTGGGAGATATAATTTTTTATGAGTGTTGTAAGACCAACATTTTTACATCGATCGATCTCCACAGCATTCAGCTCATAACGAATTTCTTTAAATAAGTGACAGATGGCGTTGTTGACCAATGTCGTGGTAGTGGCAACAGATTGTCCATCAGCTTTCGTCAATCTACCATACACATGCAATGAGCTCTTGCTCGGTAGCAAGCACAAATCCTAATGCTGAACTGCAATACGAATCTCATCGTTGTTGTTGAAAGTTGCTGATGCGAATGGTTGATGTCCATGCAATTCATAGTGCGCGATGGACTCGTCAAAGATGATTGGTTTTTGTATTCTTAGGACCTCCTCCATGGTATGAAGCAAAAAATTGAGACACAACAAAGCCTTATTTGTACTTTCCTCGAGGTTTTAGACCGAGGCTCTTTAGAAACCGATAATTTTCGCGTGTTAGCTCCTTGCGAAATGTTCGACGACTGTTTCACTTTGGGCAGGTCGTATTAATTTTATAACTTCCTTTCGACTCAAAAACAATACCCATTTTCAAGATTTCAAGTGCAGTCTGATCGTTATTGTTTCACCCTGAAAATTTACCAATTTTCCGTCTTGATCAACAATTTTCAGTTGTAGATTATCTACGGCCTGTACGGTGATAGGGAGGTAGTGATGTGCGATGGCACTCCAACGACCTTATATCCTGGCGGAACAACGGGGAAAAATTCGTGAATGGTATGCACTTGTTGACCATTTATGTAAGCTCCTGCTGTTATGTTACACTCCACTCGTAGTGAATTGATTTTTAGTATGGCAAATGGTAGGTCAGATTTATGAACAATATTAGCTCGAAGGATGCGCGGTGTGAAATCCAACAATCGACCAGTAGAATCGCTTGGCTCAAAATTGATATCGCGATTACACTTCAGTTCGCTACACAGAGTATTATTATTAGGCTTAAAATTGATGACAATGTTATGATCAGAGAGCACGATCTGCAAATAATTTTCCAGATCTTCAATTTCGTAGCTACCAGTTGGTATAGTTATAATTTCCTTGTCTACATAAAATTTGTTATTTCCCACGTCAATATTAGGAATTGAGTTGAAGGTCAACAATTCTACGAGGCCTAAAGTATAATTTTTGAACAGTAACAATTCAATCGGAGGAAAAAAGTTAACCTCGAGAACTGATGATGTGCCTGATAGTGTCAGCGTGAAAGAATCGCCCATCGCTTCAGTTGTTCAACTGATATTAGCAATGATATGACAGCTCATTTTATAGTTCACCATTGAGAAATTTGAGTCACAAATGACCGCATATCACTGTGTCATAGTCCTGATATTTTTCATAGTTGTAATTTATGGTGCTACCAACACCGAGATATTTCATCAAGTCTGGAGGCGGTTGAAGATTACCGAAGCTGTCAAAATAAAAAAACTTTATCGTTTTTCTTCTCGTATGCAACCCAATATGTACCAGGACCCTCTTTATCATCAAGGTTCACTATAGATGATTCATACTTTCGAGGTCCACTCTTGGGCAATGCATTCCTCATGAAAACGCCACGAAAATATGGAATTTGCATCTTTTTAGCGAACTTTGACAAATCGTAATCGGTGAGTGCTCGATGTGGTAGCCTTACACGTTTTTTAGCCTCAGACCCATACCACTCTTATAGGGTTTGAGATACAGTCCTTTGCCTAAAGCAATCGTCTCCATTGCATTATTATGTCGTTTACTTTCTTCAAGAGCACGTTTCGCAGCGTTGGCATCATTCACAGCTTTAGCAATACCTGCTGCACCACCAGCGAGAGCTCCAGTGGCACTCAATCCAGCAAAAATAGGTATGAGAAATGGTAAGAAACCACCAATTTTAGCTGGTACTGGGAGAATCCGTGGTGATTGGATATTTCTTTTACCGCCAGCTTTTCTCACAGCTATACGAGCAGCAGCTAAAGCAGATTTTACGGCATTGTCACCCGGTATCATTGAAGTTTTTGCAGCTCGAATAATACGCTTCAATGACACTTTTTTCTTCTTTATGTCATTCCAAGTTTTGTTTTAGCTTTCATTGTATTCGTAATGGCCCAAGCTGCTGCTTTTTCACCAAAGTTTGCGTCTTTTGCCAAAACATGTTCCCACGCCTTCTCCGCGAGGACTCTGTCCGCTGCGTGTCGAGCAGAGAGGTTATCCCGATTCTTTGAGTGTGCGATATCGTGCTCTTTGCACGCAGCGTCGAGTGGATTTTTTCTTGGATCACCTCGTGCAAGTCTCTTTGCCAATTTTGTACCTGGACCACAGTATTGGTATCCAGGGACGTGCAATTCTACAGGAAGTTTATTGATGAGATCGTTTACAAATCCTTTACCACCTAATTGACACCCATCGACGATTTGGAGCCACACCTCTAAAATCCAAAAATCGAGCGGTACCTCTTGTAATCTGATGTACGCCTGATAACCCGGCGGGCTGGCTCATGCCACAAATTGTTTAAATTGAGCATTCTGATCGATCCAGTGGTGGGATATTTGCAAAATCTTCCCTACTCGGACCACTCAAGCCTCTACACTGTAATCCGACCGGTCACCTATCGGCCTACTGAAGAAGGGAGGATTCTCCTCTCTTCCCTAAGGCTATTTAAGGTCGTGCACGCCGATCTCCTCATGTTTATTCTACCAATCGTCAATTGTTTAACATCACCGTGGACAATCTTCATCGGGTAATGTCTCGATACTTATTGTAGAGCCTATCTCGCTCAACCTAACTTCGCCCGGAGCTCGTGATTAGGGCTCTAACTCCTTAGAAAACCCCAGCATTGCGTCTGGAAGTCTAACTCTGGAGTTGGAGAATCATCTTGATGACCTTAGGAAGGTAGAATTAAGCGAAACCTTCGATCATATTTTTTTATTCGTGTAACAGTGAAATCTCCTCGATTAAGAAGGAACCAACGAGAAGCAGTGCGATTTCACTGCTCCTGTCGCTCACTGCCCGAATTCGTAAAAGGATATCGCTTAATTCTCCCAGTCTCATTCTCTATCCTCTGAACTACCACGACCTTACGAGGTATTGCCAAAGTCCTCGTGTTTATCCAGCTTCCCTGGTTTCGAATACGGGCACCTGCCACGCTCGAATGCCACGAGACAGAGTCTCTCCCGGCAAATTTTCCGTGGGTCAAAAATTTAGGACCCACGCATGTATTGTATGTTACGCCAGCTTCTCTGGCGTGAATAAGAATTGCCTCCTAGGCTCTCTTTGCTTTAGCGCCCGGAATCTTGAGATTCCCGAGCATCAAAATTAAAAATAACGGAATTTCGTGGCAGAATAGGAAAAGCGGTGAATCTCGTCTACTTCGTACTATCGTGCGCGCCCTGCGTCGTTGTATTCGTTCTCTTATAACAAGGCATTAAGCCGCACATACCCAAGCAACGATCTCACGTGCCATTGAAACGTTTCGCTCACGAGGAGAGCTCCGAAACACGAAAGTTAGGGAGGATGGAAAGGAGTTCGGGCTCGAGTCGCTTCCAATTGTGAATAAAAGAGAAACCTTGCTATAGAAAAGATGGTAAGAGGATTCTCTAATTTGATAAGCAGCGAATCTCTCCACACGGATTGTTAAAATGGCCTCAGCGCAGAGTGGTCACTTTCGTGTGTGACAATATCGACCCTTCATCATCGGCATCAACAAGATGGAGAGAGATCGCTGCTGAAAGAAAGACCACGCACTTTCATAACAGACGTTTGTGCTCGATTCCTATTTCTTCTTATCGCCTATGTTTCCGTATCGTCCAGGATCAACTTTTCCTGAAAATGCTTGACTTCCCGTGATCTTTTCTACTTTCGAATCGGAGAAAGCTGGCCGTCTATCCACCTCCTCAGCAAACTTTTTCAAACTCTTAGCAATGGGATTAGACGAATCTCCTGAATTACTCATATTATACACGATCCTATTGGTAGAAAGTATAAAGTGAAACTGAGATGAATTTAAAATGAGCGCCTTTATAAAGGAGTCATCATTGCGTTCGATGTCAGTCATCTTCAAGATGAGGTTTAACGATCAGTCAACAAAATTACCAATGAAGAATTTTGATGAGCTTGTACAACAGAATGTGCGAGAGAGACGTCATGGAGACTTATTGCCAAGCAGTGTGCGAGCAGTATTTTGTGGTCCTTCCAATTGTGGAAAGACTAATGCTCTTCTTACTCTCTTAACAGACTCCAACGGTTTGAGATTTGAGAATGTATACGTTTACACAACATCGTTGAATCAACCGAAATACATATTTCTTAAGCGTCTGCTTAAAACTGTGAAGGGAGTGGGATACTTCCCTTTTGTGGAACATGAGCAAGTGATTAAGCCTGAGGATGCTAAGCCAAACTCCATTATGATTTTCGACGATGTAGCTTGTGAGAAGCAGGACAACATGAGAGCTTTTTTTTGCATGGGACGACACAGAAATGTTGACTACTTTTATCTCTGTCAAATGTATGCGCGCATTCCGAAACATCTAGTACGTGACAACACCAATCTACTGGTGCTGATTCGTCAAGAGGAAATAAATTTGAAGCATATTTATGATGACCATGTCAATACTGATATGACATTCACACAGTTAAGGAACTGTGCTCAAAGTGCTGGAACGAAAATAGATATGGATTTGTGGTAATAAACAAGGTCAGAGGGTTGAATGAGGGTCGTTATAGAAAGGGTTTTCACTGTTTTATAAATTTGCAATCTCGTGAGACATGAGCGCAGTTGTAATCTAATCTCACCAGTGTCAATATGCAAAGCGCGAATTTCAATAAGGAGAAAAACGTGTTGCGTCAAATAGCAAACGCTAGCAATGCAATTCGACGAAAGCACCGAATGATTAAATTGGGGAAAGTCACAGCTGAGAAGGAGTTGAGCGAAGTTTTCAAACCGGTGGTGACCTCGTTGCCAAAGCTAGTTGATAAGAAGCAGGAAAAAATAGATAAAAAAAGCTGAAAAGAGAAGAGGAGGGAGCAGCTTGGGACAATTCAACTCTGAAGAAAGAAGCTGAGGATTTCAATGATACATTCAGAACTGCACATGAAGGTGATGATGATTATCAAGAGCAATTAGTGGCATCTTCTGATAAGAATTCGTCATCAGATTCATTACCTGAAAAATATTCATTAAACGCACGATCTGAGAAGGAGACACCAACATTGCAAGAAAAATCTCCTGCGCTTGTGCAACAGTACCTACAAATGTTCGACACCAGTGAAAAAAATAACTTGATGACTCATATGGAGTTCGGAAAATACGGGGAGGCATCTTGATGATTGGTGATTCACCAGTAACTTTTGACAATGGTCATTTGTCTGTTAAGAACAAGACTTACGAACTATCACCCGGTTTGCTTGAATTGATATTCAAAAAATCACCAAATAGAGAGATCACAACTGCTGCAGATTTGGACAATTATTGTGCAATTGTTACTAGCACGTATGTACTGTAACGCTTTTTCCCAGGTAAGCGACAAATTATCCCAATTCCTTTGCTATTGGGCGCCAGCCGAGGTATTCTCCTCGACAAATTTTTATAGATCTTAAACAAAAGAAATAGGCTCGAGAATTGACCGGACTAGCTTTAGATATTCTCGGTAGAGGGGCGTGAGCCTTCTAGAGGAAAATAATTACGGGAATGCAGAGCTGGGATTACAAATACAATTTATTAGAAAACAAAATAAGAAACAAAGATAATATTATAAATTTCACAAATTTTTTGGTTGATAATTCCGTCATATAATATTTGATTAACAACTGTCACTTCTGGTGAATATCTGTTCTCGAATATAATTCAAACGATAATATCTCACAATTTACAATACGAAATTAAGGCGTAGCCTACGAAATGACGATACACTGGTTCTCGGTGATAGAACACGAAATTACGATAATTCTTAACCTAGGACTCTGATCCGGATGTAAATCTTTAATTTAACGAATTCCTCTCGGCAATTCTATTAATTCCGCAACGATAAGAAATTTACTATTGATGACCAAATAAATCAAAAAGGACGTTAGAATTCAATTCACTCGTGCGACAAAGTAACCATTCGATATCGTTCAGTTTTCCGATATTTCACCGATTTTAATTTGCGCGCAAAATGATACAAAATGAGATAAAATTATGAACGAGACAACGGCTCACCGCAATGGTTTCAGAAATTGTTACTCCGGCAATTATCTTCGGAATTACGATTCGATTTCGGGGCGTTGGCTTCTCGAAGGTAAAAGATGAGACTCAAGAGAATGCGTCCTTCCTCGTTGTGGTCCGGATTTCGAGTAACGAGATCGATTCGAAATTTCTATAACGCGGTAGTATGGGACCTAACCCCCCACCCTTAGCCTCCTCGTTTGATCGCTGTTAACGGATTCTTCGAAAACCGCGAGTTCGACGGTTCGGGGTGAGGGCTTTGAGTTAGCGTCCCACCGCTCGATGTTTTAAATCTCGTACTCGATGACCAACGAGATCTACGATGAAATGACGGACGATCTTCTATATTTGAACTGCCCAATTCTCTGCTCTCGCTTCTTCCTTGATTTTACGAAACTCGTCGCTCGCCCATAAAATATTTAAATGTGAAACAAAAAAAAAGGAATAAAAAATTAGAATTCATAATTTTGGTTTCTTTATCGCTTGAGACTTTTGAGGAGTATTCGTTCGAGAGGAATTCTGACAACGTCGAAAGACGCCTTCCCCTGAGCCATTTTTGAGGAATTATACATTTTTAAGTGACGAGCAGAATTGCTACGTCACAGTACATAGGAAGTACTACAAATCCAATGAGCCTATTCGTATGAAAGGTATTAAATACAAAAATGTTATAGCGAATTTGCTTTTAGCGCCAAGAAGAAAAATCGGTAAAGCTCTACCACGCCACATGATTGTGCAAAGACATAAAACAAAAGATTATGTATATTGGGATGAACCTAATGAATTAGTGGATCGATTGCGGTTACTCCTTGCCTCTCAATCAGCTGGAAACTCTAGTCATTCCAACGAAATTATATCAATCATTGAAGAATTGCGCGAAGCTGAAATCATATATTAGGCAAGTCGGCACTCCTGGGATTCATTTGAATCATGAGTGTTGACGTGTTTGGTCGTCAATTGTTTAAGATCAAGAGTATTACCAGCGGTGGTCGAGGTCCTCCCGATGACGGGTTCAAAATTACCGCCAATGGTCAATACGACATGGATAATAGGAGATAATAGGTGCTGCTATCGAGCAACACGATGCTGTATCCGTTGAAGTGATGAGAAATGCTATACAGGAACAAGTTAAACTTTTATAGGCTGTTACATCATCGCTGCGTGATAACATTGATGATCATGAGATAATGTTTCACGGTCTAGAGACACAAATTCAAGAAAATATCAAACTTCAACGTATTGAAGGCGAGACAGTACAAGTATTCGTTACACGCAACTCTCAGCTCATTTTTCATTTGGAGGAGAAGCTGAGAACATTCGAAAAAGTCATCGCTGATGATCAAATGATTCGGAGCCTTCATTCTCGTGTTGAAGAACGCATAAAAAATTTTGAGACGGCTATCAAATCTCAAGAACAATTGCCAATCCGTAATTCTCAAATAATATCATAACTGGATGAACGCCATGAGCGCCATGTAATCATGCGCGGATTAGACGAGACCTGGCAAGCAGATCTTGTTGATATGTCTGCGTACACTCAGTTCAATAAAGGTTACAAGCATCTTTTAACAATCATAGATATCTTTTCAAAGTATGCTTGGGTCATTCCGACGAAAACAAAAAGTGCCAAGGATGTGTCTAATGCTATGAGCTCTGTACTTACGAGGGGTCGTGTACTAAAGAAATTGCATGTTGATCGTGGTAAAGAGTTTTATAATAATGAATTTCGAGTTCTCCTTCAACGCTATGGAATCACTATGTACTCAACCTTCAGTAACATGAAGGCATCAATATGTGAACGCTTTAACCGTACACTCAAGGGCAAGATGTGGAAGCAATTTACTCAGTGAGGATCGTACAAGTGGATCGATATTGTGGATGGATTGGTGCTGACCTATAATAATACTAAACATCGTACAATTGGAATGAAACCGAATGATGTCACGCTTCAGAATGAAAAATCCCTCCTGCGTGTCTACAGGAAATTTCATGTTAATCGTACGCGAAAAATAAAATTTAAAATTGGTGATAAAGTGCGAATCAGCAAGTACAAGCATATTTTTGAGAAGAGCTATACGCCTAACTGGACAACAGAAATATTTACTATAAGTCAAATCGTGAATACCGATCCCGTGACGTACAAGCTATCGGATTATCAGTACCGGCGTTAGAGCCACTGACACCCCGGGCAAGAATATTGTGGCGCCCACTTAAGGAAATCAATATCGAGTGTTAATTTTTTGCAAATCAAGAACCAATGTGATAGTAAACGTTAACGTATATTAAAAATCTTTCTTTTGGCGTTACCCAGAGCTAACGACGTGGACGTAGAAAGTTTTGTAGCTCCTCTTTTTATTTTTTTTTTTACTTTTTTGTATTTTTTAAATTTTTTTTCCAGTTTTTTATTGTATGCTCATTTCATGTTATTTTTTTTTCATTTTTATCGAACATTTTGCACCATTTTCTTAGTTCTGTTGATTTGATTCCATTCTTCAATAAAATTTTATTTTTCGGGCCTTTTTATCCGCAAACATTCGAATTAAATTTGAAAAATCCAACTGTCCAGCGATTTCATTTTCAATCGAGAGGGTAGCGAGATTGGAGAGTCTCGATTGAGAAATTGTTGATCGGAGATACATTTTTATTAATTTTAATTTTGAAAAACTCCGTTCTCCACTTGCAACCGTAACTGGAATAGTTGCAAAAATCCAGAATGCAATCCATACATTTGGATACAGCTCCTGAATATTGCGCTATCGTATGAAATGAGAACGGTTATACAGGAAATATTATCATCTGGGAGAAAGTGCTTCAAGCTTATGAGTTCGTCACATAGTGCGTTTCCGTCGATATCGGAATTCGAATTAACCGTAAGCTTTTGCTCGAGATTAGCACAGAACACCGCGAGTTCCTTTTTTTCGGAATGTTCTTAATATCATGTAAAAAAGCCCACGTTTCCGAATAGTCTTTTAATTGATAAAATCTTTCTTTTATTGACATTAGAGTGACGTCCAGCAACTTGTTAAAGAATTCAACTTCAATTGTTTTCTCAGAAGATTCAATTGGCTCATCCATAGCCATTTCACCAGCCCGACGTTTTATACGTCATAAACGTTTTTCCGATTTAAATTCTGGGTTGATTTGAAGTGTTTCTGCTAGATCTCTTGCAGTGGAACAGGCTTTTTTAAATCCGGTTTTTCGGTATTCTTCGAAGAAATTTCAACAATTTTCAAGCATTTCTGCGGATTTACCAAGATCGATGTCTTTCGATTGCAGTGATTTGCTAACAACATTAATTTGAAACAAAATTTCGTACCATACTACCAAAGAAACAATAAAGCCAAAATCTTTTAGCTGCTCCGCTAATGTGCTTGCCTCATGTGAGGTGGTGTGATCAGTTTTTTCCGTTACGTCGGCCAATGTAACTAGAGCATCATGAATTTCGCAAATTTGATAGCGAACAGACTTCACGCTATTTATTTTGGCTTCCCAGCGCGTATCACATAGCTTCTTCAAACTGTAAATTTCTACATGATCACTAAGTATGATTTACTGAAGCAGAAAACAGCGTAAATAATCGTTGCAAAACTCCGAACAACGTTACGGACTTGACTGACGATTTACCAGCATCACACAGAACAAGATTGTAGCTATGACAGCCACATGGCACATAAAAAGCCAAGGGATTTAAATCCAAAATTCTTTTTTGTACACCAATATTTTTTCCTTTCATGTTAGCTCCATTGTCGTACCCCTGACCTCTACAATTTGCTATCTCAAGTCCGTGTTTATTAAGAATACTCAAAATTGATGAGTCATTGACCGGAATGAACTCTATAAAATGTTCCTTAATAGCAATATTAGCATCTGTCAAATCTGCAAACCGAATTGTCAGAGACTACATGACTTATATTAGGAGTACAGTCAGCTATAATTGAATAATATTTGGCGTTTTCAGCTCGTGAAATAATTTCCGAAGTAACTTTTTCACCCATCAGATCTATTATCTCGTTTAGGATATCCTTACCGCAATAGTGATCAGAAATCCCACCTGTTGTTGCCAGTTTCAAATGCTCCTCCATAATCGTATCGAACTTACCCAATAATTGTACCAATCCCAAGAACTTGCTATTGTTTGGCGTGTACAGTTTGTCTGAGCTTCTTCTAAATGCCATGTTATTTTCGGCCAGATAAAGAACGATGTTCATTAAACGAGTTAAAACATTGTTCCATCGTAAAGTTTCACGATTAATCAATTTTTGTTCTTCGCAATCAATTGCGTTGCCTCTCTTCAACCTCATTTCTCTCTCAAACCATTGATGGTAGTACTTTTTATGCAGTACGCTATTTTCATGCGTCTTCAATATTTCGGATAAATGTTTCCAGTTATTGAATCCTTCGGATGTTAAATTTGATATCGATTGACTGTTGAAAAGTCGACAGCAAAAACAGTAAACTCGATTTTGCGAAAGAGAGTACACTAGCCAACGACGCAAGATTGTTTCATTATTTGGAAGTTTTCTAAGATACTGAGAACTTGTGAAATGGCGACCGGATTCATCTTTTGGGAAGTTGGGTCGCTGAACCTGCGATGGTCCAACAGTTATTAAATGGTCAACCATTTTATTATTTCGATTATCAGGCCAGTTGCCTACATTGGATAGATCCAATGTCTGTGAAATTGCGCATTGGCTTTCTGAATCATTTATCAATAATGAACTATCAGAATTCATGTCGCTGATATTGTTCTTATTGTGAGAAAGCTCGGATTCAGTCATGGTCTTATTTTCATCGTGCTCAACTTCTTTCGTTCTGAAAGAAGTAGAAGAGTGAGATTTTTCTGGAACTGGCTCAGACTCTTTTTGTGGTTTCGTTGAAATGTATTTATCAATAGTCATTAATTTTTTGGTTTTGAGAAATTCTTTTTCTTTTTCACGCTTACGTTTCCGATATTCCGCACGAGAAGGTTTTTTTACAAGCTTTGGGTCTGACATTTTCAAAGAGTCAAAGAGATAATGAATGGAATAACCGATAACCTGCAGTTGTAGTTAACCTATTAACTTATTACCTATTATTAGTACCAATTTTAAAAAACTGCGGAAAACACACAATCGTGAAAAAAGTATAAAAAAAAAGTAATAAGAAATATGAAGTATTTTTGAATACAAAAAAAATAGGAATATAGGAATCAGGAACTAGGATATTTGAAGAACGATAATACTAAGTCAATACGACAAAAAATTCGTGTTCGTGCACTCTGTAGCAGTCAATAGTCAAAACATTGTAGACGGTCTTCTCACATTACATGACCGAGCGACGCTTGAGACGAGAGACCAAATACACAAATCAGTGACGTCGTGAACGCTCATTGTCAGTCAAACATCAGAGGTTTGACTAAATCCTTGTATCCCCACCATCCACCATCTATCACGTGTGTAAGGTTAGCGGTGGAAGTGGAAGTATCCCACCAATCGTAAGGGCAAGCGCAGTGTGATCAAGGATCGATTCTAACGATGGGTGCGTCACGTCCTGCTCCGTCTAACGATATGTGTAAAGCACAGTGAGAGTACGCAGCACAGGAGGCGAGAGTGCGGAAGCAGAAGATAGGAGAGGATACCCCAGGCCACGGCGCTTCTCCAGGCCACTGCACCCCCCCCCCCCCCCCAAATTTGGCGCCCATCCAAACTTGGCGCCCCGAGCCATCGCCCCATCGTGCCCCCCCCCCCCCCCCCCCCCCCCCCCTAACGCCGGCACTGCGGATTATCAAAACCAACCGATTGAGGGTGGTTTCTATCAAAAGGAACTCACAAGCGTCAAATATCCAGATATATATCTCGTAGAAAAAATTGTGCGGAATCGTGAAAATAAGTTACTTGTAAAGTGGTTGGGTTTCGATAATTCTCACGACAGCTGGATTAATAAATCTGATTTATAATTTTTTTGCTAATAATAAATCTAAAAACTACAACGTGTTCTTTATTTTCGATTACCGGTGCTGTAGATCATCAACTCTATCTCTGTTTTACTCCTCCATTCGTAAACAAGCTCCGAGTAGGTCACTCGGTTGTCAACACAAGTTGAACCTAGGTCAGTGACTGATGAAAGAAGGTCTTTGGAATGAATTTTAAGTCATATTCGAATATTGTGTATTTATTTACACCTCATATCGGTACATGTTTGATATCTTCATGGGAGTGTGTCTGTTGTATGAGGAAATATGATCCTCTTGGTACCTTGCCAGCTCAACGCTATTTTTTTTTGCTCCACCGTGTAAACCTGGTGTTTCTTACTCGGAATTAAGTTTTGACTCTTCACAAGATCTTCATGTAGCAAAGCACAATTTACATAGTCATTGAAAGTGATTGTTTTAAGAGTAGATCTTTTAACTCCTTTAGCGCGTTTTTTGTCTTGATCATCACCCAGAACTTTGAATGAATACAACTTTGCTTGCAAACCTATAAATTCAGTCATAACTTTCCCATTATTTTCGTCTTTCATCAAGCCTATAACTTTTTTATTCACTCGTGGCATTCCGTAAACATTCTCAGGTGAATAGTCTAATGTATGAAATCTATCTAGATCTTTCTTCATAGCATCATAAATGTCATCGACAGTAAAGTGGTAAAGAAGGCTGTCTATATCGGTACACATTAACTTTGCACGTTCTCCAAATCGATCTTTTATGTAATTATAATGAAAATTATAAATATACGTTTTTGCAAGGTCCAAAATAGAAAATCCTACGTATATGGAATTGTTAAATTTAATTTTAGTACGACGCAATTCAACTATCAACTAGTCTTCATCGAAAATGGTGCAGCTATGAAAGTTTGGTTTCGCAATGAGGGCTTTTGCTCCATATCGTCCTTCCCATTTCGTAATTAATCGAACGTCTCTGTGTTTCCTCACATTTTCCAAAGCTTTTCCAAAAACTGCGTTGTTCATGAGTTTTGTGACGTGACATTTTTGCCCCGTCACTCGTACGAATCGTGTCGACCAGTGGACCGGGTTTACGGCCCATTTTGACGCCGTTCGACTCGTCGGGTGTTGGTCGGAACGAGACTCATCGTCACGTAATTATAAGATTTATTTTTAAGAATCGCGTATATTACCTTTCGAGCGACAATTTACTAAGTCTAATAACCGTTACCTTTTACCTCGGTGCAAGGAAGAGAGAGAAATTCTTGATTGCTTAATTTTGAGTTTTAATGAAGACTATTCCGTTTGTTTTTTGAGAGATTTGGTGTTAACGCCACCACATTGGTCCCCGCGAGCATTAATTATTTGACGATACTTTCCTGCTGTTCGAGCCGATCTCGCTCGCAAGAATCATCCCTCTCACGCCGTCTTCGAGTACCGAAGAACATTCTCGACCTGCGGGCGATTGAAAGAGCACGCTGGCATAGGCCATTTATTGAACGCCGCCCGTGTCTTTCCCGCCGTAGCAACCCAGAGCTGCACCGCCCGCAATACCGTGAATTCGGGTGTCAAAGTCCGTGTGAACCGGCGCCTCGTCAGGTGGGGTCTGGGGGAGTTTTCTGGAGACGAGGTGCTGTTCTTGCCTGGTGGCTTATCTTGTGGGCCCACCGCGACATCCGGAGTCGTGAGGGAGGCCTCCCTCGTCCTTTCAGAGCTGCCCACCGGATCCTCAAGAGGAGAGACACCCGGATCACGGTCATCTAGTCGAGAGGAGTGTTTCGAGTGAGCGGGAGAGGTGAGAGCAGCAGAAGGGTAATTATTGCGAAATTGGGTAAAGAAGCGTAACGGGAATTATCCTCCGTACATGCTCCCTTGTTTTGAGTTTCCCGCGAAAGCGCGAGCAAAGACTCTGCACTCTAGTTCGCGCATAGCGCGTGAGCGCCGTTGTGCATGGGCCTAGTGGTAGGGAGAACGCCGAATCTGGAGGACCGCTCGTACGCACTATCAGTCTTCTTCCGATCACCTCACCGGCGAGTCATCAATATCTCCCGATCATTCCTTTTGTTTTTCGGCGTGCGACGAGCGGGTTCCTCGGTAAGCCCTTTCTCTTTCTCCCCGAATGATTAATGGAGTTGAGCATTTTGAGTTTCGGAATTTAGTTCCGGTTTATTTGGCGTTTCGGGGAACATATGTGTCGAAGTTTCGAGCGAGATTGCGGCCGATACTTCCCGTGTTCCCAAATTTTGTAGTTTTGCGGCTCAGCTCCACTAATCGATTCGATATTAATTTGGGTCCATTCAGTATAGTTTATTTGACGTAATCCTGTTGCGCATGAATTAATTAAGTTTGAGTTTTGTAATGTCGAATTTTTGATATCGAATTTTGGTAGTACGCGCTGGAATATTCCACGCAGCTACGTGTCTCTCTCTCCCTGCACGCGTTGAGGCTCTAGCGAGCACGGTCGTTGGCGCGATGTTTTCGCTCTGTCTCTCTCGCACTTATTGTCGCGCGTCGTCTATACGGCGATTTATTCTGTCTTTTGTATTGCATATTTTTCAGCCGTTCCTTTTGCGTTCGCATTTATTTCCTTTTCTCTATTTCATGAGGATCGTATCATTTTGTGTCTCTTTATGGCGTATTATCTTACGGCACTCTTCCGTTACCTCTGTTACCGTTTCAAAGATTATCTTGCTATTAGTTTCTGTGATTTATTTTATCGTATAACGCCGCTATCTTCGTATTATTGTACTGATCATTCGGGAATTTCGGTGTTACCTCGCGCTTAGCCGGAGTCGCTTCACTATTACCTTCGATTACCTTTCGTCGCGAATTATTTTAGGGTTACCTAGCGTCAATTACCTTGCCTATGTTGCCTATGACGCTCTCGCGAATTACTTTCGGGTTTCCTGGTATCGATTACCTTTTACCTGAATTTACCTAAGACACCGGTTGTTCTGGCGTTGGTTACCTTTTACCTGCTGCCTAAGGCATCTGCTCGTCAGACCGCTGATTATCTTTTACCTACAATGCCAGAGGGTCGGTCGTCGATTACCTACGACACCCGCGAAATTGCGATGCGATTATCTATTACCTGTATTACCTGATGAATTCGAGTAAGCCACGCGCCGAAACCGCGTTGTTGTCCGATACGTATTGGCCATGCAATTCTAGCGAGCCGTAAATTGAATTTCCTTTTCCACTCTTATTTTATACAGAATCCACTCTCGCGAGGATTCATCTTTTCTTGTACTTTTGTTTATTTGAATAAATTTTTTTTGAATATTGATATTATTTCAGTTAAATATTGAATAAATCTTTTCTGAATCTTCTGTCTGTGTCGATTATTTGCTTTGCGTTGTGAATTGCTACTTTTCCTCAAGGATCCCCCCCTCTACCTTTTGTATCTCAGATGAGCTGAGTAGTCGGACCGTCCTCGGTCATTCGTTCCCCTCGTGTACTCTAAATTCTAGTTTTGCGTTGCGTTACGATCGCGAGAATCGACGAAAATAAAATCGATTAATTCGACGGTACTTTGTACCTGGCGCCCAGTTCATTCTCGCAGCCGGAGAGTCATACGAGAAGGAGCGGGTGAGCCGAGAAGGGACTGGATCGTACCCTTGCGGGGAAGATCTACGTTACAGTTTATAAAAGTTTTTATCAAAATCATTGGTCGATTTTTTTCTCAGATCGGTGTTCAAATTTACGTACTTTTGAAGCCATAGTGCTTGTTTGAATTTTAATATTCTATGAATTTTTGTCAACTTCATTCCCAAACTCAGATACTGCTTAAAGACTTTATAATGAATTATGTATTTCTGTTTCGGTAATAAAGTAGTCATTAGTTTAGACATTTTACAACCTGGTGGTGTGTAATGCTCTGAGCACAATGGCAAGTCTTTGTGAGTGGTCTGCAGTTCCTGCGGATATTCCAAATTTACTTCAAGTATATGGCCAATAGGTGAATCATCAGGAACGTTGAGTATATCTATATGTGTTATCCATTCGAAACCAGCATCGGGTAGAAACAGACTCATGGCTGCACCGTACAAATTATTCACATCAAAATACATAAGATTTTCATAAGAATTACATAAGAAAATGCAAAATGTTTCCTGACTGGGATCGTACCATTCTCCGATATACTTATTATTAGCTTTAGCGTATCTGTTAGAACACTGAGCTACACCGCCTCGAATACCTCTTTCCAAGAACAATAACATATCAATGTCAACAAGTAATTCCAGTGTCACACCAGTACACTTGAGCATGGCATCAAACACAAGGCCTGGTGCTGTATAGTAGTGTAACGGGTCCAAACCGTACGTACCCAAACAGCTATGTCGGAAATTCTCAAAAATGTCAGCCAAAAGAAGCACATCAGTCTGAGTGCTGAGTAAATACAGATCTGAGTATTGACCTAAGGTTTCAATGTTGAACCGTTGCCATACATTACATGCATGTGCATAATCTTCCTCCGAAATGTTCTCATCAATCAATTTTGAATAAAACTGTTCTCTCGAAGGTAGCTTCTTTTCTTCGAGTTTTTCCCAACTATCAACATAGTCATACACCCTTTCTGGTCAATAATAAAAATTCCTCATCACAATTGCTATGTTGGCGAGTAATTAATTTTTGATCATTCTTCAGATATGAGGCCAACATTTCTATACTGCTTGACATAAATCTAAACGAATCGATAAACCGAAAATTGATTTTTGTCTTAGACACATATTTTGTGAGTGATATGTATTTTTTCTTATTTATCGGTAAAAGTTTTATTGAACCCTCAAAAGATGTTGCCAAAGTTCTAATCAAAAAATAAGAATCATATCCCGATAAGTTGTTAAATATAACGGGAATGAATTTAGTTTCTTTGTAGTTTAAATTGCAGCCTCGATGTGCTGCACCACGAAATTTTCCTGTGAAGTGACAATAGTCATGATGCTTTTGATCTTCAGGAGTAAATGGACGCTCACAAATATGACAAACCTCTGCGGAATCAAATAATTCTTTCTGATCGTTGCTCAACAATTCCATCGGTACAACAAACTCTAAATAAGGAGTTAAATCTTTTGCCAATTCGTTTGCAAACCATTCGATACAGTCTTTTCCCCGATAACTTCTCAATTTACAAATAGACTCATCAAAGGTACATCTCAAATAATATGCAATACTGTGAGGTATATGTTTCTGATACAACGTGCTCGACTTGGAAGTGGCGCTCACAGGCTGTAAAAGACATTCAATGTCTGCGTAGAGGCAAAATGGAACACTTTCTTTACGTTTGAAATTTTGAAAGGATAAAAACTTTTCTTCTTCGTTGGGCATGATCACTTTGCATGTATTCAATTTTTCGCAGTCACTTCTATGTTTCGCCAAGCTATGCTTCGTTTGAAAATGGTTCAAGCATCTTTTACATATCCAGGTACAAGCCTTATGCCTAGAAATTTGTGATCTTAGCAATCGCGATAAATTACGAATCCATGCAAAATGATAGATTGAATTTTCATCAGAGTAAGTTTCTAACATGAGTACAAGAATGGTAGGCTTATCAGATTTATGATTGCTCAAATAAAGGGGAACAATATTGTGACCACGCTTATCATTATGATCAATTCCATAAACGTTAATTGACAAGTTATTCATTTTCTCAAATTTCCAAATTTCATCGAGAGTCATAGGAAAGTTTAATCGTTCGAATTTCAATATGGTGCTGAAATGTGGATAAGAACTCATAGTGCAAACGTTATTACTTACTGGGAATAACGCTGCTGTTACAAACCACAAAAAACAGTATGAGACATTGTTTCGAATATTTACAACAGCCTTTTTATCTACGTTATATTTTGGTAACTGGATGAAAGTTGAGGAGCCGCCTTGGAGTAGTGTATACTGATTCACGTTGACAAACAGATTTAAGATTTCAATCAACGCCCAACCCGAATCTCTTTCTTGGAAGTCTTCGATCTTTACGGCCAATCGATCTTTCACGTGCTTTGCAAACCACTCAGTCAGATTCGTTGCTGGTAGAATTGCTTCATTTCGCGTGTTGAAAAACTTTACCTCCTCAATTGTTTCTCTGTTTTTCAAGCAATTGAATTTACAAGACATTACCGTGTTCACTTTCACATTTCCCTCTTTCAGCAAAATATTTTTCAATCGCTTAATGATAAGCTCTTTCGCACCATTGAGAAAATGTTCCAAATCTTTATGCTTTAAATTCACGATGACGTCGGTTCTTATTCGCCCTTTGAAAGCTGATTCTATTTCTTCCCACACTACTCTATCGCTGCGTCGTTGTCTTCGCACACCTTCTCCTCTCTTTCTAAACTGTTCGAATCGAGCCCTCAATGATTTCAAGATCCCCACAGTCGTTGAAATTCTCGTTTTTTCTCCAACGGACGATGTCGTTTTCAATAATTTATTTAAAAGTCTGATATTTCTAGTTCCAAGTCTTTTCCACTTTTCGACATCTGTATTCGAAATTCCTTGTTGATAATCAGTTTATAAGCACCCTCCACAATGCTGATGAGCTTGAAACTCTTTTCCAAATCTATACTAGCAGTGATGATACTGAAAATCCGAATTAAACTAGTGCCCCAATGTTGCTCGCGCATCGATTTATAAACAGAGCTGAGGAAATATTTCCAAGAGAATTTCTCAGAACTTTTCGAAATGTTGTTAATTTGGGAAAATTACCGCTAAGAATCGAAACCGCATTGAAAATTCCTGTTAACACATCTCGCAGTACGATTCTTTTATTTTCAAGCTAATTCTGTCATCGGATCTCAATCATTATTTTTCGAGCCAATTATTTGCGTCAACCTTGAGCCAATTCCCAGAATCCCCAATTTTTCCCTCCCCCACTACCCCTCTCACCAAGACCTTCGAGAACGATCAATGGTTCGATGATGACGTCACCGTTCGAGAATGTTCTATGACGTCATAATGACGTCATCATCGAGCTTTCGAAAACATGGCGTCATCGTCTAGGACACACTTACCCCCGATCTGTAGTACAAGTATATCCCCATAAAAAACTTTTTAAAAGTAAAAAAATTACGCCAAGTATTAAAAAGTGCACCCTTGTTTATAATAATATTTATTAGATTTTTCTCTCTAATTATTTATTCTGTTTCTTTGGAAAAATATAATCATATCAATTTAATCAAGCCAAGTGATGTTTGTTTTTTATTATTTGGATTACAAATTTAGAAAAAAAACTCAAGCTTTTGAACAAAAACTTGGCGTGCATGGTTTTTCAAAATGAACTTAAATGGACAATGCACACCAGTATTCAAATTTTTACTATTTTACGTTCTTCTTGTTTTTCTAGCTTCTCCAAATCCTCTCATTGTTCAAAATAGACCGAAGTATACGCCCAAGTAAACCATGTACACTGGTTTCTCGAATTTAGCTATTTTACATTCTTCTTGTTGCTCTTGCTCCTTCCAATCCAAATAAGTTCGGTAAGGATGCTTTCCATTACCCTGTATCGGAGGCAAATTGAAAGAAACTTTAATTCAATTACATATATAGGTACACGTATATACAAGCATCTAACCTCGTGTCTGTGATTTTTTAAATCTAAGGACTAAATAGTACGCCGATTAAAACAAGTTTATTAGTTTTTATTGATATTCAAACTTCTGCTTATACTTGAAGGGAGTTCTTTTTTATCATATAATATTTGGTTACTTTCGTTTTTACTATACTATATTTTGAATTTAACTTTCATTTTTCTGAATTTAACGTTCATTTAAATGGAATAGAAAGCTTAATAAAATCGCTGCTAGCACAGGCCTATGAAGAGTTTATTTATAGAAATTATTTTGAACACTTATTAGTTTGAAAAACCATGCACGCCAAGTTTTTGTTCAAAAGTTTGAGTTTTTTTTCTAAGTTTGTAATCCAAATAATAAAAAACAAACATCACTTGGCTTGATTAAATTGATATGATTATATTTTTCCAAAGAAACAGAATAAATAATTAGAGGGAAAAATCTAATAAATATTATTATAAACAAGGTTGAACTTTTTAATACTTGGCGTAATTTTTTTAATTTTTAAAAGTTTTTTATGGGGATATCATTTCTTTTTGAATTGGGCAATACAAACATAAATATATTTAACAAACATCAAGTTGTATAATACTAGACCATTGTCATTAATTCAATCAAGTTCATGGCTCAATAGGTTAATTAATGAGGATGGTCAATGAGGAAAGTCATGATGGAATGATGAATTTGATCGTAATCGATCAAATAAATTATGCTTCAGTGGAATCTAGAGCGATATAAAAACCTTATTGAAAAAATCATATATTATAAAATTGGTGGAAGAATTAAAAAGAAAGTTATGAACACTCATATTATATATAAAGTTGATATTGACATGGCTTCAGAAACATTCTTAATAGTACTGATAAATAACCATCAGACAGAACCTTACTATGACGCTGAAGTTTCCAACGTTGGAGTCCGACGAAATGATCTAAAAAAACTCTCAAATAATTCCAGTAAATCTCCAATTTTGTTCCCTGCGAATTTCCAATTCGTAATTTTTTAAGCAACATCAATCATTCGTAAAATAATAAAATTATGAATTATAATTTTTTTTTTTCGTTCATTTCGTTGAACTCCAACGTTTCAAACTTCAGCGTCGTACCTTACTTATGTCCTCAGTTGTTTCAGATGGTAACTGGACATTCACATCTAATTATATACTTTAAATTGTAAACATTCTGAACTTACGCCCGTCTGTCTCTAAGATATTAAAGTTCCCAAAACGATGGATTTTAAATCACTAACGTTACATATCTCAGGATCGACTGGACGGATTTACTTGCAACAAAAACCAATGTCGATTTTTGATTTTTATGCCTCGTAGAGGCTGTGTCCGTTTTGCCCCGGAATTTTTTTTTACAAAATTCGGAAAACGAGGACTGGGCATCAATTTTGGGACTCAAAAATAGTTGAAAGACCATATGCTCATCAATGAAACTTGCTTAAATCCTTAAGTGTTCATTTTGCCCCACATTACCCTATATATTGAACCCTACCCGTTCTGTATTCGCGATTTTTCGTGGTTCTGCTGGGTTATGGCACGCGGTGATGCGAAGTTTAAGATGAGACCGATTTGTCGTGTTATAAACCTTCGGAATCCGTGGAGTCGTTCTGTATGCGCGTTTTTATGTATTCGCATTTTTTCGCGGGGTGACAATGTAGTGGACGGATTATTTGGGATAGTCAAATTAAAATTTTATTCGCCTTTATTCGGGGGGCTCCGCCCCCTCCACCCCCGCCGGGGGCTCCGCCCCCTGGTCCCCCGTTGCCCGCGTTGGCATTCTATATGCCTATCATATAAATGAGTTTGTTGGTCTAACCTCCAATTTTATAGCTCAGAAGGATTCGAGTTCCAATTCCGAGAATTTTTTGCGACCCGATTCGAGCTCCAATTCCGAGAATTTTTTGCTAACCGATTCGAGTTCCAATTCCAAGAATTTATCCCGATAACCAAATTTTCACCCATGAAAAGGGAATGGAAAGTAGACATATTTTCGATCCTGAAATTGCACCCCCTAATTTTCATAACTGCATTTTAACCCTTTTCCCAATGTCACACCAATCTAATTTTTTCATCATACCAAGCGCATACATCACATTATCATGTCCCACTGTTATTTTTTTCATCCGACTAATTTCCAACAAATGATGGCCACTTCAAATTCACGAGTCAGGGGAAATCGACCAATCTCAAGTAAAGATACACGGCCGTCTTGACTCGCTCTGCCTACAAAACTTCTTTTTAATACTTGGCGTCAAGACGCTGCCGCGTCTCTAGATAATTAAGAATTCAGGAGTATTCGTAAATGCACTGGGAGAACTCGCAATAATTTTGGCTTTTAGAGAAGTATGTATATAACAGGCAACGCCTCCGCCTTCTTTGCCTTCGCGATCGTTTCTTAGTAAGAAGTAATCATGAATGTTGACTAAATCATCTTCTATATAACTATGTAGCCATGTTTTTGATATCGAAATTACGTGACACGGGGTAGATTGTAAATATATTCGCAATTGATCAATATGAGATAGTAAAGAGTTCGCATTGATTTGGATGATTTTAAGATTTGATATACATTCTTGCAGGTATACAATATTGTTTGTGATGATTGTGATGATTGAAGAGCTGGTTACAGGAGTCACGCTTTCATCTTGTTGAGATCGTCGATTTCATTGATCGGTATAACTTCATGTTCCGCACTTTTTCTGACGAAAATGTGACCTTTGTTGGACCAAACATACTTGAAGGAAGTCTGCCGAGCGTGTTTTTTCGTATGCATCAGGAGACTGAACTGAGACGATGATAGCATCTCGTTGATAAAAATTCTGCCATTTAAATTATTACCGAAAACTTCAGTAGCTGATAAGTCACGCTTGAGCTTTTTCTTTTTCAGTATTGTTCTGACAATTGATGGTGAAGTGAGTACAACTGCAAGTGAAAAAGTGACTCGTTCACGATTTGTATTGGGTGTATTTGAGCTTCCTGAGTATGAGTGACTTGGAGTGGGTTGATTACTTTCGGTGTTTATTTTTCTCATGACTCTAACCTCTGTTATGCCCATACATCGCACTTCTAAAATAAAGAGTATATAAATTAAGCGTTCTCAGCATAAATGCATCGACGGCGAAATATCGACGTTCCCGAACGAGCGCATCGACCCTCGATGTCATCACCGAAACTTCGAGAAAGAATATCACGCTATATTGTCGCGAGAGGGGGAAAAACCCCCAAGTCTATAAATTTACCAACTAACCAAAATTCGACAGTCTTTGACGAGAATTGTAACGATTGGTCTCGAGGCAATGAAACCTCGAATTTGTAACTTCTTAAATAAACTTATGGTTAACTTGTTGTAAAAGTATCGAGTTAGAGTTCAGCTCTTTTGGCCTAAATCCCTTAAATACTCATCCTTGATAACTCGTCCCTTCGCGACGGTCTTCGCGGACACAACATTGGTGGCAGCGGTGGGATAGCCACTACTCGAGAAACCCGACACGTCTACGATAGTCAAACGGAAGGAACTCAAATTGCTGAGGAGGACCGATAATTCTAGAAAAGTCGATATATCGAACGGACGTTCGATCACCGATCATCGCATCCAAGGCAGACCGATCTACGTCAAGATTCAACCCAAAATACGACTGGAGCTGGAGCGGAAGAAATTCAACACGACAACAAATCCGAACATCATGTTAGCGATCATCTTACTGTAAGTAACGGAACATTATTAAATAACATTGTAATCCGCCAAAGCCAGATCGTATATAAAAATTTATATGTCAGACGACGAGTACGCTGACCGTCTCAAATTACCGGGCGTAAGCACTATTTCGCGTTCGCTCAATTCATTTTTCGACGATAAACTCGACTACAATCGCGAAAGAAAAAACGAAATCACCTCGCAAAGTAGAAGGCGACGAAGTAGCGCCCAATCTTTAAATCGATCTCCGACATCGGAAGACGATTATTTAGACGCGGAAAATACGCCGGAAAATTCGGTAGTAGAAACAACAAATCCTTTAGTATCAACAATGGTTGAAACAGTAAATTTAGACACAACGGGAGATAATCAGAATTCCGGAAATCCCGGAAATAGTCGAAATAATAATCCCGGAAATCCTGGAAATAATCGCGAAAATAATAGAGGAAATAATTCTCAAAATTCCCCGCCAAATAACTCGCGAACTAACAGACTTCGAGGCTCAATGTCTCTTAAAGAAGCGCGTAGTTTAATTCCTCGATTCGATGGTTCAAAACCAGAAGAAGCGCGAGAACTTGTAGATTCTTTTGCTCACGTCAACAAACATATTTTAGAGGAGGACCAAGAGATTCTCCTGGAATCAGTGTTAACAACGAAACTAACCGGTAGAGCCCGAGCAGAAGTAAGATATAAAAATATTCCAAATTTCGAAACATTTAAAACCGTTATGTTAGAAATATTTTGCGGTACGAGAACCGTAGGAGCCCTTCAAACAGAGTTGTATTCTTGCCGACAAAGATTTAATGAATCAGTAAAAGAATTCGGACGAAGAGTAGAAGACACAATGATGGAATTAATTGATGCAAGTATAAAAAAGCACTCGACAATGATCGAACAAATGACGGTAGAAAAGCACATACGCGAAGTAGCCCTTTCGAGTTTCGCGCAAGGTCTTAAACGCGAATACCAAACCATTATTAAAGCTAGGGCATATCCAACACTTAATAAAGCAATCACAGCCGCGATTGACGAAGAAAAGATACAACAGGGAACTCGTAGAGAACCTGGAAATACGACTATTTGCAGTAAGTGTAATAAGAAGGGTCACATTGCGCGCAACTGTAGAAGCTCAGGGAATAAAAACGGTTATAACGGTAATAATGGTAACTACAATCAGTCTAACCAAAATAAAAGCATAAATTCAGTCTTCTGTAATTATTGCAAAAAACCAGGTCATGTCTATGATGACTGCTGGAACAGGAAAAATAAAAACGGCGATCAAAGAGGAAATAATCGGAGTAACCAAAATAGAAATCAAGGAAACAGAAGAAATAATAATAATCAAAATAATCGCGAAAATCAAGGAAGCAGGGGTAAAAACAGAGGTTATCAAAGTAATAGACCAAATAACGGTCCAAATAATAATCAAAATAATCAAAATAAAAATTAGTCTCAAAATCAGTTAGGTGACGCGGAAGAAAAGAAAACGATAGGGTCGTTGAACCTCAGTCTCCTTGCACGTACCGCCGAACGAAAGAACGCGCACGTCAGCTGTTTGGAGGCCGAGCGAGCCACAGGCTCACCCACACCTCAGGCAAACCAAACGCGAATAAAACTCGAAATAAATTCTTTCGGTTCCTGGGGAATGGCTAGCGATTTTTATATCCCGTCACCGCACGCAATAAATTCAGCTCTCCTTTTGAAAGCTGATACGGGAGCCCAATGCAGCATAATTAAAAGGGGCGCCCTAAAAGAAGATACCGAAATAATCGACGAAACCGTCGAACTGACTGGCGTCGGAGGACAAGCCTTCAACGCCCTGTGTAAAGTCATACTCGAGATCGAAACGCCCGCCGTCAACATTCTTCACGGATTTTTCGTCGTCGACAACGACGTTCCAATCAAAACAGACGGAATCCTGGGACTCGATTTCATGAAAAAACACAAGGTCGACATATTGGGTGGCCGTATAATCAAAATATATGGTCACGTCGAGCCTTTGGTGAACGGTTCGGAGAAATTAAAATTACCCCCCCGTTCTGAGAGTATTCACTACGTGAAAGCAAAAAACTGGCAATCGGATGCGTAGCAGCCAGAGAAATTGAAAAAGGAATAAAAATAGGACAAGGGACGGTTCACGAAAAAAGTATGATTTTCCCCATCTCTTTTCTAAACACGTTAGACCAGGAAGTCTCGATTGAAAGACTGTCGAAATCGAAGAAATAGGAAGCGTCCAGGAACAAAATCAAACGAAAACAGGCGAAACGGCGAGCGGTCCAGCCAAGGAAAAAATCTACGTCACCAACGCCGAAGAAAAAGGTAACAGAGTAAGTCCAATAATGACGCAAATTGGTGAACATTCGCACCTCAACAAAGAAGAAGAAAAATTTCTACAAGAATTTTCCCAGGAATTCGGAGACGTATTCCACCTAGAAGGAGAAACTCTGGGAAATACAAGCCTCGTGGAACATCGTATCTATACAAAAAAGGACACCGTACCAGTCAATATCCGACCGTACAGATTGCCCGAGAATCACAAGCAAGAAGTGACGACTCAGACGCAGGAAATGCTGAAAGCTGGAATTATTAGGCCAAGTCGAAGCCCGTGGAACGCGCCACTACTGGTCGTTCCTAAAAAAACGGAGGCTCAAGGTAACGTCAAGAAGAGAGTCGTCGTCGACTTCAGAAAATTGAACGAGGTCACCGAGGGAGATTCTTACCCTCTGCCCAATATCACAGAGATCTTGGATCAATTGGGAAAAGCAAAATATTTCACCACACTTGATCTTGCCTCTGGATTTCATCAAATTCCGATGGCGGAAGAAGACAAACAAAAAACTGCCTTTTCAACTCCGTTGGGCCACTACGAATACAATCGAATGCCTTTCGGATTAAAAAACGCACCACCGACTTTCCAAAGATTGATGGATGCTGTTTTAGCAGGTCTTCAAGGTCTCAAATGTTACGTTTACCTGGACGATATCGTAATACACGGATCAAGTTTCAAGGAACACAACGAACGACTACGAGATGTCTTCAAACGGTTGAGAGAAGCTCAATTAAAAGTGCAACCGAAGAAATGCCAATTTCTGAGAAAAGAAACGCAATATTTGGGTCACATCATCACAGAAGTGGGAGTGAAACCCGATCCGGAGAAAATCAAAGCTGTAAAAAATTTTCCTTCACCAAAAAATGTTAAAGAAGTCCAATCATTCCTGGGACTCGCAGGATACTACAGGAAATTCATTCAAGATTTTTCAAAACTCGCAAAACCATTAACAGAGCTGATAAAAAAGGACAGAAAATTCGAGTGGAACGAGCATACGCAGGCAGCGTTCGAGACGTTAAAAGAAACGCTCAGCACCGCACCAATACTTCAATATCCCGACTTCACGAAGCCGTTCATCGTCACCACCGACGCATCGGACAAGGCAATCGGAGCCATCTTATCACAGGGAAAAGTAGGGGAAGATCTACCAATTTGTTATGCGAGCAGCGGAAAGAAACTACTCAGCAACGGAAAAAGAAATGCTGGCAATAGTTTGGGCTGTACATCAGTTTCGTCCGTACATTTACGGAACGAAATTCACTATCGTTACCGATCATCAACCCCTCACCTGGTTATTCAACGTAAAAGATCCAGGCTCCAGACTAATGCGGTGGAGAATAAAATTAGAAGAATACACATACAAAATTGAATATAAAGAAGGCAAAAAGAACACTAATGCTGACGCACTGAGCCGCATATACGCAATCACGCGCAGTCAAAACAAAAACACAGATCAGCTGCAAAAAGAAGGAAGAGGAAGGCCGCGAAAAATCAGAGCCGACGCGACTCCATCTTCTTCAACAACACCAGCCTCCTCGGACAATCGGTCCAGCCCTAATCATAATGGCCGACTTGATAATCAGCCGAGTGTGGCTGAAGATAAAAATGAGACGCATATAGTGGACAGCGACGAAGGAGATAGCGAGAGTGAAACCGAACACCTCGACTCCGACGCGACGGACCTGTCAGAGAAAGACAGAAAAACAATACTACGAGAGTATCACGACACGCCTCTCGGAGGACACCCCGGAGTAAAAAGAATGACTCAACGAATTCAAGAAAAGTATCGTTGGCCGGGAATGAAAAAGGAAATAAAAGAATACGTAGCGAAATGCGACAAATGTCAAAAGAATAAAGTAACGAAGCTAAATCGAGCACCGATGATTATCACCGACACTCCAGAAAGAGAATTTGAAAAATGGGCGGTCGATATAGTAGGACCTCTACCCGAAACCGACCGGAGAAATAAATATATTCTAACAGCACAATGTTTATTAACAAAATTTTCCGAAGCAATTCCATTGGAAAATCAGGAGGCACAAGAAGTAGCAAGGGCATTGACCACTCGGATCATTTGCCAACATGGACCTCCTCAAACCATTCTCTCCGATCAGGGAACGAATTTCCTGAGCGACGTGTTTAAGGAAACGTGCAAATTATTGCGCATCAAGAAAATTCAAACAACCGCATATCATCCACAATCGAACGGAGCATTGGAAAGATCCCATCGCACTCTGGCAGAATATTTAAAACATTTCGTTCAAGAGGATCAAAGGGATTGGGATTTATGGCTACCATATGCCATGTATACGTACAATACAACACCTCATTCATCTACAGGATTCACCCCGTATGAATTGAGGTATGGTCAAAAACCTGTTTTACCGACTGCACTAAAAGAGCTGCCGAGAACCACATACTCGTACGACGACTACGCAGCCGAACTTCGAGAACGACTCCGGGCGACTTGGCAAGTCGCGAGAGAAAAATTAATGGAAAAAAAGGAGAAGATAGTGGAAAAACAATGGGAAACAACAAAAAACACCGAATACCGCGTTGGCGATAAAGTACTGCTGCTCGACCCAACAGTTCGTCGAGGCAGATCAGCAAAATTAACACCAAAATGGACAGGACCGTTTGAAATAAAAAGCAAGGATTCATCAGTGAACTACAGTATCGGCAGGGGACGCAAAACTGTTCGAGTCCACGTGGAGCGAATCAAGCCCTACGTTACCCACTAGCCGACCCACTAGCCGACGTTACCGACTAGCCGTGGTAAGCCTCGCCGGTATTACAGCACACGCGAAACATAAAATACAAAATCTTTTTCTCGCAAAATATATAGCACATAAACAAAAAAAAATATATATATATAAAATAAAAATATATAAGATAAAAATAAAATAATATGAAGAGAATATATACATAAAAGGAAATAAAGGGACCAACACATCCGAAGTACAAAACAAACGGGTCGATTTATTACACAGAAATATATAAAACAAAACACATTTTTATACAATCTAATCCGCATCGTATGCGGAGGCGACGCTTAAAGGGTGGGACCAAGCCGGATGATCCCAGTCATCTTCCGGGTAGAGCTGGCCCCATCTCCCCTCGAACATCCATCGAATAAACCCGATGTCGAACCCCTCGGTACCCCGCGGCCGACCAAATTCGTCATTGGGCTCAGCCCGACAATACCGACGGTACTCGGCAAAATCCTCAATAAATTCCTGCAACAAAAAAAAAAGAGGGGATTAAATAAAATAAGAAAACAAGAGACGCGGTAGCGGCTCGACGCCAAGTATTAAAAGGAAAAACTGCAGCGCAAAAGAAAAGTCAGCGCGAGCCCTACCGCTACTCTTATATACGCGAATATGCCGGTTTTATGACATCACAGAATTTTCAAACGGCTCTCACAAACAAACCATTACATGAAAGAACCTCAAAATTGGTGACGATTTTTTTTTAATTTTTCCCTTTCCATTGGTCTTTGTTGCAGGTAAATCCGTCCAGTAGATCCTGAGATATGTAACGTTACTGATTTAAAATCCATCATTTCGGGATTTTCATTTTCTTAGAGACAGAGGGGCGTAAGTTACGCTTGTTTACATTTGGACTTACGTCCTTTGCACGATTTCTTACTTTTGTCACACTCTACGTCACGCACTACGCTGAACGCGGCTACCCCCTCTCCTTCTGCGTCGCCGAGCGAGAGAGACAGAGAATGGGCGCACAGCGGGGGCAATACCAGCTCCTGGTTTGCGCATAAAATATGTATATAATTATATAATATATATTTTATTTATTAATATTAATTAATAATAAAATATTATTATAATAATTATTTTATTATAATTAATATATAATATAATATAATATATATATTATATTATACAATATATAATATAAAATGATAATAATATAAGAAAACAAAAAAATTGAATAATACGAATAACATTAAATAATAAATAATAAAAATAAAAAAATATAAAATTCTGGTCGACGCCGCTGGATTTTTCGAGGATGTCTAGGGCGATAGATCATGGGTTTTGGAGGACTAGGTTTAGATACATTCTATCGCGAATTTCGATTTCTAGGTGGACGACCCCATAGTTTTTTATGTCCAGATATATTCCTCCATGGTTTTCGCGATCG
Source organism: Venturia canescens (assembly GCF_019457755.1). NCBI lineage: Eukaryota > Metazoa > Arthropoda > Insecta > Hymenoptera > Ichneumonidae > Venturia > Venturia canescens. The sequence continues at coordinate 20,731,302 of NC_057423.1, read as the reverse complement.
AGGTTGACGGCTCCACAGGTTTCGATGTCCAGGTATGTTTCTCCATGGTTTTCGTGGTCTCGGATAATTCCTTCATGGTTTTCAATGTCTAGGCATGTTTCTTCATAGTTTTCGTGGTCTAGGATAATTCCTCCATGGGTTTTGATGTCTAGGTATATTCCTTCATGGTTTTCGATGTCTGGATATGTTCCTACATGGTTTTCGTGGTCCAGGCATATTCCTCCATGTTTTTCGCCGTCCAGGTATATTCCTCCATGGTTTTCAATGTTTAGGCATGTTTCATCATGGTTTTCGTGGTTCAGGTATATTCCTCCATGGTTTTCGATGGCTGGATTTGTTTCTCCATGGTTTTCGTGGTCTGGGTATGTTTCTTCATGATTTTCGCAGTCGAGGTCGACGGCTCCACAGTTTTCGATGTTCAGGTATGTTTCTCTCGGGTTTTCGTGGTCGAGGATAATTCCTCCATGGGTTTTGATGTCTAGGTATATTCCTCCATGGTTTTCAATGTCTAGGCATGTTTTATCATGGTTTTCGGGGTCGAGGTCGACGGCTCCACAGTTTTCGATGCCCAAGTATGCTTCTCCATGGTTTTCGTGGTCTAGGATAATTCCTCCATGGGTTTTGATGTCTAGGTATATTCCTTCATGGTTTTCGATGTCTGGATATGTTCCTACATGGTTTTCGTGGTCCAGGTATATTTCTCCATGGTTTTCAATGTATGGATATGTTTCTCCATGGTTTTCGTGGTCTGGGTATGTTTCTTCATGGTTTTCGCAGTTGAGGTCGACGGCTCCACAGTTTTCGATGTTCAGGTATGTTTCTCTCGGGTTTTCGTGGTCGAGGATAATTCCTCCATGGGTTTCGATGTCTAGGTATATTCCTCCATGGTTTTCAATGTCTAGGCATGTTTCTTCATGGTTTTCGTGGTCTAGGATAATTCTTCCATGGGTTTTGATGTCTAAGTATATGCCTTCATGGTTTTTGATGTCTGGATATGTTCCTACGTGGTTTTCGTGGTCCAGGTATATTCCTCCATGGTTTTCGATGTATGGATATGTTTTTCTATGGTTTTCGTGGTCAACGTAGATTCTTCCATGGTTTTCGTGGTCCAGGTATATTCCTCCATGTTTTTCGTCGTCCAGGTATATTCCTCCATGGTTTTCAATGTCTAGGCATGTTTCATCATGGTTTTCGTGGTCCAGGTATATTCCTCCATGGTTTTCGATGTATGGATATGTTTTTCTATGGTTTTCGTGGTCAACGTAGATTCTTCCATGGTTTTCGTGGTCCAGGTATATTCCTCCATGTTTTTCGTCGTCCAGGTATATTCCTCCATGGTTTTCAATGTCTAGGCATGTTTCATCATGGTTTTCGTGGTTCAGGTATATTCCTCCATGTTTTTCGATGTCTGGGTATGTTTCTCCATGGTTTTCATGGTCTAAATTGATGGTTCCACAGTTTTCGATGGCTAGGTCTGAGTTTCCATAGTTTTTGTTCTCTAGGTATATTTCTTCATCATTTCCGTGATCTAGGTCGATGACTCCATACTTTTCGATGTCTAGGTATGTGTCTATATATTTTTCAATGTCTAGATATATTCCTCCATGGTTTTGGATGTCCAGGTATATTTCTTCATAGTTTTAAATGTCTACGTATGTTCCTTCATGGTTTTCGTGGTCCAGGTATATTCCGTCATGGCTTTTGATGCTAGGTCAACAATTCCATAGTTTTCGATGTTTGGTTATGGTTCTCCATGGTTTTCATGGTCTAGGTCGACGGTTCCATTGTTTTCGATGTCTACATCGACAGCTCCATGGTTTTCGATGGCTAGGTATATTTCTCCATGGCTTTCGTCGCCTTGGTATGTTTCTTCATGCTTTTCGAGGTCTAGATCAACGGCTCCGTAGTTTTCAATGTCCAGGTATGTTTTCCCATTGTTTTCGTGGACTAGGTTGACGACTTCATAGTTTTCACTATCACGGTCGATAGCTCCATAGTTTCCGATGTTAAGGTGAATTTGTCAATGGTTCCCGATATGAAAGTCAATGGCTCCATAGTTTCCGATAGTGTGGTGAGTTTTTCTAAGCTTTTCGATATCTAGGTCGTCGGCTCTATAGTTTACGATGTCTAGTTTGGCGACTATAGGGTTTTCGATGTCTAGGTGGATGCCTTCGTATTTTTCAATATATATTCGACAATTTTATATTTCCCGATATTTAGGTAAACGGTGCAATGGTTTACGATATATTTCCTCATAGTTATCGATATCTAGATCTGCGATTTAATAGTTTGCATTGACGAGGCAGGTTCAGACGTTACAGAAGACCATTAAAAAAATATCACTGGACACCGATAACCATAAAGCTGTGGTCTTAGACATTGAATACCATGGAAACATCTCCTTGGACATTGCAAACCATTGACAGTATCCATGTCAACATGGAATCCATGAATGAAAAGAAGATAGTTTCAAAAATCATTTTTCCAAGTAAACAAGTGGAACTTTTCAAAAAAAGGAATAGGAAATGAAAATATCATCCCATTGCATAGGAATTTCCCAATCTTTCATTGGAAAATTCGATTTGCTGAATGGATAATCAAAATCGTCACCGTTATTGCTTGTAAAAGGTTTCAACTCACATGAACATAACCGCACAGTTTTCGTCCGTCTATATAGAAAAATTGGCTGTGTCGATTGCTTTTGGCACATAGAGAAAAGCACTCAACTTGAAACAAATCGTTTTAAAAATTTTCGTCGAAGACAATGAATGTATTTTTTTTCTTAAGTAAATATTGTCACGCCTCTAAAAAATAAGCTAAATTAGAAAAAAAAATAATTGACAAAGTAAAAAAAGAACGCCAATTATTAAAAGGTCGCGACCGTAGTTTCCAATAATTTTCTATATTTGTATTATCAATAAAAAACTTCAAAATAGAAAAAAAAATGAGATCGTTTTCTGAAGTTGACAAATATAGTGAATGAAAGACGATTCCTATATAGTTGTCACGTCTCGCAAAAAGAAGTGAAATCAGTAAATATTAAAACTTCAAAAAGTAAAAAAGGCACGCCAAGTATTAAAAGGTCGTGACCGTCGTTTTAAATGATTTTCTATATTCGCATTGTCAATAAATAAATTTTAAAAAATGTTTAACTGTGAAAAAATATGAGATCTATTGTAACATATACAGTGAATGAATTACGTTTCCTGTAGGAATTCTGAATTTTGGAAATAAAAAAAAATGAGATCATTTTCTAACGTAGCCAAGTACAGTGAATGAATTAAGGTTCTTGTGGAATTCATTCGTGTACACTTTTAGCCCTAATCCCTCACTTATTCATAAAAATTTTCCAGCAAACGTCACAGAGCAACAAAGGTTTCTCGAATGATTCTGCAATTATTAAGAGATTATCATCTGTTTTTATGCTAGCACGGGTTATAAACTTAAAACAGTTTACGCGTACAAGTGCATGCATTGTATCTATACGATGAACTGCACAAATTCATTTTCAACATTACACACAAGCTTGGCGTGCATGGTTTTCAATCGGAAGCTCGGCGAAGGAATGCCTCATCCGTCCATATATTTGAAGAAAACTTGATGATCCTCTCATGTAATTGTTTTTTAATTTGCCATCCCTTTTCCATCCAACTATTTTATTGAGTAGTTCGACGTAAGATCCCGCGCTGTGTACACAAAGAAAAATATCTATTCTTGACCAGTTTGACTGATAAATTCATTACTCCAAAAGTTTCGTATTCAACGCGTTTTCTTTTCTCAAATCAATGTTTACACAGCTTACTTCTTTGTTCATCCATTTCAATACTTGTGTAATTCATCCAATCATCTGCCCATTTGGTAAAAAAAAGAGTGTACGGACAAACGAGTGAAAGTGACGCGTCGATAAATTAAAATGCGTATGGGCATGAAAGAATGGCCGTATCTATCCGTACAAGATAAAGGCATATAAAGGGATTGATTGATTTCATTTCTTTATCCGTTCGTTTAATTGTTCAATTTTATCCACAAATTTCACCCATCTGTATTGTTTACCAAATCATTATATAACAGGGCCCCTCTTATTTTATTGGGGGATCAGTTTTTTTCACACTCGTTCATAAAATTCTAATTAATTATTGTTTTCATAGTAAATTTAAACAATTGTCTCTTCCCGAGCTTCCGATTGAAAACCATGCACGCCAAGCTTGTGTGTAATGTTGAAAATGAATTTGTGCAGTTCATCGTATAGATACAATGCATGCACTTGTACGCGTAAACTGTTTTAAGTTTATAAACCGTGCTAGCATAAAAACAGATGATAATCTCTTAATAATTGCAGAATCATTCGAGAAACCTTTGTTGCTCTGTGACGTTTGCTGGAAAATTTTTATGAATAAGTGAGGGATTAGGGCTAAAAGTGTACACGAATGAATTCCACAAGAACCTTAATTCATTCACTGTACTTGGCTACGTTAGAAAATGATCTCATTTTTTTTTATTTCCAAAATTCAGAATTCCTACAGGAAACGTAATTCATTCACTGTATATGTTACAATAGATCTCATATTTTTTCACAGTTAAACATTTTTTAAAATTTATTTATTGACAATGCGAATATAGAAAATCATTTAAAACGACGGTCACGACCTTTTAATACTTGGCGTGCCTTTTAAGAATAATACAAATAAAAATAAATAAAACAAACGAAAATAACTTACAATAAATTCCTCACGGAAAATACGTGCCGCAAACTCTAGCGTGGTGCCACGACGCCGTTTCGGCAAAGGGGGCCCGTACAAAACGCGCTGAAAGGTTAAAAAGGGAAAATATATATTCATGAAAACAAATTCATTGTATAGATCCACCCATTATATATATTAGACTGGGCCAAAAAAATTGAACAATTTTTTTTCTTGACGGTACTCTGAAAATATTGTTCATGACGATAAAAAAAAAGTTTCCAGAAAGTTTAAGCTTTTAATAATAATATTAAGAGGTGCATCATTGCAGTTATTGATTTTTCAATAGTTGCCGTGTTTTTTGCATAAAATTCGGACTTAGTCAATTTTAAAAAATTTTTTCATCTCTTATCCTTGTAGGAAATTAAATTCCCCACAAAAAAGCTCTCTTAGTAAACTTTCGTAAGACGAGCCCATTCCTTGTAATCGAGCCTTAAACATTGGTATATTTTTTCAATTTTTTACTTTGTATTCGGGATTTCCAAAATGACCTTAAATATCAATATTTTTTCAAGACCATGGATTATTCTTAAGGGAAATTTAGTGCTCTACAAAAAAGGTCTCTTCACATTTTTCGATAAACTCACTCCTTTCAAAGTTATTTGATGTTAAAGTTAATTTTTAAAGTATTTAACCGTTTATTTTGCGTCAAACATAATTGTCTCCACTTGTATCATAAATTTATAACTCAAATATTACAAATATTTTTTTTCTGGCATGCCACTAAAGTTTTTTTCAAAAAATCAAAATTTATTAGGGTATTACTTCAATCAAAAAATTGTTTATCAACAAAATCAATTTTTATTATATTTAAATTATTCTAATAGTAAAAAAAAATTGATTCATTTATCTCAATTCATTTATTTGCATACGTATACACTTTTACATCCATAAAAAAACTTGGAAAAATTTTTTTTTTTTAATTGTAAAAAAAATTATTTCACAAAAAAAAATACAGAACAATTCGAAAAAAATTTTACAAATCTTGAAAAAACGTTATATTAAAAAAAAAATAATCTGCATCTATTTTTTAAAGTGTCAAAAGAATCAAATAACAAGTAAAAAATAATAAACCGAAAAATCGCCCTTGAAATCATTTTGGAAACCGATGCCTCATTCTTCTTATTTGATTCGAAGGGCTAAATCAATTTAAAAAAATTCCATCTAATTTACGTACAGCATTAAAAACTATTATATCAATTCGAGGCCAAGTATTTTCTAATAAATTGAAAAAAGTTACCATTTGAGTTACGTGCAGCACTAAAATTTATGATATCAATCGAAGGACAAGTAATTTATGAGTAACTCCAAATTTCAACATTATGGAACTTTTTTAAGAAGCTTTTAAATCCAAAAAAATCACATGCAAGCTAGTCATTTCTTACTCTATGGTGGCAGAGACAATCGATTTTTTTCAGACTTTCAGGAGCTACTGAGATTATTCACAATATTCGACGTCCATTGGATCGATAGAAATTATGTTTAAATATGAGTTAAAAGTACTTGTCCGGCCCATCACTTTTCATTTAAATCAAATAAAAATCAATCATAAAAAAACGAAACTGTACGGGAGAATCCGGTTAAGAATTTATTGAAATGCGATTTAGGTTAGTTATGCCGAATGAAATTCGTTTGCTGGAAGAAGTGACAAGTAAAAACTGCCGTCATAGCAATACAAACTGGGGAGTTATTTTGGAAGCTTCAACATATAAAATGTGCAAAATGTTTTTTATTTGTCGATGCACAATAACATCTTTTGTATATTACAGGACAATTTGTTTCCATTCTTATGAAATTAGTGCAATTAAGAGAAAATTACTTGAAGATAACTCTCTAAATTCCCTCTGCATGAATATTTGTGCTCCAACAATTCTGAAAAGCCTTGATTTTTATTTAAATATAATAAGTTTAATGGAAAGTGATGGGCCGGACAAGTACTTTTAACTCATATTTAAACATAATTTCTATCGATCCAATCGACGTCGAATATTGTGAATAATATCAGTAGCTCCTGAAAGTCAGAAAAAAATCGATTGTCTCTGCCACCATAGAGTAAGAAATGACTAGCTTGCATGTGATTTTTTTGGATTTAAAAGCTTCTTAAAAAAGTTCCATAATGTTGAAATTTGGAGTTACTCATAAATTACTTGTCCTTCGATTGATATCATAAATTTTAGTGCTGCACGTAACTCAAATGGTAACTTTTTTCAATTTATTAGAAAATACTTGGCCTCGAATTGATATAATAGTTTTTAATGCTGTACGTAAATTAGATGGAATTTTTTTAAATTGATTTAGCCCTTCGAATCAAATAAGAAGAATGAGGCATCGGTTTCCAAAATGATTTCAAGCGCGATTTTTCGGTTTTTATTTTTTACTTGTTATTTGATTCTTTTAACACTGTAAAAAATAGATACAGTTTAGTTTTTTTTAAAGATAATGCTTTTTCAAGATTTGTGAAATTTTTTTCGAATTGTTCTGTATTTTTTTTATAAAATAATTTTTTTGCCCATTTTTTATAAAAATTTTGTTTCAAAGTTTTTTTCATGGATGGAATTATCAGCAAACGAGGGACCATCAATGTACTTGTCCCAACCTTTTTTTTCCTAGGGGAAGTTTATGGTTTTGAAGTAATACCCTAATAAATTTTGATTTTTTGAAAAAAAACTTTGGTGGCATGCCAGAAAAAAAATATTTGTAATATTTGAGTTATAAATTTATGATACAAGTGGAGACAATTATGTTTGACGCAAAATAAACGGTTAAATACTTTAAAAATTAACTTTAACATCAAATAGCTTTGAAAGGAGTGAGTTTATCGAAAAATGTGAAGAGACCTTTTTTGTAGAGCACTAAATTTCCCTTAAGAAAAATCCATGGTCTTGAAAAAATATTGATATTTAAGGTCATTTTGGAAATCCCGAATACAAAGTAAAAAATTGAAAAAATATACCAATGTTTAAGGCTCGATTACAAGGAATGGGCTCATCTTACGAAAGTTTACTAAGAGAGCTTTTATGTGGGGAATTCAATTTCCTACAAGGGTAAGAGATGAAAAAATTTTTTAAAATTGACTAAGTCCGAATTTTATGCAAAAAACGCGGCAACTATTGAAAAATCAATAACTGCAATGATGCACCTCTTAATATTATTATTAAAAGCTTAAACTTTCTGGAAACTTTTTTTTTATCGTCATGAACAATATTTTCAGAGTACCGTCAAGAAAAAAAATTGTTCAATTTTTTTGGCCCAGTCTAATATATATATCTATACACAATCCACTTTAATCTAGACTCACCGACACTTCCTTACGGCGGGTCTCCGCTACGATAAAAAACATTGCCTCTCTTAAATTAATGTGGACAATATTCGCCATTATAATATTTTACTCGCAAACGAAACACACTCAAAGACGATAGTATACTAAGTGAATACGAGAAACATTCGCGGTAAAATGAAAACTCAAAACGCAGATTCAGCGAATTGACAAGTAGTCAGAAAAGAAACAAAAAATAAGGTCAAAATCCTTTCAAAACAGTAACCACCCGACGCACTTACCGACATCGAGATAAGTCGATTTCTACCGTACCGACCGACTAGCGACTAACTCAAACAACCCATTACAGTTGTGCGAGCGCAATAGCAGTCGTAGGAGGGATCGAGTCATCGGTAATCAATGAATATCGAATCAACAATTTTCAAACATCGCCAGGAATATACTTCGAGGAAATAGGATCATTATATTTGGTAAAAGGAACATGGAAATTAGTAATCCACATGGATCTACACTATATGGAAAGAAAAGCAGACGTTTTATTCAAAACACTAGAAACTTTGGAAAAATTATGCAACAAAACGACTGACGATTCACTATGTTCCACCGTAGACAGCACATTAAAACCGTTATTGAAGAAAGTCAGTTCCTCAATAACAGCGATATACAACTTCGTAGGCACAGGAGAAAGTAGAAACAAAAGAGGATTAATTAACGGTCTAGGAACAGTAATCAAAGCAATAACTGGGAATCTCGACCAAGATGACGCAGAAAAAATAGACAAAAACATTGACGACATAATAACAAGACAAAAAACTGACGAAGATATGTTAAAGGAAAATGTACAAATTCTACAATCTACACTAAAACTCTACAACGAATCTACTTCCGAAATAATAGACAAAATGGACAATTTAATGCATATGATAGAAAGAATTAAAAACACGGTAGAAGGTCAATTTTCAACAATAAAAAGGAAACAAATGATAGACGAAAACATAAACATATTTACAACGACAGTCGAAGCTTTTACAAGCGACGTAAATCAACTAGCAAACTGTTTAACAGAAATTTACAAAGGAACAATAAACCCTACGGTAATTTCACCTAAGCAGTTGGCTGACTATCTAATAGAAGCAACTTCCTACATTCCTAAAGGATTAAACTTTCCAACGAACGTCAAGAGTAGTGAAATGACTAACTTACTGAAAACAGCAGAAATTACTAGCTACACAGCAAAACTACGATTTGTTCTAATCATAAAATTCCCTTTAATCGAAAATTCAATTTTGAAAGTCAACAAAGTCTACCCACTACCTACGAAAATCAATGAAAATCAATTCCAATTCATAGAAACTACATCTAAAATAATAATGGTTGACAACTACAAAAGAATGTATATATCAATGTCCGAAGAAGATTTAAACAAAGCCAGAAAAGTCGACAATATCTATTATTACAAACCTAAACAGTCACTACAAACAATAAACGGCAATACGCCATACGAAATAGCGATTCATTTAGGAAATAATCCCGAAAAACTATTATGTAATCAACGAATTGTAAAACTCGAGAAAACATTAATAATCGCACTGGAAAAAGAAGGTAGATGGCTATTCGTAGCCCCAAAACCCGAAAGCGTAAGAATAGATTGTAAAAATAAATCTACGACACACGAAATAATCCACAATACAGGATTACTGGCTTTGGACGGAGAATGTTCCGCCACATCAATAAATTTTCAATGGTTATCTTTAAACGAACTACGACAACACGAATTTATAACATTTATACCACTATATAATCTAACTAATGCGATTGGAATGGTAAACGCTAATCACCCTATTTTCAATTACAGCGTACCATCAAAAGTAATTATCAATCCACTAGAAACGAACGCATTAGGAGAAAGAATCGAAATCCTTAAGAAAAAACTAGATGAAGAACCAAATATTTGGGCACATCCTTATCACATAATTGGAAATTATTCTATAAGTGCCATTAGCATGACTATGATCATTTTAATAATCATCATATTAACAATTTTCAAAGCTAAACATTGTCAACGAATTCGATTAATACAACAAACTAATGATATCGAACTAGCCCCGACTTTCGTGGCAAGACCAAAAATTATAGAAGAACTCGCATCTGAATCTACTAACAACAAAATTGTCATCAGAAAAGCAAAATCGAAAAACGCAAACAAAACTGGCTCATTGTAATCTCAAAAAAAAAAAAACTTACATTAAACAGGGAACTAGAAAAAAGGAACTAGAAAACAAACATAACTACGAAATGATTCAAATTTAATTATTTTATTCCGTGCAAAAAAGTAGCCGAAATGAATTTCGTCTCCCGAAGGGGGGAGGGATGTTATGCCCGTACATCGCACTCCTAAAATAAAGAGTATATAAATTAAGCGTTCTCAGCATAAATGCATCGACGGCGAAATATCGACGTTCCCGAACGAGCGCATCGACCCTCGATGTCATCACCGAAACTTCGAGAAAGAATATCACGCCATATTGTCGCGAGAGGGGGAAAAACCCCCAAGTCTATAAATTTACCAACTAACCAAAATTCGACAGTCTTTGACGAGAATTGTAACGATTGGTCTCGAGGCAATAAAACCTCGAATTTGTAACTTCTTAAATAAACTTATTGTTAACTTGTTGTAAAAGTATCGAGTTGGAGTTCAGCTCTTTTGGCCTAAATCCCTTAAATACTCGTCCTTGATAACTCGTCCCTTCGCTACGGTCTTCGCGGACACAACACCTCGATAATGTGATTGGTTAGATGGCTTAGTCCGAGAGACTCAAAGATTTTTTTCACCGCATCTGTCGGCGCTATAGTGAGACCGGACGGTAGGCCAGAGAAAACCAATTCGTCTGGAGTATTAAGAGATGTATCACTGGTTTCGGCTTGTTTGTTTAGGGATGCGCTTGAAAGTTTGCTTACCATTGTTTCAAGGTTGGCAATTCTGGAACAATTATTGGTCACGGTATCGTACAATTTTGGTAGATAACTAATTTTTGCATTAATATTTTGAATTGCTTGACGCTGTTCGTTGGCGAACGCTGTGAAATTTGCCTCTGAGTTTGCAGCAAAAGAAGCGAAATTGGCCTCAGAGTTTCGAATCATCGCGGCAAGAGTTTCAAGGGTCACTGGTTGTGGTGTATTTGTTGCCATATTTGTGGTGTTCTCTAAAGGTGGGTGATGACCAGCAATGTTCGAGATATAATTAACACAACAGCTGTTGGCCGATCTATATGTGATATATAGACTACCACATCCAGGGTGAAAAGTTCGAGTACAAGTCGGGCACGTTATAGCTGTCGTGGCAATTGCTTTCCAGCATTTAGCACAGTTTGTAGACATGAAGTATAGATTAAATTTGTGTGTAGTAGTGTGGTAATAGTATAGAGTTTGGCACGAATACAGAAAAACGTATTTGTCTTTCTTTCAGTATGAGAGAGAGAGAGAGAGAGAGAGAGAGAGAGAGAGAGAGAGAGATTGATTGATTGATTGATTGATTGATTGATTGTTTGTTTGTTTATTATTATGCTCTAGTTATAATAACTATGAAGCAAATTATGACAAATTTTAACAATTTTAGTTTTAAGTTTTAAGTTGCTATGTTACGTCCTGAAGGGACGAACGTAATTGGGAAATTTACTTAGTTTTCGCTGCCACCAACCTACACAGAGTGTAGGATTTTTGAAATGTGAAATATTTAGTAGATCTTTTGTTTGGTCTAAACGAAATTAAAATAATTGGATAATTATGGGAATAACCGAAATATTGAAGTGATTAAGTAATCGAAATAATTTAAGAGATAACGAAAGGGTGCCTATATGGTCCCGTACGGGCCCCGAAGCAGGAGATTGGGTCGCTCAAATAATTATTAACCGGGAAATCAGATTTATTGACATGGAAGTAGAAGGTTTGACGAGAACAGAAATAGTTGTGAAAAGTATGCGAAAAGGAAAGATACAAAAGGTTTACATCACACGAACGGGAACAATTCTCCCATTCCGCTCCGCACACAATAACCGCGCCTTCGTTTGACGCGCGGTTCACACACACGCACAGAATTAACTTGGTTTTATGAAGAATAACAAAATGAGAAATAAACTTAACAAAAGGGTGCACGCAAAAGTCTGCAAGACTCGGCAAAAGAACGTCCGTGAGGCAAGGGGCAGTGTGTTGCTCACTTCGCGTTTGTTAACGGAAAACAGACTTATGATTCTCTGTGCGGTTCACCAATCTTTCAGGATTTACTACCCCGCCGCGAGCTCGCTGAATTACGGAGTTATCCACGTGGACGACCGAGAGTCACTTAAGAGCAAACGGAACCGATGTACAAAAATCCTCGCCACGGCGACGAGAGCTCGAAAGCGATCGTCGTGACGGGGTTTTCAGCATCTCAGCACTTTAGTCGTTCCCATGGATAGGTCCCTCGAACTCGCGATCAGGCGATGCTGATCGGGCGGATTCCGAGGGCTTCCGGCCAGCGGCGACACGAGGCAACGCGCATAGGTCGCACTCAAGGACGCTCCGTTGTCAAGTCGCGCAGTTGTCGGAGAAGGCCGTCGTCACGAACCGCGTATATTGAAATCACACGCGGGACGTGACAGCTAAATTACTAATATTTTAGTTAATATAGAAGCGCAAATGAGTAATATAAAGTAGGATAACTTAAAATAACTTAACTATCCTATCCTAGCGTTCACACATTATAATTAAGAGTTTCTGATCTAAAAAGATATGAGAAAAGCCGCGATTTGAACACTGGGAGCGAGCTAGCGGATGTCACTTCTTTCGGAAGACTATGCCATTGGTAGGCAGAGGATAGTCGGAATGAGTTGTGTAGTGTCTCGGGTCTATGATTGGGTATGGTAAAGGTGTGATTTGTGCTATCACCGGCAGATAGGAGACGAGCTGAATGGCGGTTAGAGAGATTAACTCTCCGTAGTAGTTCACAGAGGTACGGTGGATAACACAAGTTCAACAATTTGTAGGTTGAAATACCTAGGAAGTAGAGACGACGATTTTTAACAGAGAGCCAATTAAGGCGATGTCTATACAGAGTGACACGCTCATCGCGACGTAAGTCGAATACAAATCTTACACAACAGTTTAATAGCCTCTGTAACTTTGTATTCAATTCCTCAGTAAGATCATTGTACACAAGGCAGCAGTAATCAAATTGAGGAAAGACAAGGGTCACAATTAACTTAGCTCTTAGACCTCTTGATATTGAGTCTCGTAGATACTTGAGTTTATGCAAGATAACGTGCACTTTTCGGCTAATCAGAGTGACATGCTTATTCCAGGCAAGATTATTGGTGAAGATTATGCCTAGATTGCGCGCCTCTGTCACAAACTGAAGCATATTCGGCCCAACTTTGATACTCGGACACAATGCCAAGTCAATCTTTCTCACCAAGGCTTTACTTCCAATAATCAAAGCTTTGGATTTATTTATATTTAATTCTAGTCCATTAGACTGAGCAAAACTGGCAATAGCATTTGCATCATGAGATATCTTGGCTATAGCATTATTGATGTCGCACGGTAGGCAGTGCAAATAGATCTGCGTGTCATCAGCAAAGATCATTCGACTAGAGTACTTCAGAGCTTTACCAATATCATTGATGAACAAGCTGAATAGCAATGGTCCAAGTACTGATCCTTGAGGGACTCCCTTAGAAATAGGAAGCCAGTCTGATACGTACCTCTGCCCATCAACAATAGCATGGGTGCGTTCCGTGAGGTACGAATAAACCAGTTCAAGCTCACGATCCCCAAAACCCAAGTATTTTAGTTTATATAAAAGTTTTAAATGTGGCACAGTGTCAAATGCTTTCGAAAAATCAAACAGAATGAGAATCGTGAGCATGCGCTGGTCTATTCCTTGTCGAATGTCTTCGGTCACTCTCAGTAATGCCGTTTGTGTGTTGTGGAACGCACGATATCCTGATTGGCGTGAGTCTAGAATGTCAGGATGCTTTTTATAATGATTGCAGATTTGTTCGTGTAGACAGCGTTCAAAAACCTTGGAAGCTTCAGGAAGATTGGCTATAGGCCTAGTATCCGACGGGGTGAGAGGTGTTTTGATTTTTAGCAGTGGACGTATATAGGCGCGTTTCCAACTCGTCGGAAAGTGAGCAAGCGAAATAGCTTTGTTAAAGATAAACGTTAAGATTTTTAAGATCGATGTTTTGCATTTAGACAGACAGAAGGGCGAAATGGAGTCAGGGCCAGTGCCGTGCGAAGACGAAGAACATGTTTGTATAATCTCCAAGACAGATTCTTCTGTGATTTGTTGGAAAGAAAACATGGGATGAGCCCGTCTCTCTGATGCTATCATCTGTATGAATGTTCCATGCGCAAGTTGAACAGAGCTACCCGAAATCGAATTGTAATATTTATTTAATTCGTCAATGAGAGAGAGAGAGAGAGAGATTTTTGATTTGATTTGATTTTATTCTTTGTGCCCGAGTCGAACTAAAGGACAAGTAGAGATTCTTTACAAACAACTGTAGCTAGTGAACATAATCATCTTAAATCTAATCTATAACTACTAATTAATAACTATTCCTCTCTCAATGTAATCGGCAACTAAAGATAAGTACAAATGAATATTATAGTGAGACGTCGATGTAGTGCAATTTATACTTAAAGAATAATAACAATTTTATTTGAATGCTTGTAGCCTAATGTGCTTTTGTTTTCACTCGCTAAATCGCGCATAACAATTTCAGTTCGCCAATAACATTTAATTTTCATTTTCATTTATATTCCGTTTTCGTTTTTAAAACGTTGATTTCATATCATAACTAATGCTATACGTACCATCAGGTTTCATGGTTCATGTCATGCAGTGTCAAAAACGAAACCTGAGTCTTCCAACTCCCGAATTTCATTACCCAGCAAGTGATTGTAAATCCGCTCTTTAAAAATGTTCAGTGAAGATGCTCCTGTAACTGATTCAGGGAGTGAGTGCCAGAGGTAGCACGCACTAATCACGAACGACTTTCGATACATTTCAGTTTTGAAAGGTGGAATCTGGAAAACAACACCAATACGATCCCTCAAGGTCACAGAGCGACTCCCACCAACTATCATAAAAAGGTTGCTCAAATATGTAGGTAGCATTCCACGCAGCAATTTGTAAACTAGGATACCCAGGAAATAAAGTCGTCGATTTGACACGGATAACCATTTTAGTCTTAATCGATATGATGTAATGTGCACATTTTGGCGTAGACCATAGATAAATCTAATGCCGGCATTGATTAATTTTTGTAATTTACGATCAAGTTCTTTTGTAAGGCCATGGTACACTACACAGCAATAGTCTACATATGGAAAGATCAGGGAAGAGACCAATTTTATCCTGAGAGCGAATGATAGAGCATTTCGATTGAATTTAAGTCGATGTAGAGTAGCAAAAACTTTTCGAGCTATGTTCGAAACATGCTTATTCCAAGTAAGATTCGAGACAATGGTGACTCCTAGGTTCGTGACCTCATTTACAAATGGTAGAGGAATATTGTTAATTGATGATATCACAGGGAGGTCAGTGTAGTTTATTCTCTTTACGCGTTCACAACTACCTAGGATGATTATTTTCGATTTGGCAATGTTTAGTACCAGACCATTTTCTATCGAAAAATCATGGATTATTTTAACATCATGATCAACTTTGCCTAGGGCTATACTTAGTTCATGGGGTTCACACTCAAGATAAATCTGAGTATCATCAGCGTAAGTGATGTGTTTAGTGTATTTCAGTTTCTTAGCAATATCATTAATAAAAATGGAAAATAGTATGGGCCCAAGAACTGATCCCTGAGGAAAACCCATGTTAGTGTACAGCCAGTTCGAACAGTGACCATGTTCATCAATTACGGCTTGAGAACGATTTGCGAGATAGGACGCGAAAAACCTCACTGCAGTGTCATCACACCCCAGTGCTTTCAATTTACCAAGAAGAATCATATGTGCTACCTTGTCGAAAGCTTTGCTGAAGTCAAATAGCACTAAAATAGTCAGCCTCCCATTGTCGACTCCCTTGCGAACATCATCTAGCAATTTTAACAGAGCAGTCTGAGTACTAAATCTTTGACGATACGCAAATTGCATTGGATCCAGGAGGTTGTGCTGTTCAAGAAAGGGCACTAGTTGCATTGCAATTGCACGTTCGAATATTTTTGAGATCTCAGAGAGATTTGCAATTGGTCGTGTATCTGATGGAGACGATGGTTTGTTGCATTTTAGTAATGGGCGAATAAACGCTTGCTTCCACAGGGCCGGAAAGTAACCATCAGTTATGGCAAGATTGAATATTTTTGCGAGAAATTCAGCAATGACTGGAGCCGACTTTTTTAGGCTGAAACAGGAGACGCCATCAGGTCCAGGTGCTAGTGAGGAGGAGGAAATTCTATTGATTAGTTCCAAAACTTGAGCAGGTGTGATCGGAGCTAGAGAGAACACGATATTGCATTGTAGAGTGGATGCTAGACAAGGAGTATCACTATCGCATTGGTTAGCAGAAGAAGTGCGCGTTGAGACACTAGCAAAAAACACATTGAGTTGCTCTTTCGTAAAATAATGCAACGGGGAGTTCACAACAGTTTTTACCAATCCTAAACTCCTGAGTTTTCTCCAAAGTTTCGAAGGTTCAAGGATTTGATTTAATTCACGCATATAAAAGTTGCTCTTGGCTAGTTTAATCTCAATCGAGAGGCGGTTTCTGAACTCACAATAGATTTCATATGCAAGCAAGCTCCCAGATCTTCTAGCAATCTTATACAACCTATCTCGTTACTTAATACGTCTTTTTATATCATCAGATAGCCAGGGGACTGCCGGTTTACGTATTGTAAAAACTCGAACTGGTGCCGTGGTATCAAGAGCACTGCGTAAGGTATTTGTCAGGGAATTCACACAGAAGTTAATATCAGCATGATTAGGAGTAGAAGAAAATCGTTGAATGGTGCTATTATGAAGTGTTCTAAGTTTATCCTCGATAATACTGTTATGCTCATTGATATTGAATGAAGTAAGACACCGGCGAGAGATAGTACGTGTAGAATAAAGTCTGAATTCACATTTGTATGACAATTCTAAAAGATCATGGCCGTTGATAAATGGTGCCTCCGATTTGCGGAACAGTTCTATCTTCGCATCATCATCAACAAGAATGACATCGAGCCAGGAATTTGAAGATGCTGTGTGAAAAGTGGCTTGAGAATTGACCAGACAAAGAGCAGAAGAGAAAATTAGGTCGCGCAAATGCCTGGCTTCAAAAGTATCCGACAATAAATTACAGTTGAAATCTCCAGCAATGATAATATTGGAGAATGAGCAGGAATGTTTTAGTAGTATATCAGAAAATTCATCGAAGAGGCGGCCCTTTGGACCTCTGTAAACTGAGGCAAATAGTATAGGCATAGCGAAACCTTGCGAGATCCTGAGGAATAAGAACTCGGGCGCATTGTTAAATTCATTTGGAGATACCACAAGAATTTGTGCACAGAGAGAGCTATGAACATAACAAGCCACTCCACCGCCTTCCTTTCCCTCCCTATCATTGCGTATAAGAAAATAGCCGTCTAACTGCAACAATGAATCAGAAATGTAAGAATGTAGCCAGGTCTCTGATATAGAGATGATGTGGGCCGGATGTGAAGCAAAGTAAGTACGAATATAATCGATGTGAGCAGGAAGCGAGTTCGCGTTGAATTGAGCGACTTTGAGTGACCCGCTCGGAGGTTGAGGAATGGTATTACTGAGCACTGAAGGAGAGAGAGAATGAACTGCGTGATTGCCCATTCTAACTGCAGACAGTCAGATAGAATCAGGAATATCATCAAGCGAATTGATGACAATACGCTCAGCGCCCTCAGTTTTTCTGGCATAGGTCACTCCATTAGCAGACCAAATAAATTTGAACCCAGCCTTACGTCCTTTAGTCCGAGCTTTGGTCAGGAAGTCTCTAGCTTGTGAGGTTAGCATCTCGCGTAGGATTATAGAATAGTTTGCAACCGACGGTGAGCAACTTGGAAAAATTTCACCCCATTTGAGCTCGTTTTTCAGCCTTTTTTTCTTCAAAACAGCATTACGAACTGAGCTCGACGTTAGTGTGATAATGAACTTATTACTCATATGACGATTTGATGGAACAGGGGCCGCAGTAGGTGAGATATTAATTTTTCGAACCCCGATGACGTAACCAAGGAGACTACTGATTCCTAGGACCTCAAGAATCCTATTCGCAAACTCCTCCGGAACGAATTGCTCATTAGCAGGAACTCCCGAAACAATAATTTCGGAGTCTTCATCGGCTGGTTTACAAGCCTGTGTACTCTGAGCCTTACATATGAGAACCTCACGCTGAAGAACAGCAATTTGTTCAGAGTGTGTATTCAGAGTCGCATCAATAATCGGAATGCGAGCTAGATGACCCCTAAATTCATTATTGGTCGCCTCCTGACTTTCTCTGAAAGCGGATATCTCGGCAAGAATTCGGTTCAACAAAGTCTCACTTTGCGAGGGTTGTGGCGTTTGTAATTGCTGCGTGAGAATATTACCTGATGAGCTACCACTGCCAAAAAATCCCATATTTGATACAGCGAGCCCGCTGGCACTAAGAGAGTTGTTGAGGGCAAGATCACTTGCTATAGAGTATTGCGAAAAGGGTTGTGATCCAGGCATTGTAGCAGTAGTCACAACTAATGACCCCGTGGAAACCGTAGAAGCTGATGTCGATGGTGAGGTTGCTGTAGACATGTTAAATGACGTTAGTGAGGAACCAGTTTCAGTAGCAAGATTTTGAGTAGATAGAATATTGATACAACAATTAAGAGCTCGTTTAGTTTTCAGATAGTACTTGACACAACCCGGATGAAATATACGGTCGCAAACAGGACATGAAACAGCCTGAGACGCAACAAGCTTTCCGCACTTATTGCACAGCGCCGACATGCAGCATGAAACCTGTATTAATACTCTTATTATTATACTTATTATAATAGTAGATGCCAAATTTTTCGAATCTCCTGTACAACGCAATGACTTCAGTTGATTCGATTAGTGAATCTCATGCTTCAAGTGTCCAGCCCCTTTACGCACAAAGATGGAAGAATTACGAGTCCACACTCGTTCGAATCCCAGTTTCTTCGCTTGTTTCCGGATGTTGTGGAGGAGAGCATATGCGTCATGAGCGAGGAATTCATTGACAAGGATTTTACCAGTGAAGGCACCACCCAATACTTCAGTGAGCAGTAGATCACGTTTGGCACGTTTAGCGTCGATGATAGCATCACAGATAGCCGAGGAGGTGACAGTGACCAGAAGCGAAGTGAAAATCGATGGATCAGAGGAATTCACCGCTGAAGCTGAATTGAGCTTGTCAGCACGCTTCCTCAGAAACGGGCGAACACTCACGACGTGAGAGGCCAAATGAGAGACTCCCAAAGAATTCAAAACTTTTAACACGAGGTCTCGCGGAAGATCCGGCACATTCGAAGGAAAACCTTTGAATATTAGTTCATTGGAAAAGCTAGCACGTTTAGCAAGTAAAGCCTTAAGTTCAGTAACCTGACGTAGCAGCAGCTCATTGTGAGCTTCGAGAGCGATAATGCGGTTTGTATTAGAGACCACAAACTCAGCAATTTGGGGGAGGTCCTTCAAAGCATCCTTAATGTTATTGATGGCCTGACGATGCTCATCGGCGAAGAGAGAAAAATCGTTTAGAGCAGTGTTGGTAATTGCGTTGGCCTGGCGTTGTTCAACGACGAATTCAGCGAAGTTTGCTTCCGAAGTTCTTAGCACCGACAGAATAGACTCGAGAGCACTCTCCGAAGGTGGGACAGCCATTGGTGCGAGAGGGTGTAACCCCGTCGACGAACAATCAGATTTCGATGGACAGGCGAGAGTCTCCCGACAGCACGAGCGAGCCGTGGGCCCGCGCGAATATATGGTAGCACAGCTCGGGTGATAAGTATGTTTGCATACAGCGCACGTCACTATGTTGGTAGCTATTTGACGAGAGCACTTGACACACACAGCCGACATAGAATTGAGTTACCTTAACGGCCACAACAGAGAAAGAAAAAGATATTTACACCACAAGCGTCACAGCAATATCACGGTAGTAACCGTGTAGAGCACGTTGGAATATATAGCGATCAAGCGAGATACCGGCCCAAGCGCAATACAGCGATTTGACCACTAAACTAGTACAGTCAAGACGTAAACATAATGAGACCGTTACTGTGGTGTAATACGCAAGCGCAAATAAGCAAGAATAATAGCTGCCGACGCAAGACTAACGACGAATACAGAAATACTTAAACAGCAATATAGACTGATTTTTAGCAAGTGATACATAAAAACTTGTATCGATGGGTAAGTAACACCACACTCAAGCACTGAGACAGCAGCCGAAGAAATAGAAGCAAAATAGCACAGTAAAAGCAAGAGACACAAGGAGCAAAGAAATAGTGTCAGTTCATGTCCAAAGCTCTGAGATAACTAATATTTATTTAATTCATCAATGAGAGTGAGAGAGAGAGAGAGAGAGAGAGAGAGAGAGAGAGAGAGAGAGAGAGAGAGAGAGAACGAGCGATAGATAGATAGATATATGTTGTCACCGATTAACTTCGTTTTTGATTTTTTTTCGAATGAGCAATTTGAATAAAAAGTGATGGGTCGGACAAGTACGTTTAAGACGTATTTGAACATAATTTGTACCGATCCAATCGAAGTTGAATGTTGTGAATAATACCAGAGGATCCTGAAAGTCGGAGGGGAATCGATTCTTTAAAGTCTGTACCTTGTTGAAGTAACGAATGACTTTCATGTGAATTTTTAACGATTTTTATATGGTCTGGTTAAAAAGAAATGATTTGACATCGTTCTTATTATTCGAAAGAAAGATTCTGCGATTTTTTATTTCCATAAATTTTTTAGTAATTTTGATAAAACGTTCTGAGCCCGACGAGGATTCTCAACGCTCTTTTGTCGCCGGAGATAATATTTCGAATAACTGATAAATACTTGGCCTCGAATTGATATAATACATTTTAGTACTGCACGTAACTTCCGTTATGACTTTTTTTTCAAGAACTTTTTTCTTGAAAATAATTATCATGAATGATTAGTGGCTCCTATGCATAAAACGTCAATTTTTCAATTAAAGTTTCCGATTTGTTCGATAAATATTCCAAATTATCAATAAAAACTTGTCCTCCAATTGATATCATACATTTTTATACTGCATGTAACTTGGATAGTACATTTTTCAATTTGTTCAATATTTATGAATTTTTTTGAAAATTTTTGATTTTTCTTTACAGAATTTTTTTCGATTGTTTTTTATTTTTGTTGAATTTTTTTGAACTTAACAATTTTTCGTTTATTATTTCTATAGAATTTTTTTCCTGGTTCTGAATCTTTTTTCTATGTCATCAAACAAGGGACCATCAATGGAATTGTCCCAACCTTTTTTTCCCTAGGGGAAGTTTATGGTTTTTGTATTTTTCGTACGAGCCCTGCTCGAAATACGCCGACGGTTTAAATGTTCTGCCCTCCAATTTTGAATTCGACTCTCCCAAATTACATGAAATAATAAAATTAACAAATAAATTCAATAATGCTTTTCTTTAAACAAGGCCCTACTTGTTCGCATCCATTGGCCTTCTATCATACGCACACGGTTGTATTTGCGTTTCCCGAACTTGGCTTCATCAACTTCGACAACGTGATCTTGACCGCCTATTATATTTGTTGTTTTATCACAACACCAATGCTCCAGAACTTCGCGAATGAAAGAAGACCAATCACATACAGTGTGAGCCGATACATTTAGTTCATCCATCAACACTTGTTCATGTGGTGGATTTAACATAATGTACATCGATATGAATTTGCACATTTTTTCCGGCGATAAATGTACATTGTCTAACCAAGAATCGGCACGTATTGATTTTTTGAAATTGCATTTTTTTTTTAGAACTTTTGGTAATTATGCAGAAGTGGGGCTCCACCCCAAAACAACGCATTAGGCTGAGCCAGCTGGCTTTTTTAAGAATACTTGGCTACGAGCCGCTATAGCGGTTCTTGATATGAATAAGAATATGGCAAGGTTTAAGTCAGCTTTGTTTGCATTCTGGGCGGGGAATTGTCGATGCGACTCTCGATATTTGAGTTTTATTCTGTTTTCGTAAATCGTTCAAAATAGAAACTTATATAAATAGAACGAAAACTAACACTTCTCACGTAAAGCATGTCAAAGTATTCGATTCTCTATACGATTATGATGTCAGCCAATGAATATGTGAAATAAATGTTATTTAACATATAAGTCGATACGCAATGATAAAGGAACCATATGTTGTGCCCGCGAAAACCGTCTCGGAGGGACGAGTGATCGTGGACGAGGTATTTAAAGGTTTATTGCCAATAAATGAGTTGAACTCCAGCTCAATACTTTAAAACAGGTTAACAATGGGTTTATTAAATAGAGTTTTACAAAGTCAAAGTTTATTTGCCTTGAGACCAAATGATTGACGTGTTACTGGAATTTTGGCTGACTCTCGCAGACTGCCTGATTCGGGCAGTGTCAAGTGTTTTTGTACATTCGTCGATTTCCTCTAAAATGGTATCAATTTACCCCTACTATTGGATATTCGTTCTCGATCGTTCTCGGGCGATCGGTGGCGTGACGCTCCGTCAGCATTCTCAGGGTGTGCACTTCTTGGGGTCGATAGACTCCAGCGTGAGTTTTGAGAATCGCGAATTAGCAATTCTACTGAATTAGCTTAGTTGCTGAATCTTTATGTACTGCCAATTTTGGTGTTACCATGGGCACAACACATATGAATTGAATGTAAACATTTCGATGCGCAAAATGAAATTCAAGATTTTAGGACTGGTTTACCCCCTTAATTCTTTTGATCCGAGGAAAACCAAAAAACACGTCCATTTTATTTTTTTTGTTCTGAAAAATGGCGTTTTTTTTATTAAAATCGGATTGTAAGCTTTTTTTATACGAAAAAATTCTGAATATTCGGGGGTGGTTCACCCCTTTGCAGTAAGGGTGCATAAGAAGTTGGACATGCCACATAGGTTATTTGACATGCAGAACATTTTGCAATGGGTTTTGTTTCGATCGGTTGAGTGCTTCTATATGAAACACTCTACCAGATGCAAAACATCCCCAACTTTGGGGGTTGATTTCACCCCTTGAAAATAAATTTCAGCCGATAAAAAAAATACGTGTTTCTTATTTTTTGATAAGCTACATTCTATGAAAAGAATACTAAAATTGGAAGGGGCCAGTGCTCAAAACAAAATTTGACATTTTAAGGGTGTTTTACCCCCTTAATTTTTTTGATCTGAGGAAAACCCGAAAACACGTCGATTTTATTTTTTTTTTGCTCTGCAAAATGGCGTTTGTTTTATTAAAATCGGATTGTAAGTTGTTGTTATACGAAAAAATTCTGAATATTCGGGGGTGGTTCATCCCTTTGCCGTAAGGGTGCATAAGAAGTTGGACATGTCATATGGGTTATTTGACATGCCGAACATTTTGCAATTGGTTTCGTTTCGATCGGTTGAGTGCTTCTATATGAAACACTCTACCAGATGCAAAACATGCCCAACTTTGAGGGTTGATTTCACCCCTTAAAAATAACTTTCGGCCGATAAAAAAAAATACGTGTCTCTTATTTTTGGATGGACTATAACATAGAAAAAAATTATCAAAATCGGAGGCGGACACTAAAGTACCTTTCCTTGTTAGAAAATTATCTAGTTGTTGTTTAACAGCTAGTTCCAAGAGTTTTTCATATATCGGTAGAGTGTTTATCGGTCTAAATTCACTAGCCTTTACTGTATTTACAATCTTCAGTATCGGTATCACTGTTGAAGTTTTCCATCCATTCGGACACATTCCCTCCCCTAATAAGGATCTATTGATGGTATCTGTCAAATCTTTCCCGATCACTTGGAAAATATCTTTTAAGATTCTTACCGAAATTCCCTCATCTGTTCCTTTCATTTTATTCTTCATTCTCATGATCCGTTGACGCAAATCCTGTTCATTTACTTTTTCAAACTCATCCCAATCATCCCAATCATTCCTCGGAGCATATAGTGTAACGAAACGCTCTCGCCGACCTGGCCTGAACGCCGCCACGCGTGGGTTCGAGCAATCTTTAACCCCTTCACTGGTGAGCCCGCCATATGGCGGGCAACGCAAACTGTGCCATAACTGGTGAGCCCGCCATATGGCGGGCTGTCGAAAAAATGCGTTATATACGAAAATTCTTTAAACTTCAAAACCAAAATCCGCACTCGGGGGTTTTTGGGGTCGCTGATTACGATTCCGATCTCAAAATTTCGAAATTCAAAATGGCGGATCCAATATGGTGGACCAAAAATGCACAAAACCGATTAATGAAAGCGAAAGTTGGTACTCGGGGATTCTTGGGGTCGCTGATTACAAATCTGCACTCAAAATTTGGTAATTCAAGATGGTGGATCGATAATACAAAAAATCGTTTGATGAAAGCGAAAGTTGGTACTCGGGTGTTTTCAGGGCCGCTGATTACAAATCTGCACTCAAAATTTGGAAATTCAAGATGGTGGATCCAATATGGAGGACGATAAATGAAAAGAAATCATTCGATGAAAGCGCAATCTGGTACTCAGGGGTTTTCGGGGTCGCTGATTAGAAATCTGCACTCAAAATTTAGAAATTGAATGTATATTCATTTTTTACCTCCAGCATTAGTTCGCGATTTTTAATTTCCACTTATGTTTATCAGAAATAGTTTCCGCTTATTGAATAATTGCTGTAATGAAATATAAAAAGTCAAGTTCGCGATTTTTAATTTCCACTTATGTTTATCAGAAATAGTTTCCGCTTATTGAATAATTACTGTAATGAAATATAAAAAGTCAAGGCGAAGCGATCCACATGAGAATAATCGAAAATTCAATATTTTGTTTATTCGTGTAAAATGATTTAAAAATAAGGATAGTTGTACTTGCCTCTTCAGGCATTGCCCACCTGCACGATCGGAAAAATTGAACGCATTGACATTTCCAAAAAGAAAACAATAAAAACACACGAGTCTTCACGTACATTTGATCTAGCAGAAATATCCATATCAATTTTGAACCATTTACTAATAAAAGGGTTTATTTTTGAAATTTCGGATCCGTCATTCTGCATTTTATAATTTCAAGTGCAGATTTGTAATCAGCGACCTCAAAAACCTCCGAGTACCAACTGTCGCTTTCATTAAACGATTTTTTGTGTTTTCGGTTCGCCATATCGGATCTGCCATTTTGAATTTTGAAATTTTGAGGTTGGAATCGTAATCAGCGATCCCAAAAACCCCTGAGTATCAACTGTTGCTTTCATTAAACGATTTTTTGTTTTTTCGGTCCACCATATTGGATCCGCCATTTTGAATTTCGAAATTTTGAGATCAAAATCGTAATGAGTGACCCCAAAAACCTCCGACTACCAAATTTCAAGTTGATAGTAAGCAAAATATCGTCTACCAGAAATGGTCACTTCATTCTCAAATGCGCTACCAGTGAAGGGGTTAATAATAAGGAGCAGGTATGAAGGAAACGCGGACACTGTTAATTTTGGTAAAATATAAAAATAATCAATTTTATTTAATTATTTGACCGAATTCTGACAAAAATAAAAGAAATTTTGCGTCTTGGCTCGCTGATTCTAAAGCAATTTTGCGTTTTTTGTTTTTAAACTGTCTTGCTTTATTTAATCGGATCTGGCGAGAAAAAGACCCGAAAGACCCGAAAACGTTGCAAATTCTCTGTCTGAGATAATTTTTAATTTCTCAATTTTCGGAATTTAATTGTACAAAAAATAGTAATAAAAAAAAAACAATTTTAAATTTAATTGTAGCCTTTGTTCCAATCTCTTGACACGCCTTGAACTTAAAAACTTTCTATTTAATGTTTCGTGCTATAATTCGTTAGACTCGATTTTTCCGATGTCCTGTTATGCTCGCTTTTAAAATCAAATAAGAGTATTTTTCACTTTTACAATTTCGATATAAATTCTAGTATTATCTATCGCCTCTTGGATGAATATTTTCTAAATGGGTCTAGATCTCCCTGTCTGGACCACTTCGGACAATATTTTTCAAATGAGAATTTAATTTCTGATAATAGGATAAATTTTAATCCTCCTCAACAATAAGAAAGAAATAAAAATGTGAAAAGCTAGGAAGTAGACCGCGGGCTATGGGATCGAAACGTCGCCGAATCTTTCCGAGAGTCCGAGCATCTACCGGGTAGAGGTATTCAATGACTGTTAAATAAATTCGAAGAATCAGGGGAAAATCAATTGAAAAATTCGTGAAAAGTAAAAAAAAAAATCTAAGCACTTTGAAAATGTTTTTTTTTTCGAATTTCAGTTTCAAAACGTTCAGTTATTCAACTTTTCAATCATTTGCAACTTAACAAATAAATATTTGATGATTTAAGTGACAATAAAGAATAATAAATTAACAAATTATACAATCCAGCTCAATAATTCATGAAAATTCCATACTACCTCAACTTAAAAGCCCAATATCTTAAGAAATATTGATGGTAGCGATTTGGTGCTTCAATTATTTTTTTTAGGAAATTGAATTTCCACCAAGTTTGTCATTCTTATTTTTTCTGTAGCTCTCGTCATTTACGAGATAGAGGCAAAAAAACGAGAATTTCATGAAAAAATTGGGTTAAGTGACCCGTACGACCTTGCCAGTTCGAGTTACAATTACGCCACAATGGACACTTTTGTAGAGCATTTAATTCTGAATAAATCCGCTCATCGACCAAGGTTGTACCATTAAATGCCTCTGAGCTGTAGAACTTTTAAGAAGAAAAATCGAACTTTACGTGTATTTTAAAGGGGAAATCTTTGTACGCCTTGGGCGAGTACTTAAAATTAATATTAAGGGCTCAAATTTTCAGGGATTTTTTTTTAAGGTATTCCCTACAAAAAGGCGAGATGGGAGTGAAAAAAAAAATGTTGCTGAAAAAAAAGCACCCTAGTGCTTATGTCTCACTAAACTTCTTATATTGGAGCACATAAAGAGGTGACTCTCCCAGCTCAATCGTTGCTAGTCCTCGGTGTTTTGTCTTCTTCCTTTTTCCTCTGCTATCCTTTTCAAATATGTTGGACAATCTCGATCCGTAGCTTCGTGGTCATCCCTAATATCTCTTATTTTGTACCTATTTATCTTTTCCATACAGTTTGCACATTTTTTGTTCGTTGACGTATAGTCTTTACTGCTGTGGTTTCCTGCGCAGTGTTGACAGAGCGTTTTTTTCTTGTAGTTTTTGGCCAGATGATTAAAACCCCAGCAATTGAAACATCTCAGAATACTGACAAAGTCATAAACTCTGCATTTTCTCCACCCAAGGTTTATTCTTTCTTTTTGTAAAATTTTTTTATGTGTTTCAGCATCCGTTTCAATTATGATACATCCATCGCCATCTTTGCCCTTGATATTCTTCTTTGTTTGGATAAATCTTTTTACAATTCTTATATGTGTGTTATCAAGCTCATTTTGCGCTTCCGTTGACTCCAGTATTTCTTCGTCTTTCAGTGTCATTTCCTCTTTGTCGATATCTACTATTTTGATCTTTGGCTGTTTCTGCTTAGGAATAATAGTCTCGAACTTTTCTACCAATTCAGCTTGTACCTTTCGTTTGAGTTGTTCAACTTCTTTTCCGCTTTCACAACCTATTATTATAGAGCCATCATTTCCCTTCGATAATCTTGATACCCCAATTGGGAGTGTTTTTATCTGAATTTTATCGATGACTGTGTTCTTCGTTGCTTCACTTTCTTGTTGTTCTTTAGGTTTGACTATCAGGAAGTTTTCTGCCTTGCGGGTGTTTTTAATTGCATCCACATAAGTTTTTGGACCGGTTTTATCTCCATTATTGCTTATATTACTATTAGGTGTATTCCTCGTGATTGTTGCAATTGTTTGTTTAATATCTTGAATTTCTTTTTTAATTTCACCTATTTCTATACTTATTGTTTCATAAACGATCTTTTTAATCTCTTTTTTGGTTATTCCTTCATCTTGAATATTTTTTACAATCCTTAATATCTTTTCAACGCTTCTTTCAACCCCTCGATAGTCTTTCTCTGTTTCTTGTTTTTCAATCTTTGCTTCCTCTATTTCTTTACGTGCCGTAATGTGTTCCCCTAATGCTGAAGGTTTATCAATCTTTTTATTTTTCCCTTCTTTATCTTCGTCTTTCTCGTTCCTCTCTTTTGAGCTTATGTCACTACTTGCACTGTCAGTCCTTGCTTTTTTAATTTTATCTCTCATAATTCTCTCTTTCTTACCGTTACAAACCACGAGTTCATCGTCTGGATTGTACACCTTGTGCTTACACACGCATCCTGGGTGATAGTTTTTCATGCACGGTAAACATCTTACAACTTCTGTATATATCTCTTTTTTACATGCTCTGCATATCCATTCATTATTCATCGACATTATCTTTCTTTTCTTTTATCTCTCCTTCGTTATCAATTCCTTATTCTCTACCATGCCGACGCTGTCGAAAGATCTCTAAATTGCCGTGTTGTTTTTCGACTCAACCGGTGGCACCACTTGTTGTCACTGGCCAATTGAAGAGTTCGACGGATCACTGATATCGATCAGAGATCTTATCCTTCTTAGTTATAATTTTTATGTGTCTGCTAGTGGTGCTGTTGTCTCTATTTTCTGTAGTCAGCTGACTTTGACATACGCTGTTGTGTGCGACAGTCTACTGTTACCACAATTATAACAGGGTACTCACCGACACGAAAAGCGCGGGTTGCGCTTGCGTAGATGGATCGGACGCCTCGTTGGTTTTCCTTTATCGGAAGTTGACGAGAAAAATTTTCAATCTTTTTCTCTCAAAATCCTTTTATTACGCCAGCCGGACACAATAAAAATTCTTTCCTTCAATGATACGAGTTCTTACTTTTATGTTGTCTGTAAGAAAAGAACGCCCGCAGGCAATTTTCTTGCAGTATCGATCACTTTATGGCAGCTCGATGTAATATACGTTTAGAGAGAGAGAGAGAGAGAGAGAGAGAGAGAGAGAGAGAGAGATTGATTGATTGATTTATTTATTTGCCCTGGAAAAAATCCTTAGGGCTGAAATACAAATAAAGTTTTACAAAATATAATAAGTATATAATAATAGTATAGCAATGATATGGTTTAACCGAACAATGAGATATAATTCAGAACAATAATATAAATATTAATTTAACTTAACATTTCCGTACTTAAATTAAGAAGAACTGGAGATAGACTGAGGATCTTTCGGCTATGCAACAGCGGTGGTAGTAGTGCATCATTAAAGACATTATCGAGTGATAAACAAGAAAGTCGGTTGAGAACATATAAGGGTAATATATAAGATTTAGACTGAATATAAGATTTAGAAGAAAATTCATTACAAATTACAGATTTGGGTCTTCAAGTTGAAATAGATGTGAGAATAAACGCCTTTTGAAAATTTCAACAGAAGGAGACTCACGCATCACAATAGATAGTGAATGCCACAAAAATATAGCCGTAAGCACGAACGATTTCCTGAAAGTTGTAGTTCTGTGAGTCGGAATGTAAAAGACATCAGGTGACCGCCTCTGATTTGCTCTCTGAGATATAGTGGCTGGATGAAATAATTCAGTCAGATAAGTCGGAGCTTGATTGTTAACTATACGGTACATCAAGATGCCAATAAAATAAAGTCTCCGAGAACTAACGGTAAGCCATCCCAGCTGTCTACGATATGGGGTTATATGCTCATCTCGTCTTAAATTAAAAATATAACGAATGCCACTGTTTTGTAATACTTCAAGCTTATTATTAAGTTCCTGTGTGAGATCATTATAGACGGTACAGCAGTAATCTAATGCAGGAAACATCAGTGTTGATACTAATAAAGATTTCGTTTGTGTAGATAATACTCTCCTGTGATAGCGCAATCAATACAGCACCAAGTTTGCCTTGCTAGAAATGCTATTAATATGCTTATTCCATGACAAGTTTGATGACATCAGTACTCCTAAATTTCTAATCTCATTTACAAATGGAACAACAACACCATTTATGGTAAAGGGTGGCAAGGCCGCTATATCAAGTCGACTAATAAACTTATTGCTACCGAGTATAATTACTTTAGATTTATTTAGATTCAGTTTGAGACCATTTGCAGCTGCGTAATTGGAAATTGCTTGAGCATCGTGAGTAACTAATCTCAGTTCTTCAATGATATCGGATGGAAAACAAGAGCGATAAATCTGGGTATCATCTGCAAAAGTCAGGTGATTACAGTGCGTTAAAACGTCACCAATATCATTGATGTACAACGAAAAGAGTCAAGGGCCAAGGACGGATCCTTGTGGAACTCCTGATGTTGTAGAAGTCCAGCTCGAGCAATGTCCAGCCGCATCAATGCATGCTTGGGATCTTCCTGTTAAATAACTATGAAAAAACTGTAAGACTGAATCAGAAAAACCAAAGCCTCGAAGTTTCAGCAACAAATTTAGATGCGGTACGGTGTCAAAGGCTTTGCTGAAATCGAACAGGACAAGCAGCGTTATTTTTCTTTTGTCTACAGCCTCTCTGATATCCTGATTTAAGCGGAGTAGAGCCGTCTGAGTGCTGTATCGAGAGCGATAAGCCGATTGACGAGGATCAAAAAGATTGTGCGTATTACAAAAATCAACAATTTGGTCAAAAATTAAACGCTCAAGTAACTTAGCAGGTTCACTCAAATTTGCAATGGGTCGAGTATCCGAGGGCGACGACGGTGGATTACATTTGATAAGGGGTCGTATGTAGGCTTTTTTCCATAGCAAAGGGAAGTAGGAGAGTTTAATACATCCGTTAAATAGTGCCACAAGCATTGGTAAAATTTTAGATAGGCTTTTCTTCAGCGCAAACGGTGAGATATTATCCGGACCTGCAGCGAGAGACGTGGATATTTTATTCATCATGATTAAGCGAAGTGAGTCCACTGTGATATCAGAGAATACAAAAGTCGGCTTGTTCACAAGTAAAGGCCCAAGTAAGCTCAATACTGTATTGAAATCCACTGCAGGAGTGACACAGGAGACTTGTACATAGTAAGCGTTTAAAACATCCGGCGAAAAAAAGGTGAACGGAGATGAACAATTTGCCCTCACTAGACCAAGATTCGCTAGTTCTTTCCAGAGTGCTGAAGGATTTGATATGTTAGAGAGTCTCGTAAAGTAATATTGGTTTTTGACCAGTCTAATGTGAGAAACTAGTTCACTTCTATATTGTTTGTACATTGCCATAGTGAGTATATTACCAGAACGCTTAGCCTGTTTATAAATCGTGTTCTTAAGCTTAATACGGGCTTTGAGGTCCTCAGATAGCCAGGGCGCAAGAGGTCGGGTAATATTAAACGTACGTAGAGGAGCATGAATATCCAGTGATGCTAATATTTGAGAGCTTAGAGTGCTGACAAAGTTATCAATTTCTGTCGAAACCGAAAAAGTAAAAAAAGTATTAAGATTATTGCACTCAAGTAACTCGCCCAGAGTCTCAGTAAATTCTTCATCACTGAAATGCTTCAGAACTCGTCTAGTAATTGCCCGCTGAGTAGCAACTTGAACAGGAAATCTATAAGAGACGCTTATTAGGTCATGACCAGCTATAAAAAGAGCCTCAGTTTTAGTGACTGATATAATTTTACTGCGATCATCCACAATAAATACGTCAAGCAGTGAGCTAGAATTATGTGTATGATGAGTTGCTTCTGTGCTGACAATGTGCAGAGCTTGGCAGTGAGTGAGTTCTCTCAAATATAAAGCTTCAAAGCTGTTACTCAGTAAGTTACAATTAAGATCACCACAAATAATAATGTTTTCATAAAACGGCGCAAACCGTAAATAGTCCACAAGGAAAGCATGAAATAAAAGCCCTTTTGGTCGCCTATACATTGAAATAAAGAGCAGTACAGTGTTTGGAGCTGAACGTATGTCTAGAATCAAATATTCGGGTGCATTAGAAAATAGTGACGGAGAACTAGCAAGAATTTTTACTTTTAATGATTCATGGACGGAACATGCCACTCCTCCGCCAGATTTGCCTTCACGATCATTTCGAACTAGCACATAATTGTTGAGTTTAACTAAATTATCCGACACCCGAGAATGCAACCATGATTCCGAGATAGAGATAATATGGGAAAACTCAGTAGAGAAGTGAGCTCTAATCAAGTCTATGTGGCCAAGCAAAGAGTTCGCATTTAATTGAGAAATTTTTAAAACATTAGCAGTATCGTTGTTAGTTTGGATGCACTCTGAGGAAGCTTGATGGATTAGAACCGCCTTTGGAGAAGTGTTCGGAGCAAGTCAAAATATCTTATCTATATCCTCGTCCGAGTTGATAGATAAGATTTCAGAGCCATCAGTTTTCCGAGCAAATACCCCTCGCGATGTAGCCCATGTATGTTTCCATCCTCGTTGTCTGGTAATAGTACGCACACTGCCCAGTAGCTTGTGTATATGTGGTGGCAGGAAATCTTTTATTATAATATTATCATTATTATTCAGAGAGAAAACCTCACGAACAGATAAGAGCTTTTTCTCCCGTTTTGCCAAAACGACATGGTCGCGTACCGCAACCGACTTGAAGAAGACCAGCAGAGAGAGAGAACGAGATTGACCATGAGCACTTTGATCACCACTCTGAACTCCAATCGGATTCTGGACTTTGTTGTTAAGGCTGCGAATGATTAAGATCTCGGACGCCAGTTCCGGAATTCCTAGTGTAGTCAGGACCTTTTCAACTAGAGTCCTATGAGAATCTTGGAGCGTCGCTGGTAAATTTCGAATGATTATCCCCAGTGAATGAATTTGGGAATTCAGACTGGCAACCGTAGAGAAAATTGCATCAACCGATGATTTTATCTGAGTATTTTCAGACGAAATATTGTTGGTACGGGTGTCCAAAGTAGCAACATCCGTTTGTAGCGTAGCTACATTCGATGACAAATTCTCATGAGATGCGGCCAAATTAGAAACTTCGGAACGTAGTACCGAAATATCACGCACTACTCCATTAAGAGTGTCTGTGAGTGATTCAAATCGAGTCGTCATAATGTTTTGAAACGAGGTCAAATTTGAATTTATTTGATCAGAATTAACCTGAATCTGTCTCAAAACCAGGTCCAGAGTAGTAGGTCCTGTATTGACATTTTGTATCGGAGTATCCTGGTGCAGAGTTTCCATCTGAAGCCTGCATGGACCGCATAAAAAATCATTGAACGATTCACTGTTATGGAGATCAAGTTCAAACTCCGTGGATGCACAGTTTATGTGGAACGTGTTTTTGCAAGTACCAGTGCATACAATAATATCATTTTTTGCCAATTTACGGCATATGCCACATTTTTTATTGGTCATGTTAGAAAAACTCAAGTTGCAGAACTAAATTTCCAATGAAGCGGTAAAACAGGGATGATTTAGTCTATAGATCGATAGACCGATAAACAGGCTGCTGAGGTCGAGAGATGCTAAAAGTTCAATTTAACAGCGATCGGTAAGGCAGAGTGTAAACTTGTCCACCACAGCAGACGACTTCAGAGAGAATCGAAAAATTCCTGCAGCAGCGATCCAGGAATATCAATCGATGAGAGCAATTTAATAATGATAATAATATGGCTAAACTGACACTGGCATTTATAGGTTAAGTGCTAAATTTCGTATCTTTTAAGCCAAGCTTATGCACAAAAAATGTATCACCGAAAGAGTTTATACTGAAGCTCGGGCTCCTGAACACTATAACAATTTACATAGCACACAATAATTAAGCACCGTAATTTAAATAGCACAGAAATTGAAGAGTATAATAATAAATTGACAGTTGGATAGCGGATCACTCAGAAAAAGCGGGACCACGTTTCATGTGGAAAAGTCATCACTTAATTACATAGAATATTCGCCGCAATTTCAATTAATACCGAAAATTTTATTTCACACAGCACAGAACACTATATACTACACTGTTAAACCATATTCAACAATAATGGACAAATAAATATTTTGTAAATTAAACTTTAAAGCGGTCGGAAAGCACAAACACTTTTCTCTGTCCCAGAGAGAGAGAGAGAGAGAGAGAGAGATATGATGATATGATATTTATTATTATGCCTTAGTAAAACTTTTAGGCAAACATTCGTACAATCAGTGATCTACATCTAAACTTAAACTTAACTAAGAGTATAAAACTCAGAACTAGGTGTGTGATAAAATATAAAAATCTTATAGAATACTAAATCGACATTAAAGATCTTATTAGAGGATAATTAAAGTTAAAATATATCTAGGTTACAATAAATCGAAAATATAAGAGAAGCAAAATACATAATATATAATAAATGATAATTGAGATGGAGAATAGTAATGGAGAAAGACAATGGAGTAAAATCGTAAAACTAATCATGAACCGGTGTGTGGAAATATGAATCACGCTCAGCATCGAGTAAAAATCTGTGGAGCTTGAATTTAAACACTCCAATGCTCGTAGCAGTAGTGATATCAAGAGGTAAGGAGTGCCAGAGATAACAGCCGGCAATTCTAAAAGAATCACGATAAATCTCAGTGCGAAATGACGGTATAGAGAAAGTAGTACCTCGAGGCCTCAGCGAACGAATGCTATTATCCTCAATATCAATGGTCGTAAGACTTTAAATCCAAGAAACAAAACGTTGTTAAATAAATGCAGAAGTTGCCGAGTACATCGCACTACGAACAAAAGAATTACAAAAGAAGAAAAATAGGACACAACAAATTACAACCACAAAGAATACAAAGACAAAACATTACAAAAACAAATTGCGACTAAAATAAATTAAGATCATAAAAATTTTAAATAAATTACCCACGGGAAAAAATTATATACCAAAAAATTGAAACAAAAAAAATTTGGCCGTTGTACTTGGCGTTTTTTTTCTAGCTAATATTATCTAATTTACCTGTATCTTATACTCACAAATTCGAAAGTCGAGTAAAACGCCAAGTACAACGGCCAAATTTTTTTTGTTTCAATTCTTTGTGGTTGTAATTTGTTGTGTCCTATTTTTCTTCTTTTGTAATTCTTTTGTTCGTAGTGCGATGTACTCGGCAACTTCTGCATTTATTTAACAACGTTTTGTTTCTTGGATTTAAAGTCTTACGACCATTGATTTCCATGATTTTACAGATGACTTCCCAGAGGGCATAAATGTACTTGTCTCTAGTTTTTTTACAGCATTCGTGCTGTGTTGCAGGTTTATTTGACGACTTTTTGTGTACTCGAAATCTGAAATTTTATGGGATACATTGAAAAATTGAAATAATGATCATAAAATTGAAACATCTGATCACCCAATAAAGCAGTTTATATATTCACCTACACCCATCTCTCTCTATATATTTATTTTGACATGCTGAAGCCGAATTCCAAAATACCGTGAAAATAGGTGAAAATTGCGAAAAATGGTCGTTGAGCAAAATTTTGTTGACCCAAATCTAGAATGTTTCTCGTGTTTTTCGAAAGTTCTGATAAACAAGGTTTCAGACAATATTTCGGATTTTTCGATTCTCACAAGTGACCCATGAATCTCATTGTCAGTATCCACTTATATATTTGAAGCCCCTGGCTCAAGGAATGTCTTGGTATGAATCAGTTGAGATTTCACACAATCTGGACAAGCGATGAGAATTTTTATTATGAGGTCCAAAAGCTTGGAATATTTCCATGAGGCACCCGAGACTTTGTAAAACCATGTTGACCAATTGATTTTGTTCTTCCGAACAGATGTACCAATATTGCGATCGTAGAAAATCACTCCGTATCGGTTTGAAGTTAAAAGTATTATTAGGAAATTGTGCACCCTTTCCACTGCAAAATCTATCGACGTCAAAAAATCGAATTGAAACTTGAATATTACTTCAGAAATCAATTGACTGTAGAATTTTAATTAAAATTGAACATGACGCTAAACGAGTTTATCAGTTGTGCAGTTTATATTCTGTTTTAGGATGTTTTATCAAAAGGTAATGATTAAAAATGATGAATACAACGTTTTTATCACTCCTTCTTTCGGATTAACAAAATGTTTGCCGGTTCGTTTGCCTGTTTTGCTTTTGAACCAGGCAAATTTCCGGGTCCCTTCCTATTATTGTACCGCAAAACAAGACTCTGCAAGACCGGAAACGAAAAAAAAAACACGCATTAGTTTTGCTATGGCTGAATTTTCAAAAACCCAAGATTTCGCGGTGTCGAGGACGAAATAAACGGTGGTGTGAAAATAATATGTCAACTCGAGGAAAATACAAGAAATAATTCCCTGTCCGTCGAGTAAAGCTCGAATGACCGAGGAATGACCTTCCACAAGAAAAGCGAGTATAAAGTGTACGTAACAAGTTCTAATACTTTGGGAATCCATGAGCTTGGTTCGTTACGACAAAGTCTCCAAAACTTCTGTGTGAAATGAAAAATACCACCAAGCGGAACCATCTGACATTGCTCTGACTCGATAGCATACCATGAATAAATGACGAATGAGAAATAGTGAAGCTGCGACAAGCCTCTTCCACATTTATCAGCACTGGGGATCAAGGGACGCGGTAGCGGCTCGTATTGTTACAAGATTCTGCAATCGAAAACATGCAATTACTGTTTTACTTTGGAAAAACGTTTATCAGAAAATCTTTTAATCATAAATGACATTTCAAATGATTTGATTCCATCCAATAGTCGTAAGACTTTTAAAAGTTCTCTTTAAATTCAAGTCAATAATGAACATTTTTCTGCTTACTTGACAACCATAAACTACACGGCAGAACACACAGCACAGGCATTATTAACATTTTTTTATAGAAGTATCCAAAAGTCTGAGAATTTCAAAACCATTGTCACCAGCTTGTACGTATGCAATTACAATCGCAAGATCTCTATCATCATTTTCTTTTCAGACCACCAGAAATTTTCTCAATGCGTCGAGCCCTTGACTAGAATTAAACTTTCTTAGTGTTTTTCCATACAATGGGTTTGCTTCTTCGGTAGATATTTTTGTAGTCCTTGATCTTATTCGTCACTCCTATCTTGGGTTATTTTATTTATATTTTTCAATGGAATCTATCCAATTTTTGATAAAATAGCATAATGAAAATGATAATGATCATCTACAAATCTGATAATATTCAATTTTGGAGAGCTGATGAAAATTGTCGCCATGACAAAGATGCAGAGGCATGGATTTATTTATTTATTTAAATCTCCTTTAAAATGTAAAAGGATATTTAAAAACCAATTTCTCGTGAATTATTGAATAAAATGTTTTCCATATGATATAACAAATGAAACGAAAATGGAATGTGTAGGGAATTGAAATCTGAGTATATAATCAAACAAATATCGTAGACGAATATAAATTCGTCATTTGTTATTAAATAAAATGTTTTCCATGAGAATTGAATAAAGAATCAAAAATGTAATGTGTTAAATTGAATTATTGTAAAAATAGATATATTCAACAAATATACCCATCTATAATATTCAATTCAATTCTACACATTTCCGTTTGGATTCAATATTTATATCATACACAATACATTTTATTTGAAAATTTATTCCGAACTAGGGTGCATTCCGTGCGATTAAGCGTGTGAATCTTCTTGTTCTTGTAGCGCTGCAGCGCTACTTTTATTGCAACAGCGTCTTCAAGCCCATCAATCTTGAAGCAGTTCAATAAGAATAAACAGGAGTACAGGGGGATGGCTCCATAGTTTTCGATGTCCAGGTATATTTCTCAAGAGTTTTTGATGTCTAGGTATATTTCTCTACGGCTTTCGATGGCGAGGTCAACGGCTCCATAGTTTTCGATATTTAGGTCGCTGTAGTTTATGGGGTCGAGAACAATCTCTCAATGATTACCATGTTAACACTGTTATTGTCATTGTTTTTCGATGTTTGAGAGGACGTTTCCATGTTTCATTATCTTTTTCATCTCGTATCATGTTTCATTAGGTTCCAGTATCTAGATTGACAGTTTCATGTTTATCAGTGTCCGGTGATACTTATTCACGATATTCTGGGATCTTGAAATCTCCCCTCTTATTGAAGACCATGGAGTCTTCGATCAGGATATCGATAACCATGATGAAATATATCCAGACATCGCAAACCATTGAGTCATCGACCTCGACATCGAAAGCTACGGGGAAAATACCTAGACATCAAAAACTGTGGAGCCGTCGACCTGGACATCGAAAACTATAGAGCTATCGACCCAAACTTTGAAAACCATGGATCCATCAACCTAGACATCGCAAACCGTAGAGAAACATAGCTAGACATGGAAAATTATGGAACTGTCGACCGGGATAGCGAAAACTATGGAGAACTATACCTGGACATGAAAAACCATGGAGAAATATGCCTAGGCATCGAAAAACATGGAGAAGTATACCTAGACATTAAAAACTATAGCGCCGACGACCTGGATAACGGAAACAGTGGAAAAAAATATACCTAGACATTGAAAACCATGAAGAAATATATCTGGACATCGAAAACTATGGAGGCGCCGACTTAAATCTCGAAAACCTTGCAGTCGTCGACCTAGATATCGAAAACTATGGAGCCGTCGATCTGGACATCAAAAACCATGGAACCGTCGACCTAGACATAAAAAACCATGGAGCCTTCGACCTAGACATCGAAAACCATAGAGCTGTCGACCTAGACATCAAAAGCCGTTAAGAAATATACCTAGGGTCGAAATCTATGAAGCCGTCGATGTGAATGGCAACGACTATCATGAATCATACCTAGACATCGAAAACCATGAAGAAATATACCTAGACATCGAAAACTATGGAGAAATATACGTAGACATCGAAGACTATGGACAAATATACCTGGACATCGAAAACCATGAGGAAATATACCTAGACATCGGAAACTACGGACCCATCGACCTAGACATCGAAATTCTTGGAGCCGTCGACCTAGACATTGAGAATCGTGGAGAAATATACTTAGACATCGAAAACCATGGAGAAATATACCTAGACTTCGAAAATCTGGGAGAAATCTATCTAGACATCGAAAACCATGGAGCTGTCGACCTAGACTTCGAAAACCTGGGAGAAATCTATCTAGACATCGAAAACCATGGAGCCGTCGACCTAGAAATCGAAAACTATCAAGCCACCTACGAGAGATGGATTTTGCTTGTGCCCTTGGTGAAAAGGGGTCGAGATCGTTTCTCTACTGCGTATGCACCGACACATCATTCTAACCTCGTACGATGACGCGCGTAATTATTTTTTTCCTGCAAGTTTTGCTCCTACAAAAAATAAAGAATGTACGAATGTACATTTGGCGCATTCTTCACTTAAATTCACTCCAATGCTTATCATCAACGATAAACACGAGTAAAAAAAAGCCCAATCCAACGATTTACTCGATAGCATCATACCTACTAAAAGAACATTAAACGATAGCATCACACCGACTAAAAGAACATTAAAAAAAAGATTCGGCCACAATACGTGACTCAGATTTCTTGGTAAAACGAACATGTGGTATCCTTTAATCTCTGAATGATTCGATAACATTTCGTGAAATTGACAGCTTAAATTTTGAATACAACGGGGAACTGTCACTTTCCAAATTTTTGAAGCATGAACAGATTCATGGAAATATCAAGAGACGCGGTAGCGGCTCGACGCCAAGTATTAAAAGGAAAAACTGCAGCGCAAAAGAAAAGCCAGCGCGAGCCCTGCCGCTACTCTTATATACGCGAATATGCCGGTTTTATGACGTCACAGAATTTTCAAATGGTTCTCACAAATAAACCATTTCATAAAAGAACTTGAAAATTTGTGACGATTTTTTTTCGATTTTTCTCTTTCCATTGGTCTTTGTTGCAAGTAAATCCGTCCAGTAGATCCTGAGATATGTAACGTTAGTGATTTAAAATCCATCATTTCGGGATTTTCATTTTCTTAGAGACAGAGGGGCGTAAGTTACGCTTGTTTACATTTGGACTTACGTCCTTTGCACGATTTCTTACTTTTGTCACACTCTACGTCACGCACTGCGCTGAACGCGGCTACCCCCTCTCCTTCTGCGTCGCCGAGCGAGAGAGACAGAGAATGGGCGCACAGCGGGGGCAATACCAGCTCCTGGTTTGCGCATAAAATATGTATATAATTATATAATATATATTTTATTTATTAATATTAATTAATAATAAAATATTATTATAATAAATATTTTATTATAATTAATATATAATATAATATATATATTATATTATACAATATATAATATAAAATGATAATAATATAAGAAAACAAAAAAATTGAATAATACGAATAACATTAAATAATAAATAATAAAAATAAAAAAATATAAAATTCTGGTCGACGCCGCTGGATTTTTCGAGGATGTCTAGGGCGATAGATCATGGGTTTTGGAGGACTAGGTTTAGGTACATTCTATCGCGAATTTCGATTTCTAGGTGGACGACCCCATAGTTTTTTATGTCCAGATATATTCCTCCATGGTTTTCGCGATCGAGGTTGACGGCTCCACAGGTTTCGATGTCCAGGTATGTTACTCCATGGTTTTCGTGGTCTCGGATAATTCCTCCATGGTTTTCAATGTCTAGGCATGTTTCTTCATGGTTTTCGTGGTCCAGGATAATTCCTCCATGGGTTTTGATGTCTAGGTATATTCCTTCATGGTTTTCGATGTCTGGATATGTTCCTACATGGTTTTCGTGGTCCAGGCATATTCCTCCATGTTTTTCGTCGTCCAGGTATATTCCTCCATGGTTTTCAATGTTTACGCATGTTTCATCATGGTTTTCGTGGTTCAGGTATATTCCTCCATGGTTTTCGATGGCTGGATTTGTTTCTCCATGGTTTTCGTGGTCTGGGTATGTTTCTTCATGATTTTCGCAGTCGAGGTCGACGGCTCCACAGTTTTCGATGTTCAGGCATGTTTCTCTCGGGTTTTCGTGGTCGAGGATAATTCCTCCATGGGTTTTGATGTCTAGGTATATTCCTCCATGGTTTTCAATGTCTAGGCATGTTTTATCATGGTTTTCGGGGTCGAGGTCGACGGCTTCACAGTTTTCGATGCCCAAGTATGCTTCTCCATGGTTTTCGTGATCTAGGATAATTCCTCCATGGGTTTTGATGTCTAGGTATATTCCTTCATGGTTTTCGATGTCTGGATATGTTCCTACATGGTTTTCGTGGTCCAGGTATATTTCTCTATGGTTTTCAATGTATGGATATGTTTCTTCATGGTTTTCGTGGTCTGGGTATGTTTCTTCATGATTTTCGCAGTCGAGGTCGACGGCTCCACAGTTTTCGATGTTCAGGTATGTTTCTCTCGGGTTTTCGTGGTCGCGGATAATTCCTCC
Organism: Venturia canescens; assembly: GCF_019457755.1. Taxonomy (NCBI): domain Eukaryota; kingdom Metazoa; phylum Arthropoda; class Insecta; order Hymenoptera; family Ichneumonidae; genus Venturia; species Venturia canescens. The sequence goes on along the minus strand of NC_057423.1, from coordinate 20,689,749 downwards.
ATGGGTTTTGATGTCTAGGTATATTCCTCCATGGTTTTCAATGTCTAGGCATGTTTTATCATGGTTTTCGGGGTCGAGGTCGACGGCTCCACAGTTTTCGATGCCCAAGTATGCTTCTCCATGGTTTTCGTGGTCTAGGATAATTCCTCCATGGGTTTTGATGTCTAGGTATATTCCTTCATGGTTTTCGATGTCTGGATATGTTCCTACATGGTTTTCGTGGTCCAGGTATATTTCTCCATGGTTTTCAATGTATGGATATGTTTCTTCATGGTTTTCGTGGTCTGGGTATGTTTCTTCATGGTTTTCGCAGTTGAGGTCGACGGCTCCACAGTTTTCGATGTTCAGGTATGTTTCTCTCGGGTTTTCGTGGTCGAGGATAATTCCTCCATGGGTTTTGATGTCTAGGTATATTCCTCCATGGTTTTCAATGTCTAGGCATGTTTTATCATGGTTTTCGGGGTCGAGGTCGACGGCTCCACAGTTTTCGATGCCCAAGTATGCTTCTCCATGGTTTTCGTGGTCTAGGATAATTCCTCCATGGGTTTTGATGTCTAGGTATATTCCTTCTTGGTTTTCGATGTCTGGATATGTTCCTACATGGTTTTCGTGGTCCAGGTATATTTCTCCATGGTTTTCAATGTATGGATATGTTTCTTCATGGTTTTCGTGGTCTGGGTATGTTTCTTCATGGTTTTCGCAGTTGAGGTCGACAGCTCCGCAGTTTTCGATGTTCAGGTATGTTTCTCTCGGGTTTTCGTGGTCGAGGATAATTCCTCCATGGGTTTCGATGTCTAGGTATATTCCTCCATGGTTTTCAATGTCTAGGCATGTTTCTTCATGGTTTTCGTGGTCTAGGATAATTCTTCCATGGGTTTTGATGTCTAAGTATATGCCTTCATGGTTTTCGATGTCTGGAGATGTTCCTACGTGGTTTTCGTGGTCCAGGTATATTCCTCCATGGTTTTCGATGTATGGATATGTTTTTCTATGGTTATCGTGGTCTACGTAGATTCTTCCATGGTTTTCGTGGTCCAGGTATAGTCCTCCATGTTTTTCGTCGTCCAGGTATATTCCTCCATGGTTTTCAATGTCTAGGCATGTTTCATCATGGTTTTCGTGGTTCAGGTATATTCCTCCATGTTTTTCGATGTCTGGGTATGTTTCTCCATGGTTTTCGTGGTCTAAATTGATGGTTCCAGTGTTTTCGATGGCTAGGTCTGAGTTTCCATAGTTTTTGTTTTCTAGGTATATTTCTTCATCATTTCCGTGATCTAGGTCGATGACTCCATACTTTTCGATGTCTAGGTATGTGTCTATATATTTTTCAATGTCTAGGTATATTCCTCCATGGTTTTGGATGTCCAGGTATATTTCTTCATAGTTTTAAATGTCTACGTTTGTTCCTTCATGGTTTTCGTGGTCCAGGTATATTCCGTCATGGCTTTTGATGCTAGGTCAACAATTCCATAGTTTTCGATGTTTGGTTATGGTTCTCCATGGTTTTCATGGTCTAGGTCGACGGTTCCATTGTTTTCGATGTCTACATCGACAGCTCCATGGTTTTCGATGGCTAGGTATATTTCTCCATGGCTTTCGTCGCCTTGGTATGTTTCTTCATGCTTTTCGAGGTCTAGATCAACGGCTCCGTAGTTTTCAATGTCCAGGTATGTTTTACCATTGTTTTCGTGGACTAGGTTGACGACTTCATAGTTTTCACTATCCCGGTCGATAGCTCCATAGTTTCCGATGTTAAGGTGAATTTGTCAATGGTTCCCGATATGAAAGTCAATGGCTCCATAGTTTCCGATAGTGTGGTGAGTTTTTCTAAGCTTTTCGATATCTAGGTCGTCGGCTCTATAGTTTACGATGTCTAGTTTGGCGACTATAGGGTTTTCGATGTCTAGGTGGATGCCTTCGTATTTTTCAATATATATTCGCCAATTTTATATTTCCCGATATTTAGGTAAACGGTGCAATGGTTTACGATACATTTCCTCATAGTTATCGATATCTAGATCTGCGATTTAATAGTTTGCATTGACGAGGCAGGTTCAGACGTTACAGAAGACCATTAAAAAAATATCACTGGACACCAATAACCATAAAGCTGTGGTCTTAGACATTGAATACCATGGAAACATCTCCTTGGACATTGCAAACCATTGACAGTATCCATGTCAACATGGAATCCATGAATGAAAAGAAGATAGTTTCAAAAATCATTTTTCCAAGTAAACAAGTGGAACTTTTCAAAAAAAGGAATAGGAAATGAAAATATCATCCCATTGCATAGGAATTTCCCAATCTTTCATTGGAAAATTCGATTTGCTGAATGGATAATCAAAATCGTCACCATTATTGCTTGTAAAAGGTTTCAACTCACATGAACATAACCGCACAGTTTTCGTCCGTCTATATAGAAAAATTGGCTGTGTCGATTGCTTTTGGCACATAGAGAAAAGCACTCAACTTGAAACAAATCGTTTTAAAAATTTTCGTCGAAGACGATGAATGTATTTTTTTTCTTAAGTAAATATTGTCACGCCTCTAAAAAATAAGCTAAATTAGAAAAAAAAATAATTGACAAAGTAAAAAAAGAACGCCAATTATTAAAAGGTCGTGACCGTAGTTTCCAATAATTTTCTATATTTGTATTATCAATAAAAAACTTCAAAATAGAAAAAAAAATGAGATCGTTTTCTGAAGTTGACAAATATAGTGAATGAAAGACGATTCCTATATAGTTGTCACGTCTCGCAAAAAGAAGTAAAATCAGTAAATATTAAAACTTCAAAAAGTAAAAAAGGCACGCCAAGTATTAAAAGGTCGTGACCGTCGTTTTAAATGATTTTCTATATTCGCATTGTCAATAAATAAATTTTAAAAAATGTTTAACTGTGAAAAAATATGAGATCTATTGTAACATATACAGTGAATGAATTACGTTTCCTGTAGGAATTCTGAATTTTGGAAATAAAAAAAAATGAGATCATTTTCTAACGTAGCCAAGTACAGTGAATGAATTAAGGTTCTTGTGGAATTCATGCGTGTACACTTTTAGCCCTAATCCCTCACTTATTCATAAAAATTTTCCAGCAAACGCCACAGAGCAACAAAGGTTTCTCGAATGATTCTGCAATTATTAAGAGATTATCATCTGTTTTTATGCTAGCACGGGTTATAAACTTAAAACAGTTTACGCGTACAAGTGCATGCATTGTATCTATACGATGAACTGCACAAATTCATTTTCAATATTACACACAAGCTTGGCGTGCATGGTTTTCAATCGGAAGCTCGGCGAAGGAATGCCTCATCCGTCCATATATTTGAAGAAAACTTGATGATCCTCTCATGTAATTGTTTTTTAATTTGCCATCCCTTTTCCATCCAACTATTTTATTGAGTAGTTCGACGTAAGATCTCGCGCTGTGTACACAAAGAAAAATATCTATTCTTGACCAGTTTGACTGATAAATTCATTACTCCAAAAGTTTCGTATTCAACGCGTTTTCTTTTCTCAAATCAATGTTTACACAGCTTACTTCTTTGTTCATCCATTTCAATACTTGTGTAATTCATCCAATCATCTGCCCATTTGGTAAAAAAAAGAGTGTACGGACAAACGAGTGAAAGTGACGCGTCGATAAATTAAAATGCGTATGGGCATGAAAGAATGGCCGTATCTATCCGTACAAGATAAAGGCATATAAAGGGATTGATTGATTTCATTTCTTTATCCGTTCGTTTAATTGTTCAATTTTATCCACAAATTTCACCCATCTGTATTGTTTACCAAATCATTATATAACAGGGCCCCTCTTATTTTATTGGGGGATCGGTTTTTTTCACACTCGTTCATACAATTCTAATTAATTATTGTTTTCATAGTAAATTTAAACAATTGTCTCTTCCCGAGCTTCCGATTGAAAACCATGCACGCCAAGCTTGTGTGTAATGTTGAAAATGAATTTGTGCAGTTCATCGTATAGATACAATGCATGCACTTGTTCGCGTAAACTGTTTTAAGTTTATAACCCGTGCTAGCATAAAAACAGATGATAATCTCTTAATAATTGCAGAATCATTCGAGAAAGCTTTGTTGCTCTGTGACGTTTGCTGGAAAATTTTTATGAATAAGTGAGGGATTAGGGCTAAAAGTGTACACGAATGAATTCCACAAGAACCTTAATTCATTCACTGTACTTGGCTACGTTAGAAAATGATCTCATTTTTTTTTATTTCCAAAATTCAGAATTCCTACAGGAAACGTAATTCATTCACTCTATATGTTACAATAGATCTCATATTTTTTCACAGTTAAACATTTTTTAAAATTTATTTATTGACAATGCGAATATAGAAAATCATTTAAAACGACGGTCACGACCTTTTAATATAGGTATACAATTTGTATTATGACACCAGAAAAAAATATATAGATATATAAAATGTATTATGGCACCAGATTTGTCACTAAAGAAAAAACAAATAAACATCAAAAATGTGTGCGAAAAAATGCAACATTTTTTGATGAAATTAAAAAATAAATAATTAATATCTTTTCAATGCGTTAAGCTACAGAGTTCGTAGAGGTCGCGATCGAAAGATAAAAAAAAAATAAAAAATACGTCATCTTGCAGGATTCTTTGGAATACTGTAATTATTCAGTTATTAAAGAAATAAATTTTGAGTGTTATCGAAAACAGCTGAAAAACACTCTCGCTCCGGTAAAGACTCTCTGGAAGCGACTCGTCATACATAAATGTACTTGTCTCAGAGTCGCTACCGCGACTCTAGATACGACGAAATAGTTCTTGTAAATACGTGGGGGCCTCGTTACGAAGTACCCGAAATATTGTAATGCTCAGAAAATACGAGCGGCGACTCTCAACACTCAGCCAACCAAGCTGAAAACGGTAAGGAGTTATATGTACATCCCTCTTTAGACCGTAGATGAAACGGATGCATACATTTATAAGTCGTTGAAGTTTTAAGTTAAGCTCGGCGGTGAGATTGTGATATACTAGACAACAGTAGTCAATTAAAGAAAATATTAAGGTTTGAATGAGCTTAATCCGGAGTTGAAAAGACAAAGAACCGCGAGAGAATTTGAGTTTGTGAAGGGCGCTCCATACTCGTTTACTTATATTATTAACATGGCTCCGCCACGAGAGGTTGGAGGTGGACAAAATCCCCAAGTTTCGTGCTTCACGAATATAGGGAATTGGAACTCCTAAAGCATTCAATGAGGCAACCTATCAAGATCAAGATCACACACTCGCACACTACTCCCCAAGATTAACACTTTAGACTTGGCGCCATTGAGTGCAAGTCCGTTTCGTCCTGCAAAATCTACATAGAGTCAACGTCACGCTGTAGATGAGCAAGAGAATATAATAGATCACCTGGTTTACATGACGTGTATATTTGGGTATCATCTGCAAAAATCATATACTTAGAAAACTGCAGATCATTCGAAATGTCATTAATGAAAATAGAAAATAACAAAGGCCCTAGAACCGAGCCTTGAGGAACACCTTTTGAGACTCTCAACCAACGTGAATGCTGACCAGAGTTACTTACAACTGCTTGTGAGCGACCTGACAAATAGCTATGCACCCATAACAATGCATTGTCATCGAACCCGATCTTTTTTAACTTAGCTAGTAGCAAGCTATGAGGGACGGTATCGAACGCCTTGGAAAAGTCAAATAATACTAATATGGTTAGCATACCCTTATCAATTGCACTTTTAACGTCATCACAAATACGAATAAGTGCAGTTTGAGTGCTCATGCCGTGACGATAAGCGGACTGAAAAGGGTTCAGAATTGAATGAGACTCAAGAAAATTAGATATCTGCTCTTTGATAATACGTTCGAAGATCTTAGAAAGAACGGGTAGGTTTACTATTGGCCTAGTATCAGAGGGAGTGGAGGGAATCCGCGTTTTCAATAACGGTTTGATGTAGGCTCTCTTCCACTCAGATGGAAAATTACCATTTTCAAGAGAGAAATTGAATATACTAACCAAATAGTCATAGATGACAGAAGCCGATTTGAGGACAGCGAAATTGGAAATATTGTCAGGTCCCTCAGAGAGCGAGGAAGAAGATATGGCATTGAATTGCTTGATTATATTTTCAACGTTTATTCGCGAGAAGGAAAATTTATAATGAGAGCGCGGCAGTCTGTCGAGCATGAGTCGAGAGTCATTAATAAAGTTTGAATCGAACTCTGAATGGGAAATAGACGCATAAAAATCGTTTAGAGTATCAATGTCAAAGTAGTTCAAGGGGGAATTAAACTTCGGTCGAGCTAGCCCTAGACGCGCTAATTCACGCCAAAGGACTCCAGGATCAGAAATTGAGGAAAGCTTGGCAAAATAGAAGTTTTGTTTTGCATTACGAATGTCACGAATCAGTGTGTCACGCATTAGTCTGTATTCGGCAAAAGTTCGAGCACAATTTGATCTCTTAGCTCGCTTATAATGAATATTTTTCAGTCGAATTCTCAGTAAGGACTCCTTAGTGAACCAGGGCGTCAAAGGTCGCGAAACAGAGAAAACACGATACGGAGCATGGGTATCCATAGCAGACATTAGACTATGTGAGATATAACTGACGCCGCGATCAACACCAAGATTCATACAATGAGCCTTGAAAACAGATTTAGATGGTAGCAGGGATGCCACAGAGGCCATGAAGCTATCCAAATTAAAATTAGCTAAAGTCCGCCGACGAATTTTCCTGTCGACACTACGCTGTTGCCCACATAGTAGTGAGAGTTCAAGTAAATCATGACCGTTAATAAATGGTGTATCAGATTTAGAATGTGTAATAACATGATCCTGGCTATCGACAATGAGAACATCAAGCAGTGAGTCTGCACCGATAGTGTGAAAAGTAGGATTTGTATTGATGATGAGATGAAAATTAAGTGAGTAAATCATCTCATGTAGGTAGTTTGATTCAAAATTATTCAAGAGGAGATTACAGTTTAAATCACCAGAAATAACAATGCACGAATAAGAATGAGAAAATCTATTCAGGTCATATAAAAAGTTCTCAAACATACAGCCTTTGGGTCGACGATAAACTGACGCGAACAGAACTGAAGCAGAGCATGGCAGATGGATACCAAGTATCAAGTATTCCGGAGAATTAGAGAATTCCTGGGGAGAGTGCGCAAGTACTAGAGCACGAAGTGAGTTGTGTATGTAGCATGCAACACCTCCACCCTTTCGACCCTCGCGATCATTACGAATCAAGAAATAATCATTAATGTTAATCAATTCATCATCAATATGAGATTGCAACCAGGTTTCTGAAATCGAGATTATATGGTGGAATGAGTGCTGAAAGTACTGCCGAACATAGTCAATGTGCGCTGGTAAGGAACACGCATTGAATTGAGCTATACACAAGACTCCTTGATGCAGTGTTCTAATAGGGGATGCACTGCGCTTATAACATGTCGAACTGGTGAGACCTCGAGCAGGCGAAGTAATTCATGCTACTGAATTGAGATCGTTTAGAGTGGTGATAATATGACGTTCCGAGCCATCAGATTTGCGCGCGTAAATTGTACCATTCATTACCCATACATACCGAACACCCAGTTCTTTAGCTTTGGCACGAGCCGCCATCAAAAGTTTATGTATTTTATGAGAATACATTTCATTAATAAAAATCTTAGAATTGGCGATGCTCGGATCGACATTTTCTAAGAAATTGGAAAGAATCAGATTATTATTATTTCTACGTTTACAACCTAAAACAATCTTCTGTACGGATCCCGACGCCAGCGACACCACATATGAAGCCCCAAAGCGTTTCGGTTGTGAATCGTTTGATGCATTCGATGAGCGAACAGGCAGAGGACGAAAGATGTCCAATGTTCAACGAATCGAAGATGCGCATGACCAAATCACGTGGAGTCATAGCGACATCCGTTGGCAAACCTGAAATTTTGAGTTCAGGTTCCTGATGAAAACTGGTGTGAGGCATGGATTGAGCCAACTTTACTTCGTTCAATTCATGTCTAAGAATCCGAAAATCATCCTGAAGCTGATTAATATAGCTTGCATGATCAATAACGACTCTTTCGATTTTCGGGATCTTTCCAAGCAATTCACGAAACTCAGAGTTTGTGGCCTCTTGACGATCACAAAAGTTGTCAATTTTTTCTACAGACGCTTCCAGCTTATCCAGTTTTGATAAAACTCTTGACCAGATTGCATCAGAGTCCTCGGATGAGCCAATAGGTTGAGTATTGAGCATTGATGGTGATGGATGTATGCTGTTGGATGCAGTCGTCGAGTTGAGAAGATCATCGATAGAAGTGTTAGCCGAGGGCTCAAAACCAGATACACGCGATCGAGAAGCCATACTGTCGGCGAGATGGTTGATACAGCAGATTCGAGCGTTTTTAGTTTGAAGATAATAAGCTACACAACCAGGGTGAAACGAGCGAGAACAGCCCGAGCACGTATTTGTGACAATATGTTTTGAGCATTTGAAGCACGTAACAGGCATCGCAGTAGGAGTTGTAGTAGGATAATAAGACAACAATTGAAACCATACGACGAATGCCGGCAATAATATAACAGAATCGTTACTGAGAGGCTGAAGTTCGTTCAAGGCCAATAGGAAGAAAAAATATACACAAGCACATCAGCTGTTTAGCTCAGATACAGATCATCACACTGACACAATTGAAACAGCGGTCGATGAACTGATTAATACAGACTCACACTATGGATGAGCACGAACGAGCATGAGCACTAGGTGGCACTGAACAGATATGAGCGACTAAGCGAGTGTCAGATAATGAGCATATGATTATCACCCATAAAACACTGAAGAATCATAATGCGATGATGCACCGTATAGAGTTCGAAATATTTAATCAAATACAGCAATGTAAGACATAAACTAGTGCTAGATAGATCACAGAGGTAGAACAGCTAGTCACGTAGTCAAGACACCGGCAGCCCGCGTAAGCACGACCACTCAGTTCGCTGATCTGAGCTATACTCAGGAGAGAGAGGGAGCAGATTTCTTTTTTGTAGTGGTCTAAATTTCTATTTATTTTTATTACAATTAATTCATTACAAATTTATTTTATTTTATGATCTAATCAATCCATTTTATTTGTTACGCAATTGTTTTTATTTATAGTTCCATGTTATTTTTTCCTTACTTTTTCTTTGTTCTGGTCGACTTCGCTTGATTCCGGTGGTTCTTCTTGATATTCCTTAAAAAAAAATCATTACAATTATTCCATGATTTCTCTAATATATAAGTCAAGTTTAGTTCAAATCAAACATAAAATCACTCTAACTTCAATTTATAAAAATCTTCAAATCATTAGTTACTTGCGTTACTTGTGTTTCAAAAAGCAACTGAACTTTTTTGATCTCTTGATGAGCAAAAAAACGATTAAAATTTATTTTCGCAATTATTAAAATGATGTGTAACTTATTTGTTAAGATTGATAAATTTTGAATATTATTTTCTTTCTCATTCCCAAGTTATTTTCAACGTTAACAAGGGTTATTTAAGACATCATTGGTCTCTAAAAACATTCTACTTTCTTATTTTCAGTTTTGGCTTTTCAAAATTGGGAGGATCCTATTACATTACATTCAAATCATCCCACAGGGAGTGTACCTGTCATAAGAGTCTATGTATAACCCTTCAAAAAATTGTGATTTTTGTTCATTGATTTCTCGATAACTAGATGGTAGATCCTCAAATAATTCCGGGAATAGACGCATGGTGTATATTTCTAGCATATTTCAAAATATTAAGTCTTAAAGTTGAAATTTTCGATTTTCATTAGATTCGCGTCAACTTCCTTAAAAGATTCAAACTCGCATTCAAAATCAAATTGAAAAGATAATCAACGGCAATTTTAAGGTTGTACCTGCTGTTCTGCGTTATTCCGGGGCCTTTCACCATAGACTGGCCAGCGATCCCGTTTCCAATTGTTTCTCCTCCGATTCTCCCTTCTATCTTCCTCTAGCCGGTTATGGCGAGCGGATACTGCACGCTCGCATACCCAAGCCAGATCGTTTAGCTCCCTCCTGTTCTTTACTCTCCATCCAGCTCGAGTTCCACGACCTTTAAGAAATAATATCCAAAACATAATACAATATTCCATTATTTTGTTTACACTACACGTATGCACGGAGAAAACGGATTCGTTTTGTATAGTGAGGAATATATGATTTTTCAAGAATTTAAAAAGTATTTAGGCACCGATTACAAACAGCATAGTATTTTTTGAATTTTCCAATTTTTCATCCCTTCAATTCTAAACAGCTTTATGTGGATAGCAAAAAGTGATGCACGTGCGAGAACTATATTTCGTTTTGTTTTCCAGTGTCATCATGTCAGACTAGCACTTACTGATAAGTCGAAATGTATTGTAAATCACAAATTTGGACTGTCAGCATAGTAAATTCTATAATAAATACACGAATATACACCGAATACGTGTGACATTTTACCATACATGTAATTTGTTTTTCAGGGTTGCCCGAACATACTTTACAATATAAACATTTCAAGTGGCTGAAAACATTTTTTACTATACTTAAGTGGCCGATTGGACGTGAGATATCCCATATTTAATATATAAATATAAGCAATAGCTGGGAGAGCGGTTGGTCTGATGGACAAGGACTCGGGCCCGCAATCTGCGGGTCCCGGGTTCGAATCCCGGCCAAACACCAATGAAAATTGAAAATATTTTCAAGTGTTTTCTACTGTGATCCCGGGTGGTTCGGACTCCACCTTGATAAATCCACGGCCAAACACCTCTCTGTGATGCATGTGCGGTCGGTGTACGGCTTCGGGGGCCTCCCGTGGACGGTTCTCATCGTGCGGTGATGGCCCTTTAGCCGTGCACTGGCTGGCGCAATGTACCACAATAGAGGAGGTGCATGTTTGAGCACCTCTGGTGGGAGCGCTTGAACGTACTCGCACTGCCATCCGAGGGGATCAACCAAGTACCGGCTGTATCGGCAAGGTTTTCTGCAGTTTCCCTTCGCTCACGGCAAATGCGATACAGTGGGGAGTAAGTCGGCTGCAGCCGCAACGGGCGGGGGAAAGAATGTGGAATGGGGACAAGGGGGGGAGAACGTAAAAACCGAGAAGGTATACGAGTGGAAAAAATTAATAAAAAAAAAAAAAAAAAAAAAAAAAAAAATATAAGCAATAGCTTACGTCGTGGCCGTCTTCCCCTTCTCCACTCCCAGGGCTGGTGCGAAACGTTGCGATCTGAAATATAGGAAAATGAGACTTTAAATCCTAAAATTACGTACATAGTAGTTCTCATATTTTGCCGCAAAGGAATAAATGTGGGAAAATTGTTATATTGTTATAATTTGTATCAAGACTGCATTGAAATGAAAAATTGGCCGTTGTACTTGGCGTTTTACTCGACTTTCGAATTTGTGAGTATAAGATACAGGTAAATTAGATAATATTAGCTAGAAAAAAAACGTCAAGTACAACGGCCAAATTTTTTTTGTTTCAATTTTTTGGTATATAATTTTTGTCCGTGGGTAATTTTTTTAAAATTTTTATGATCTTAATTTTTTTTAGTCGCAATTTGTTTTTGTAATGTTTTGTCTTTGTATTCTTTGTGGTTGTAATTTGTTGTGTCCTATTTTTCTTCTTTTGTAATTCTTTTGTTCGTAGTGCGATGTGCTTGGCAACTTCTGCATTTGTTTAACAACGTTTTGTTTCTTGGATTTAAAGTCTTACGACCATTAATTTCCATGATTTTACAGATGACTTCCCAGACGGCATAAATCAATCATAAAAAAACGAAATTGTACGGCAGAATCCGGTTAAAAATTTATTGACATGCGATTTATTATTAGTTTAATGTTCTTAAAATAGTATAGGTTAGTTATACCGAATGAAATTCGTTCGCTGGAAAAAGTGAGAAGTAAAAATTGTCGTCATTCCAATACCAACTGGGGAGTTATTTTTGGAAGCTTGAACATATTTAATTTGCAAAATGTTTTTTATTTATCGATGCACAAATACATCCCTTGTATAGTACAGGACAATTCGTTTCCATTCTTATTCAATTAGTGCAATTAGGGGAATATTACTTGAAGATAACTCTCTAAATTCGCTCTGCATAAATATTTGTGCTCGATCAGTTCTAGAGAAGCCCTGATTTTTATTTGAATAAACAATTTTAATGGAAAGTGACGGGCCGGACAAGTACTTTTAACTCATATTTAAACATAATTTGTATCGATCCAATCGACGTCGAATATTGTGAATAATATCAGAAGCTCCTGAAAGTCTGAAAAGAATCGATTTTCTTATAAGTCTTTGCCACCATAGAGTAAGAAATGACTAGCTTGCATGTGATTTTTTTGGATTTAAAAGCTTCTTAGAACAATTCCATAATGTTGAAATTTGGAGTTACTCATAAATTACTTGTCCTTCGATTGATATCATAAATTTTAGTGCTGCACGTAACTCAAGTGGTAACTTTTTTCAATTCATTAGAAAATACTCGGCCTCGAATTGATATAATAAATTTTAATGCTGCACGTAAATTAGATGGAATTTTTTTCAATTGATTTAGCTGTTCGAATCAAATAAGAAGAATGAGGCATTGGTTTCCAAAATGATTTCAAACGCGATTTTTCGGTTTTTTATTTTTTACGTGTTATTTGATTCTTTTGACACTTTAAAAAATAGATACAGATTAGTTTTTTTTACAGATAATGTTTTTTCAAGATTTGTGAAAATTTTTTCGAATTGTTCTGTATTTTTTTTATAAAATAATTTTTTTGACAATTTGAAAAGAAAATTTTTTTAAAGATTTTTTTATGGATGGAATTATCAGCAATCGAGGGACCATCAATGTACTTGTCCCAACCTTTTTTTTCCTAGGGGAATTTTATGGTTTGATATCACGTCTTTTTTCTCAAAAGTTCCTTATTTATGTTCAGTTGACTATAGGATTTTAGTTTAAATTTCTATGAATTATTCATGATTTTCGTCTTATAACGTTGGTTTTCACGAAAAAAGACCTATTTTTCGTCCAAACTGTACTGGACATATTTCGTCACAGGTCTGTCCTCGGACTTTGGCGATTTTTTTCCTTGTACTCTAATATATTTTGTTAATGGGGAACCAAAGAGCACGGTCGAAAGCGGGTTGGAGGCCGGGATATGATTTTCAGCTTGTAACGTTGGTTTCCACGAAAAAAGACCTATTTTTCATAAAAATTGTACTGGAAATTTTTCGTCACAGGTCTATTCTTGGACTTTGGCGATTTTTTCTCTTGTACTCTAGTTTATTTTGTCAATGGGGAACACAAGAGCACGGTCGAAAGCGGGTTGGAGGCCGGGATACGGTTTTCGGCTTATAACGTTGGGTTCCACTAAAAAAGACTTATTTTTCGTAAAAATTGGACTGGAAATATTTCGTCACAGGTTTGTTCTTGGACTTTGGTGATTTTTTTCTTTGTACCCTAATATGTTTTGTCAATTAGGAACCAAAGAGCACGATGGAAAGCGGGTTGGAGGCCGAGATCAAGAGACTCGGTAGAGTCTCGGGACAAGTACATTGACAGCCCTGTCGTCTGCTGGCCTGAGACTCTCGCCGAGACTATACTTTCTCTGAATAAAACGATTCGCCGTGGTGGGGGTAAAATTGGCATGTGATTTTATTGAATTACGAAGCTCAGGAGCCATTTAACAACTTGAAAATTGAAGTTTAAGCCAGTTGAGTAATTCTCTTTCGATTCCGCTCTAAATCAGCATGGTCGGTGGCGTATTTGCTGAGAAAAAACTTTGCACGGGCTCAAGATTATGCAAAAGTTACCAACACATTCAAGAATTTATGCGTCTGTATTTATAAACACCATCAAAGGCACTTTGATGCTCTCGAATATCTGATTCGTTGGATCTGACGACATCCATTTTTAGACGTTGTGATTGGTTGTTGAAATTAGTTGTTGATGATTGGAAATCTGACGTCAACTTCAGAACGTAGCACACGGCGCAGCACAGCTGGTAACAGCAGTCATAAATTCGACCGATATACATATATATATGTACAAACCATGTGTCAGTTTTTGATCGTATGAACAGAGTTTCGACATTACGAAGTGCGTGCGGGATCAATAAAAAAATAATTTTCGTCATCTAAAGAAGTCCATATTACTATTTATTTTGTTATTTGTGATATATTAAACCGGTATCAAAGCGGCCGCGTAAATGTAGTCTGTGATGTGTGTGTGAAAAAGAATATAAAAAATGCGTGATGCATATATGTCAACGAAACTTTTCAAGATTTCATTATTTCGTTCGATTGGAAATAAGTGTTCACTGAAATAATCCTTCAATTAAACCAGAGTACGAGAAATATTGTCCAGTGCGAATATATTGTCAGTGGCGTGATTATATATCATGTGTACATAGGTTATATATACGAATAAATAGAACAAAAATACACGCAACTGTTAGAATGATATTAGAAACTTTAATTGAATAAATGTTTTCTAATTTATTTCTTGTGTCGTCATTATTTTTAAACATCCCCATATTTTGTTTGATATACAGTTTGGCTCTGCCCTCTCCGATCCTTTTGTTTTCACCCGCTCAGTTTGCAGCGGATCGATTCATATTATTAATTCGTTCCCTAATATGTGTTCTATGATTTTCTACTCCTTCTTCATGATGATTGTGGTAACATGATTCGAGAAGTTTCTAACCATAATCTTGAATTGCACATTTTGTAAATCAGATTTTCAAAAAAAAATCTGGTCTTGGTATAGTGTGTAGTTATTCTTTTCCCATTAGGTCTGTCGAGTGATAAATTTGGAAACTTTTCCAGAAAGCCTTTGGATGCTTTTTTTGCTAATGATATGAAAAGTCGTATCTCAGGAATGTGGTATGCAAACACAAATTTTGATAACAAAACTTATAGAATGACATGTATGTTGAGTATTTCCACTTTGCAAACTACACATATGGAATTATTATAAAAAAAATTCATTCCGATAAGTCTACTGTTGCTCAGTTTTGGATGCGATCAAATATGATGCCTACCAACATCCCCAGAAACTTACAGAATTGCTGAATGCAATGTGCGCTATGTCATTTTAATGTATCTACATGACTTTTAACAACTTTTCACTATAATACTATAGATTTGGATCATTGAAATACAGCAAAAATCTGCAAAACTATAAAATTTATATACTGTGCTATTCATTTTACTTTTCGACTCTCACTGTAACATAAACATAAAGTGAAAAATTCATTACAAAAGTCTTCAGTTGCTCATTTATGGGTGGATTTGAAATTGCTGTCTTCCAAACTCATTGCACGGATACATTGAATCGCAGCAGATACCTGCGAACTTTGAAATTTCTGTGGATAAATATGTGCTAAGTATCACTCCCTATCTTTGATTATGGTAATATGTAATGGAACTTGGTTGAGCAAGTTTTAAAGTGTTTTTTTTTTCAAATAGTATTGAAGTTTGTATTATTGCGGTATGGAGCGAATACCTTCAAACTTTCATATTTTTGTGTCGCAGCATTTGTGCCAAACATTCAAATTATTTACTCCAATCATAGCATGTAATCTGGAAAATTCATCACAAAGGTCTTCAATTTTTCTGAATTTCTTAATTTTCATTTTTCTATTCTATTCTGAATTTTTACCTTTCTGAATTCATTTCTAAATTCTCCTGAAATTGTTTTTCTCCAAAACCAATGAAGGTACCTTAAACGTTTTTGAATTCTGTTGCTCTGTTGAATTAAGTACGCTCAATTTTTTTTGCTTTTTTGAGTTCTGACATAATAAATGTTTCCGGGTGCCTTTTTTCGGCCACTGGCATACTTTCGAAATATATTTCATCGGGGGCACGTTTTGGATGACACGAAAATATCTAGATTCAGAATGCAAAAGCAACATTTAAAAATGGACAATTCTGTTGGATTTGTTGTGTCTTGAATTTGATCAATCTTTCCTCTTTTCCTTTCTTTTTGCTAACTTTCTAACGTTATAAGCCGAAAATCATATCTCAGCCCGCAACACGTATTTCGGCATGCTCTTGGGTTGCCAATAAGCATAACATATTAAAGTATAAGGAAAGAAATCGCCAAAGTCCAAGGATAGACCTGTGACGAAATATTTCCAGTACAATTTTGACGAAAAATAGGTCTTTTTTCGTGAAAACCAACGTTATAAGCCGAAAATCATAAATAATTTATAGAAATTGAAACTAAAATCCTATAGTCATCTGAACATAAATAAGGAACTTTCGAGAAAAAAGACGTGATATCAAACCATAAACTTCCCCTAGGAAAAAAAAGGTTGGGACAAGTACATTGAAGGTCCCTCGTTTGCTGATAATTCCATCCATAAAAAAAACTTAAAAAATTTTTTTTTTGTAATTGTAAAAAAAATTATTTTACAAAAAAAAAAGTACAGGACAATTCGAAAAAAAAATTTCAAATCTTGAAAAAACATTATCTTTGAAAATAACTAATTTATATCTATTATTTAAAGTGTCAAAAGAATCAAAAAACAAGTAAAAAATAAAAAACCGAAAAATCATGCTTGAAATCATTTTGGAAACCGATGCCTCATTCTTCTTATTTGATTCGAACAATTAAATCAATTGAAAAAATTCCATCTAATTTACGTGCAGCATTAAAATTTATGATATCAATCGGTGGACAAGTATTTTATTAGTAACTCCAAATTTTGACATTATTAAATTGTTCTAAGAAGCTTTTAAATCGAAAAAAATGGCATGAAAGCTAGTCATTTGTTACTCTATGGTGGCAGAGACTTATAAGAAAATCGATTCTTCTCAGACTTTCAGGATCCTCTGGTATTATTCACAAAATTCGACGTCGATTGGATCGATACAAATTATGTTTAAATATGTGTTAAAAGTACTTGTCCGGCCCATCACTTTTCGTTCAAATTGTTTATCCAAATAAAAATCCGTGCTTGTCTAGAACTGATGAGTCACAAGTATTCATGTAGAGGGAATTGAGAGAATTATCTTCAAGTAATTGTTGCTTAATTGCACTAATTTAATAAAAAACGGAAACAAATTGTTTCGCAATATACAAGGGATATTATTGTGCATCGATAAATGAAAAAAATTGTACATAATACATATGTTTTAGCTTCCAAAATAACTCTCCAGTTTATATTCAATAACGGCAATTTTTACTTCCCACTTATTCTTCCAGCGAACGAATTCCATTCGGAATAAGAACTAACCTATACTATTATTAAGAACATTAAACTAATAATGAATCGCATTTCAATAAATGTTTAACCGGATTCTGCCATACAATTCCATTTTTTCATGATTGATTTTTATTTAAATGAATAGTGATGGGCCGGACAAGTACTTTTAACACTTATTTCAACATAATTTGTATCGATCCAATCGACGTCGAATTTTGTGAATAATACCAGAGGATCCTGAAAGTCTGAGAAGAATCGATTTTCTTATAAGTCTCTGCCACCATAGAGTAACAAATGACTAGCTTTCATGTCATTTTTTTCGATTTAAAAGCTTCTTAGAACAATTTAATAATGTCAAAATTTGGAGTTACTAATAAAATACTTGTCCACCGATTGATATCATAAATTTTAATGCTGCACGTAAATTAGATGGAATTTTTTCAATTGATTTAATTGTTCGAATCAAATAAGAAGAATGAGGCATCGGTTTCCAAAATGATTTCAAGCATGATTTTTCGGTTTTTTATTTTTTACTTGTTTTTTGATTCTTTTGACACTTTAAATAATAGATATAAATTAGTTATTTTCAAAGATAATGTTTTTTCAAGATTTGAAATTTTTTTTTCGAATTGTCCTGTACTTTTTTTTTTGTAAAATAATTTTTTTTACAATTACAAAAAAAAAATTTTTTAAGTTTTTTTTATGGATGGAATTATCAGCAAACGAGGGACCTTCAATGTACTTGTCCCAACCTTTTTTTTCCTAGGTATAATTTTCGGCTTATAACGTTGGTTTCTACGAAAAAAGACCTATTTTTCATCCAAATTGTACTGAAAATATTTTGTCACAGGTCTCTCCTTGGACTTTGGCGATTTTTTTCCTTGTACACTAATATGTTTTGTCAATTAGGAACCAAAGAGCACGGTGAAAAGCAGGTTATAGATCGTGATATGATTTTCGGCTTATAACGTTGGTTTCTACGAAAAAAGACCTAAATTTCGTCAAAATTGTACTGGAAATATTTCGATAGAGGTTTGTTCTTGGACTTTGGTGATTCTTCTCCTTATCTTCTAATATGTTTTGTCCATTGGAAACTCAAGAGCATGTAGCAATGCGTGTTGCGGGCTGAGATATGATTTCCGGCTTATAACGTTAGTGAAAAGAAAGGAAAAGAGAAAAGATAGATCAAATTCAAGACACAACGAATACAACAGAATTGGCCATTTTTAAATGTCGTTTTTGCATTCGGAATCTAGACATTTTCGTGTCATCCAAAACATGCCCCCGATGACATATATTTCCAAAGTTTGCAAGTGGCCGCGGAGATCCAATTATCTACAGTTTGATAGTTGCAGAAAAAAGGCACCGGGAAACATTTATAATGTCAGAATTCAAAGAAGTAAAAAAAACTGAGCGTACTTGATTCAACAGAGCAACGGAATTCAAAGACGTTTAAGGTACCTGCATTGCTTGTGGAGGAAAACAATTTCATTTCAGGATAATTTAGAAATAAATTAGGAAATTCAGAAATTTAGCATAGAATTTAGAAAAAGGAAAATTAAGATAATTAGTAAAGCTGAAAACTTTTGTGATGAATTTTTGAAATTACATGTTACGGTTGGAGTAAAAAATTTAAATGATTGGCACACATGCTGCGACACAAAAATATCAAAGTTTGAGGGTATTCGCTCCATACCGCAGTAATACAAACTTTAATACTATTTGAAAAGAAATACTTTAAAACTTGCTGAACAAAATTCCATTACATATTACCATAAAGATAGGGGGTGATACTTAGCACATATACTTATCCACAGAAATTTCCAAGTTCGCAGGTATCTGCTGCAATTCAATGTATCTGCGCAATGAGTTTGGAAGACAGCAATTTCAAATCCATCCATAAATGAGCAACTGAAGACTTTTGTAATGAATTTTTCACTTCATATTTATGTTACGGTGCGAGTCAAAAAATAAATTGAATGGCACAGTATATAAATTTTATAGTTTGCAGATTTTTGCTGTATTTCAATGATCTAAATCTATAGTATTAGAGTGAAAAGTTGTTAGAAGTCTTGATGTTACATTAAAATGACAGCGCACATAACATTCAGAAATTCTAGGTTTCCATGATGTTGGCAGGTATTATACTCAATCGCATCCAAAACTGAGCAACTGTACACTTATCGTAATGAATGTTTTCACCAATAATTCCACATTTGCAGTTTGCAGAATAGGAATACTCAACATACACGTCATTTCATAAGTATTGTTGTCAATATTTGTGTTTGCCTACTGCATTCCGAAGATTCAACTTTTCATATTATCAGCAAAAAAAGCATTCAAAGACTTTTTGGAACAAGTTTCAAAATTTATTACTCGACAGACTAGGTGGAAAAAGAATAACTACACTTATATCAAGACCAGAAACTGTTTTGAGAATCTGTTGTACAAAATGTGCGATTGATGATCATAATTGGAAACCTCTTGAATCATGTTACCACAATCAGCATGAAGAAATAGTAGAAAATCATAGGACACATATTAGGCAACCAATTAATAATATGCATCGATCCGCTGCAAACCGATGGAGTCAAAACAAGGATCGGAATGAGCAGAGCCATAGTTAAAAAGAAAAAAGACAGCGCAATTGAAAGAGAACAGAAATCAAAATTGTTTCATGTATCTGTGCATTTGTTTCTGAAGACAGTAATTTCAGATCTATTCAGAAATAAGTAGGTGAAGACTTTAGTAATGAATATCTTCGTTAATATATTCCAGTCGGAACCAAAAAGTTAAAAGATTGGCATACCTGCTATTTCACAGAAATATCAAAGTTCATAGGTACTTGCTACATACCAGTTATACAGACTTTGGTGCTATAGGGAAAAACACTTCAAAATTACATGAAACACATTTTTGAAACTTATTATGACACATTCAAGAAAAAAGTGACAGATACGATGCATGTTGAAGCAAGCAAAATGCTGTAATTTTGTATGTCTCCATGGTTATCCGCAGACAAAATATTTGATCACATCTAAAAATAATCAGGTGTAGACTTACAGACATGAATTTTTCAACCCACAATGCCAATCGCAAACATGGTCTGGAAATATTCAATATACATGTCGCTTCATCACTTTGTCGAACTTTAGAGGTGTTCATTGCATTTCGAAGATACAAATTTTGATATCATGAAAATTAAGCACCCAATGACTTATTGAAATAAATTTCCAAATTTATCATGTAACAACTCAAGTGATTATATCTATGCATTTATATGGCCCAAAGATTTTTCAAAACTTGGGTGTATGAACAAGCAATCATGAAGGCTTTTTGTTATAAATATTTCAAATTATCTTGTTGAAATCAATATAAAGAAATATAGAAATACGAATATCTCTCGTATTGTCTGGAGAACGAATAGAAATTGGTAGACAATACACTGTAAGCTAAGGAGGTGGAAAAAAGGGACCGGTGAACACAGCCAAACTAAATGAAGGAAATTATGACAACAATACATTGAATTACTTGACCAAAATTTTTTAAAATTTATTTGAATTCGTTTACACACAACCATCCACCTCTTTCTTTAATGTAATTACACAACATAGAATTTCTGTTTGGAAAGAACGTTTTAGAGGTTATAATGAACGAACGTTTTTTTTCTCATTGTTATTATTATTATTATTCAACACTAATTAGTCACGTCATTAATAATATCGATTCCTTCCACTTTTCAATAACCACTTTTATTTTTCTACACTCTGCACGCAACAGCACTCCGGCGGTTATAACCTCAAACGTCAACATGACGCGAAATCTCGCAAATTTGCTATCTATGTATATATTACGATATCGAAGTAGAACAGATAATTCTTAATTTTCACGACACACATTATTCACGTTTTCACTTCTCAATATTTTATTCACTCTCAGTACACTGTATGAGATCAATTAATCCACTTTTGAGGTTTTATTTATTATAGATATTATTGTCGTGAATTGGGCTCGAAACTTATTGAAACTTCTTTTATGAAAAAAATAAAATTGATTATATCCACTGCTATTTCCAATAATGTTTTATTTATTTAAACGAAATTTGTAAATCTTGCACCGTTGATCGACGGGGCTACGATCGCAATCACTTTATAATAACATAACAGACGATAACAGACGGTATACAAGAAAACATTGAGGACTATCAGAAACTTTCTCATCGGCGATTGGTCGAGACGGATAGATTCTCACCGGTGATTGGTTATGATGGGCATCAAGAAGCCCTTGTATATATCGGTCTGAACCCATATACGGATACGTCAGCTGCGTAAATGTGTTGGTACTTTTTGCATAATCTTGAGCCCGTGCAAAGTTTTTTCTCAGCAATTACGCCACCGATCATGCTGATTTTGGGCGCAATCGAAAGAGAATTTCTTAATTAGCTGAAAGTTCAATTTTCAAATTGCGACATAACTTCTGAGCTTCGCAATTCAAGAAAATGACATGTCGATTTTACCCCCACCACCGCGAATCGTTTTATTCAGAGATAATAGTCTCGGCGAGGGCCTCGGGCCAGCAGACGACAGGGCTGTCAATGTACTTGTCCCGAGACTCTGCCGAGTCTCTTGATCTACGCTTGTGGAATTGATAAATAAGCATAAAAATTTGCTGTTTTTTTCTCGCACTTTTTCTCAAAATTGCGCAGAACATGTAGCTTTGCATTTTTTCGTCATAAGATCTTGAAAATAGAAATTTGAAGCTTCAAAATGCGTTTTTTTAGACCTCGATACGATCATTTTTCACTGAAATACAACATTTTAAAAAATTACTAAAAATTCGGAAAAATCTTTTGATCCTTTAATTGTTTTCGTTAGTGTAGTATGGAAGACCTTATTATTTGATCTGGATATTGAATACTAATATACAATAGGTTTGGAAAGAAGGAAAAAAAATTGACACATAAACCAGATTTAAAAAACCGTATTTTCTCCAATCATGAAGAAAAATTGATATTTGAATCTAAGTTCATGCTTACAGGCACGATATAGCTGCGGCTTTGCGTAGATTTTTTTTTTTATCATTTGGAATCGTTTTGGGGGGCGGCGCGATCAATTTTTTTTTTTACCCATATTAAGGGCTACCCTAATGCATATAGATATACTGTAACGGTACGTTTGTGCTTGTGCACACCGTCACGCGTGGATTCGAGCAATTCTATGTTTAAGAAGAGCGGGCATGAATGAAAAACAAAAGTAAAATGAAATTAGATTGAAAATAAACAATGATTTATTGAATTTTGAGTGTTTTTTGAATCAAATTACAAAAATAAATGAATTTTGTTTTGCATGAGAATTTTATTTCTGGTATTTTTCTTGATAATACTTGATTTTTATTGAAATCTCGCAATAATCTAATTTTTCGATATTTTTCGCAATTGTAACAATCATTCTCTCGCCAACGCTTATTAATTTTTTTTAATTGACTTTTGTTTTGAAATGATTTGATAATTGAGCTATAATTCTTAGAAACTCACTTTTTGACTCTACACAATACAAATTGAGTGTGACGAGTGAATTTTATTTGCTTTTTCACTCTTTTGACTCGATATAATTCAAATAAATTGTTTTCAGTGAGTTAAATTGGTTTCGAATAATTTAATTAGCTCAAAATGATAAATGACTCGAAATTGTCTCGTTTTGAGAATAAAGAAAACTTGCTTGGTTTTAATCATTTTTAATGAATTTGATCGCCACTCAGAAAACAATGACTCGTTGATGGAAAAAAATCCACCCCGAGATCTTGGGACAGAACGAAGCCGAACTGTCCCGGCCTCTCTGGCGTGGAAAGGCAGGAGTCCTACCCAAGAATCTTGTGACCGAACGAAATCGAACGGCCACGGCCCTCTTGGATAGAAAAAGGATTGGAAATCTACCAGGAATCTTGAGACAGAACGAAATCGAACAGTCCCGGCCCTCCTGGATAGATCGGAAACTCTCACCTAAGAATCTTGAGTTCAAACGAAATCGAATGAACCCGGCCCTCTTAGCATGAGAGAGGAAAGGTGTTATTTTTGAATTGTGAGTGGTATTTTCGCGATGTTATTTTGCTCTTTGTTTTTCGAGCTGTTTTGAAATGAGCCAAAATTTTTATGTTTCTTTATTCTTGCTTCTATTGGAAAATTTACATGACGAGATCCTGAGGCATGACTGGCGTTTGATATTTGTGAGTGCGAATCAAGCTCTCTAAGATTCGAGACGAAACTGGCTCTTTGTTAGCTCCGAGAGCGTTATTGCTTTAGCGAGTCTAGCGTGGCGAGATTCGAGACGAGACTGGCTCTCGGAGCTTCGGCGCTCGGGTTTCAAGAGACTCGGTAGAGTCTCGGGACAAGTACATTGACAGCCCTGTCGTCTGCTGGCCCGAGGCTCGCCGAGTATACTTTCTCTGAATAAAACGATTCGCGGTGGAGGGGGTAAAACTGGCATGTCATTTTCTAAAATTGCAGAGCTCAGGAGATCTTTTATAAATTAAAAAATGGTTTGGAGACTAATTTTCAACATCCCTTTCGAATGAGCACGAAACCAACACGATCAGTAGCGTGAATGCTGAGAAAAAACTTTGCACAGGCTCAAGATTATGCAAAAGTTACTAACTCATTTAAGGATTTGCCGTGTCTGTACAGAACACCATCAAAGGCCTCTTGATGCCAGCTATAACCCATTTCTATGGAAGCTCGAGTCCCGGGATCCCGGCTACAGAAATAATGAGTTGTGATTGGTCAGGATACTCGCTGTACCGTTCCAGCGGAATAAAGTTTATAAATATATACCTATATATACAATCCCATCAGTCAGCTGTCAGCTTTTGATGTTATAATAATCGGATTTCCGACATTACGAAGTGCGGCGTGAAAAAAAAATATTTTTCATCTAATCAAGTGTTCAATATGTATTTATTTTATTCAAAGTAGTGGTATGTGGTGTCATACATGCAGTGTATTACGAAAAACAGATATATAGTGTAACGGTACGTTTGTGCTTGTGCACACCGTCACGCCAAGATTCGAGCTATTCGATAATAAAGAAGAGCGGGCATGAAGGAAAAACAAAAGTAAAATGAAATTAGATTGAAATGACAAATGTTTTATTCAATTTTTAATTGTTTTAAACCAAATTACAAAAATAAAGGCTTTTTATTTGAAATCGAGTTTTTCCGCTTTATTTTAATCGCATGTAAAATTTTATTCCCGGTATTTTTCTTTGTAAAAAGAATAATTTTCGCAGAATTAATTATCATAAACTTCGCATGAATTTACGCTCGCTTTTATTAGAATAATAACAATTAATAGTTTCGCTTGCAATAATAATTTTTCAATGTAACAATCATTCTCTCGCCAACGCTTGCTTGATAAATTTTCAATTAACTTATTTGATAATTTGATA
The DNA here is from genome assembly GCF_019457755.1 of Venturia canescens. Classification (NCBI taxonomy): domain Eukaryota; kingdom Metazoa; phylum Arthropoda; class Insecta; order Hymenoptera; family Ichneumonidae; genus Venturia; species Venturia canescens. Next base: position 20,665,039 of record NC_057423.1, on the reverse strand, counting down.
ATTGAGCTCTAATTCTCGCTTTTTGACTCTATACAATACAAATTAATTGTTCGAGTGGATTTTTGTGGTTGATCTCACTCTTTTGACTCGATATAATTCAAATTATGAATTTTTTAGTGAGAGATTTCGCTTTTGGAATGATTTAATTAGCTCAGAATAATAAATGACTCGAAATTGTTTCGTTTTGAATAATTTTGTTAGTTCAATTTGAAAAATAATAGCTGATTTGAAACTGTCCCGCTTGAGAATAAAGAAACTTGCTTGGTTTTAATAATTTTTAATGAATTTAATCGCCACTCAGAAAGCAATGGTTTGTAGATGGAAAAAGAATCCACCCAGAGATCTTGAGACAGAACGAACCCGAACTGTCCCGGCCCCTCTGGCGTGGAAAGGTAGGAGTCCTACCCAAGAATCTTGTGACCGAACGAAATCGAACGGCCACGGCCCTCTTGGATAGAAAAAGAATTGGAAATCTACCAGGAATCTTGAGACAGAACGGAATCGAACTGTCCCGGCCCTCCTGGATAGATCGGAAACTCACCTAGGAATCTTGAATTCAAACGAAATCGAATGAACCCGGCCCTCCTAGCGTGAGGAGGAAAGGTGTTATTCTGTTTGAATTCTGAGTGGGATAATAGCGATGTTATTTTGCTCTTTGTTTTTAGAGCTATTTTTGATATGAGTGAAAATTCTATGTTTTTTTATTCTCGATTTTATGGCGAGTTCACGCGGCGAGATCCGGAGGCAAGACTGGCTTTTGGTTATGGCATGCGAGTCGAGCTCTCAGGGATTCGAGACGTGACTGGCTCCTAGCGTGGCGAGATTCGAGACGAGACTAGCTACCGGAGCTTCTGCGCTCGGGTTTTTATACTCTCCCGAACAAAGGAAATAATAATAATAACGCGCTTGGACTTTGTCCCTTACTCCAATTCGCTGCGCGACTTAATCTTGAACCAGGGACTCCCACTCTAAATTCTCTGATTGGTGCGCTAACTCCCTCGCGTGGGTCCCAATTGGCCGAGTTGAGCTGCAGTCACACTGCGCATGTGCGAGAATTTAATGAAATTTAATAAACTCAATTTTTATTGTTTTTATGCACAATTCGTATCTTTTTCAATTATTTTGCTATGATTTCTAACAAATTTCTAAACAATAACATTTTTATTTAATTTTAATTAATTATTTGCTCGTGACTGCACCTATTGCACGTGCTTGTGAAAGTAGGTCATCGCGCATGCGCACTGTGCACGCTCGATCTTTCAAAGAAAAGTTTTCTTAAGTTTTTACATAATTTTAATCTGAAATTTTCACCAAATTGTCCACAATACGTTTCTTTAACAATCCGCATCATTATTTTCAATAAGAAAGAGTTTATTTAATTGAAATTGAATAAAATAAAGAATTTCACGAATCTAGGGAATTTTGTGGAATCGAAATTGAGTTGGCAGCGCTGAGCGCCTCACTTCCCGAGCGCCGCTTCGCGAAGTGACAGTTTTTCAACATGGCCGCCGGTGTAAACACTCGTGCAGGGAGACTAGAGGGAAGGAGTGGACACAGCGTGCTTTAGAAATGTACACGAAATCCGGGCCAAAGTAGATGGCGTTATGATCTGAAAGATCCTAGTTATATCTGTTTTCGATCAGACACCTTGCCGTTACTACTTATTCCCTAACCTCAATATGTCAAAATTCGTGCAGTGCCGTTTACGTTTACAAAACTTTTTTCTCTCATTAATGTACAATATTAATGAATTTATCTACTAGCTAAAATAATTTTATTCTATTTAGTTGAATAAAAATCAGTTCATTCATTCGGAATCTTTCTAATATAATTTTTTTTCTGAAATAAATGTTGCGAAGTCCGCGACATTATTTTCATAAATTTTCGAAAACAATTGGAAACGCTATCGCTCCTGTAAAGACTCTCTGGCAGCGACTCGTCATAACATAAATGTACTTGTCTCAGAGTCGCTGCCGCGACTCTAGATTATAGAAATTAAGCTTCATTCGAAATTGAAAAAAGTGATGTGTTCATTCAAACTTCAATTGATTAAGCCATGAGTGAAATGAAAGTGTATAATGCTGTATCGTGAACGCTTTATCAATAATTATACGCGATATCAATAATTTTAATGCAAAGAAAAAAACATCGTAAAATTAGAAATTGTGCTGTGGAGGACCCAAATAGTTCACAACTTTTTCTTAAGGAATGAAAAACAATATGAAAAATTGTGATAAAATTTGAGAATAAAACTTTGCTAAATAAATTAAGCAATGTATGGTTTTCCCTACCCCAATTTTTTTTATGTACAAAATGTAGCGATGCCTTATGTAAATTTTCATGATAGATTTCTACATATTTTTTTTCAATATCGAATAAATATAAAACCTTAAGAGTGATCTTCGCTCTGGTGAAGTCTCATTTTTTAGAATTAAATAATTATTCGGTCTTGTTAAAAATTAATAATCAGCAATAAGTAATTATAAAAAAATAAATACTGAATGGAAGTTCAGTTATGATCTTTAGTTTCATCAAGATGTAAATCGGCGCGAATGAAAGGGTTCTTCATCAATAAGTTCGGCTTATAACTGTTATGAATAATAAATATACGTTTATTCAGTTTATGTGTCGAAATATGTTTATTCCACTTATGCCAAACGACTCATTAATTTTAGCATTAACAGTTGAGAGTAGCTAAACAAAAAGCGAGATTGAGTTATTTTGCGATTAAGATTAAATATATGTACAAAGTTTTCTGAATAATGAAATTACCTAAGTAATTAGGTTAAACATAAAAATCGATTAATCTTTGAGTACAGACGATGTACTACAATTTGGCATTTTTGCGGAGTCGTTTCGTTCTTGTACGGCTTTCATTTTGATTAGCGTTGTACGACTTGGTTAAGAAATTAGCTCTCATAATTATATAAAAGTCTATTATCTTTCTTGTGCAATTCATGTAGTGATTGGCGCAACCAACCATTGGCAAGTTTTTAATTTCCGATGCTCTTTCGAGAATAGTATGGATCGTATCAACGTGAGTGCCGAATTTTCCAGTCACGTCTAATACAGTTGATTCCAGGCATTCGGTCAACCGGAATAAAGACTCACTGGGCCGAATCAATCCACCAAACTTCTCCAGGAGATCTACAGCCGCATGTGTCGGATCATTCACTTGTATTTCTCTAGACTTCAAGGAATTTAGGCAGTCGTTGCATTGCAGTTTTTTCATCATTGTCCGGACAACGTATCCAGCAATGTAACATTGTACTTCTGCGCTTGTACGTGTGACATCGTACGTATGATCGTGCGTACTGTCTTTCCACGTACTGAAGTCCATCGACAGTGTAACCTCATAATTATGATCCCGTTGGTGCGTTTCCGTGGGTGATTGCTCGATACGTCCTTGTTCTTCCAACATATTGTCGATGGTTTGCAACCATGCAGTGCGAGGCTGTGATGCAGCAGCCAAAGAATCCGTGGTCTGCATTAATGTTTCGAGCAGCTCGTGTCCTTCGACGTTACTCCCTTTCGGGGACTTCACTAACGAGTAGCAGCACAATAATCGAAATAGTTGAGCAAAAAACCATGGGTCAGGATGATGGTTACTACCACCAGCTCTGCGCATCATACCGAAAAATCTCTGAAACAATAGTGGAATTATAAATTTTACAGAATAATTTCACACATACTGGAATTATAAAATTTACAATCGATGACTCCGCAATGTGGTTGAATTAACATGGAATGACCCATATACTTTTTGCAATCTGCTTTAGGCTATGGAAATAGAAAAGGCTGAGTACTTACTTTGTCTTGGTCCGAAGGCTGATCCAGGAGCAATGGTACAGCATCATTATGTAAACGCCAATGGTCACGCGGTATAAGACTAATCGTGCCATCAGGTAATTTGAAGATATCATCTTTTTGAATGGATTCATCGGGAAAGTGCAGCTGACAAATATAATGTGTTTTCTTGAGATTATATTTCAAAGCATTTTTCCATACTTTGAAACGATCCTCACTCTGCAAATGATCAAAGATAGTTAACAGAGGTATATTTCATTTTACGTTCCTTAATGGAACTATGGTTTACATTCTTTAATGGAAATTGAAATATTTATGTAGAAAGTTATAAAATTCAACTTATTACCTTAGGTACAGTAAACAAAGAAATGGGCCGCAAACCCAATTCCTTTCGACGCCTGTCATCTTCATATTTTCCACTGACGCAACCTGGTACACCACAAATTTTTGGCATTCTAGGAAAAGGAAAATCAAATTTCAAGTCAGTAAAATATGAAACTAATATACAGCCAATAAAGAAAATAAGTTAAGAATGAAAAATTATATGTAGACTGCTAGACATAATTTCCCTTATTATTTCTAATCTTTCTTTTTATGCTTATAACAAGCTTGTTCACGAAGTAAAAAAGAAATTGTGCATTTTTTTTCATAAACAGATGAAAAGAATGCGGTAATTACATATAAATTTAACCGGTGCTTTCTGATCTAGAGCTCACACGTGCTCCGTTTCTTAACCTACGATCAGAAGATAATAATAAAAGAATGTACAATGTACAGAATTACCTTATTCGTAGAGAAGAACGCTGAATGGCACTATGATACACAAAAACATAAAATTCTTCTTTTTTTACATAAAAAGCATCGCACTAAAAATACGGCGTATCGGAAAAAATTGTCTCATTAACCTTAAATACAGGCTTAAATATATGAAACTTTCCTTTAGATTGCACATGCGCTGTAGCACGGTCACTTTCATGATGTGGACTAATGTTATTACTATAACTACGATCTTTCTGATCCATGCGATACTAGTGGCAGAACGCTCAACTAATACAAAACGAAATTTTAGGGACGCCATTACTACTTATTTTCCTATGCTGTGTCCACTCCTTCCCTCTAGTCTCCCTGCACTCGTGCGTGCCATGTCGTCGAAATAAGTGTTTAAGAGTGTCTTTTGCTTCAATAGTGACTTTGGCGTGATATATTGTTCAACCATCTGTCAGTTTTTGATGGCATGATCAAATTAATAGCAACAGCGATCTAAATGATAAAATTTCGGAGAAACAGTGCGAGCTGTATTCAAAATTCTTATATGACTATAAAAAAAAAGTTATGTAAGTTTTGTGAAAACCATGTGTTTACCCTCATCGCAATCGGTTCGCGAGTATTTGTTATATAGGACATATATTAGTATTGGGAAATTTCTCCTTGTACAAATTCTTTGATTTTACGTTTATTTATGACATAATTTTGTTGCAATCCTGGTTCTGGTTCTTTAAACATTTTCAACGGGAGTTATGTGAGAAAAAAGAACTTTCGCTCGTTATAACCTCTCAAACGTTCTTTAAAAACAGAAAATTTATGTTGTGTAATTACATTATAGAAAAAATTTGCGTGGTTGTATGTAAATGAATGCAAATAAAGTTTGAAAAACTTTGGTGAAGTAAGTGTCTAATTCATTGTATTGTTGTCATATTTTCTTTCATTTCGTTTGGCTGTGTTCACCGGCCCCTTTAATTTTCCCACCTCCTTAGCTTACAGTATATCCATATCAATTTAATTCGAGTGACTTTCGTATTTCTATTCCCTCATATTGATTTCAATAAATTGGAAAATTCATAACAAAAAGTTTTCATGATTGCTTGTTCATACACCCGAGTTTTAGAAAAATCTTTGGGCCATGTAAGTGCATAGATATATTCACTTGAGTTATAGCATAATGAATTTGGAAATTTATTTCAATAACGCATTGGGTGGTTAATTTTCATGATATCAAAATTCGTATCTTCGAAATGCAATGAACACCTCTAAAGTGCGACAAAGTCATGAAGCGACATGTATGTTGAGTATTTCCAGACCATGTTTGCGATTGGCATCATGGGTTGAAAAATTCATGTGTGTAAGTCTACGCCTAATAATTTTTGGATGTGATCAAATATTTTGTCTGCGTATAACCATGGAGACATACAGAAATACAGCATTTTGCTTGCTTCAACATGCAGCGTATCTGTCACTTTTTTTCTTGAATGTGACATAATAAGTTTCAAGAATGTGGTTCATGGAATTTTGAAGTGGTTTGCCCCATAGCACCAAAGTTTGTATTACTGGTATGCAGCAAATATCTATGAACTTTGATATTTCTGTGAAGCGTAGGTGTGCCAATCTTTTCACTTTTTGGTTCCGACTGCAATATATAAACGAAGATACATGAAACAATTTTGAGTTCTATTCACTTTGAAGTGCGCTGTCTTTTTTCCTTTTAGTTTTGGCATAATGAATTTTATGAATCGGTGGCAATTTTTTCTTTCTGTATCAAAATTTAGATGAATAAATTGCAGCGGATACTTGCAAACTTTGAAAATTCTGTGTATTGACATGCACGCTAGGTATTAGCACTTCCTGTTTTTGATTATGAAATATGGATACTTACAATTAATAAAAATTGTAGAAGAATTATAGAATTACGATATGGATTACTAGTAATAAATAACTCAAAATAATGATAAATGATACAAGAAGTCAGCGATGGCCTATTTATGAATGACATAAGAAGTTATGTTTTCAAAATGCAATGGACATATTAATAAATAAGCAATTCTGTTGGTCTTGACGCACTTCATAGTTTATCTTTTGTCTGGTTGAACCTTGGTGGCTACATGCAGAGTTTAAAAATTTTGTGCATCGACGTGGGTGTGTCAACTTTTATCTCTGGGTATGATAATACGAATGAAAAAGATTGCTTCAAAAAGTCCTTGGAAACACGTTTTTAAATGAAATAAAAATTGGTAGCATTAGAATTCAATAAACATATGTGAAAATTGCGAATTCTGGTTGACTTGGTGAACATTGTATATATTTTTTTCTTTCTCCTTCTATCCAATTTTAAAGAAAATCAATCAAAAAATTCATTTCATTGAAAAATCTTCATATTTTCTTTATTCACAATGATTTCATCAAAACTATTGAAAACAAAATTTATAAATGACGAGGGAAAATTCCACAATGATACAAAATATTGAAAAACCTTACGGAATATGATTTTAATCCCACAAAATTATGGACACATTCGAAATAGTTGAAAAATTGAGGGTATTACTTGAAACATTCGAAGAATATCAAACTGTTATAAATTGTACAAAACTTAAAGAAAATCATAGGAGAACTTATTTTTAAATATCACAATAGAAACATTGGTTAACTTTAGAAAATCTTATTTAAGAATATTTTTTGTCGTTTAGAACTGCCATAGAAAAAAGATTTGATATCAAGCCGTAAAAATCCTCACTCGGAGAAAAAAAATTTGGACAATTACATTGATGATCGCCCGTTTTCTTATTACACCACAAAGAATGTAAACAAAACTTCTTAAGTCACACAACGAAAATGATTTCGAACCGTAAGAAAATATCAAATATATTACAATCCTACAGCATTCATGTATAATACTCTTCACTAGTATACTGATTGTGCGTTATCAGTCTTTTTTCGACGAATCGGATGTTACAAGCCAAAATCATATCTCGGCCTCCAACCTGCTTTCCACTATGCTCTTGGGTTCCTAATTGACAAAACATATTAGAGAACAAGGAAAAAAATCGCCAAAGTCCAAGGATAGACCTGTGACGAAATATTTCCAGTACAATTTTGTTGAAAAATAGGTCTTTTTTCGTGGAAACCAATGTTACAAGCATTAAATCGTAAATAATTCATAGAAATTAAAATTAAAATTATATAGTCGTCAAAACATAAATAAGGAACTTTCGAGAAAAAAGACGTGATATCAAATCATAAACTTCCCCTAGGGAAAAAAAGGTTGGGACAAGTACATTGATGGTGTCGTGTTTGCTGATAATTCCATCCATAAAAAAAACTTAGAAACCGATGCCTCTTTCTTCTTATTTGATTCGAACAGCTAAATCAATTGAAAAAAATTCATCTTATTTACGTGCAGCATTAAAATTTATTATATCAATTCGAGGCCAAGTATTTTCTAATGAATTGAAATAAGTTACCACTTGAATTACGTGCAGCACTAAAATTTGTGATATCAATCGGTGGACAAGTATTTTATTAGTAACTTCAAAGTTGAACATTATGGAATTGTTCTAAGAAGCTTTTAAATCCAAAAATATCACATGCAAGCTAATCATTTCTTGCTCTATGGTGGCAGAGACTTATAAGAAAATCTATTCTTTTCAGACTTTCAGGAGCTTCTGATATTATTCACAATATTCGACGTCGATTGGATCGTTACAAATTATGTTTAAATATGAGTTAAAAGTACTTGTCCGGCCCATCACTTTCCATTAAAATTGTTTATTCAAATAAAAATCAGGGCTTTTCTAGAACTGATGGAGCACAAATATTCATGCAGAGGGAATTTAGAGAGTTATCTTCAAGTAATTTTCCCTCAAGTGCACTAATTTAATAAGAATGGAAACGAATTGTCCTGTACTATACAAGGGATGTATTTGTGCATCGATAAATAAAAAACATTATGCACATTAAATATGTTCAAGTTTATAAAAATAACTCCCCAGTTTGTATTGGAATGACGGCAATTTTTACTTCTCACTTCTTCCAGCGAACGAATTTCATTCGGTATAACTAACCTATACTATTATTAAGATCATTAAACTAATAATAAATCGCATTTTAATACATTTTTAACCGGATTCTGCCGTACAATTTCGTTTTTTTATGATTGATTTTTATTTCAATAAATAGTGATGGGCCGGACAAGTACTTTTAACTCATATTTAAACATAATTTGTAACGATCCAATCGACGCCGAATATTGTGAATAATATCAGAAGCTCCTGAAAGTCTGAAAAGAATCGATTTTCTTATAAGTCTCTGCCACCATAGAGCAAGAAATGATTAGCTTGCATATGATATGTTTGGATTTAAAAGCTTCTTAGAACAATTCCATAATGTTCAACTTCGAAGTTACTAATAAAATACTTGTCCACCGATTGATATCACAAATTTTAGTGCTGCACGTAATTCAAGTGGTAACTTATTTCAATTCATTAGAAAATACTTGGCCTCGAATTGATATAATAAATTTTAATGCTGCACGTAAATAAGATGAATTTTTTTTCAATTGATTTAGCTGTTCGAATCAAATAAGAAGAAAGAGGCATCGGTTTCTACGTTTTTTTTATGGATGTTTATACTCTCTCGAACAAAGGAAATAATAATAATAACTCTTTTGGACTTTGTCCCTTTCTCTAATTCGCTGCGCGACTTAATCTCGAACCAGGAACTCCCACTCTAAATTCTCTGATTGGTGCGCTAACTCCCCCGCGTGGGTCCCAATTGGCTGAGTCGAGCTGTAGTCACATTGCGCATGTGCAAGAATTCAATATAATTCAATAAAACAGTTTTTTGATCAATTTTAATTCATTTTATGACTTTCCCCATTTTTTTGTTTTATTTTCTATTAATTCTGTGCATAAGATTATTTTTATTTGATTTTATTCACTAATTTGCCGAAAGTCACGTTCTTGCATGTGCCTGTTGAATGTAGGTCATCGCGCATGCGCACTGTGCACGCTCAATCTCTTAATGAAAAGTTTTCTTAAAAATTTAAATGATTTTGATATGAAATTTCCACCAAATTGTTCAAAATACGTTTCTCTAATGATCCGCATTAATTTTCTAAACAAGAAAAGGTTTGTTCAATTAAAATTGAATAAAATCAAGTATTTTGAGAATCTAGGGAATTTTGTGAAATCGAAATTGAGTTGGCAGCGCTGAACGCCTCGCTTCCCGAGCGCCGCTTCGCGAAGTGACAGTTTTCCAATATGGCCGCTGATATAAACACTCGTGCGTGCCATGTCGTCGAAATAAGGTGTTTGAGAGTGTGTTTCACTTCAATACAGAATGCCTTGTTCGCTATTTTGACGTTCTAACTTTTGGCCCCCACCCGTTTACGGGAAATGGTTGTTCACTACGTCCCTCGCAATTGAAGCATCTCCCAACCGTTGAATCTAATGTAAGTTCTCTTTTATGATGTCGAATCATCAATCAAAAAATTGCAGAAGTGTCACGATCTTCGATGATGCAGTTTCAAACCAGACAATGATGAAAATGATTGATAATATCAAAAATCGTGACGGCATATAAGAGAACTCAAAGCGGGTGGTGATAAAAACGAAATGTTTCAAAAATAGCTTTAAACAAAATGTTTTAAAAAAACATTTAAAAAAACTCCCGACTGAAAAATCGTATAGCGTATTGAAAATAAAATGAAGTGGAGAAAAAAATGAATATTAGAAAAAAATAACATTGTAAAAAAAATCTGCGTTTCCAGAAAATTATTTATCTTCAAACTCTTTTTCTTAAGAAAATAGAAGTAAACTTTAAAAAGATTAAAATAAAATAGATTAAATATAATTAATAAGATGAATAAAAAACCATTTAATTATTAAATACTACTCCTTCGAGATTCGATTCTTATGGTTAATATTGATTGATGGTAGGTAAGTCATTTATATACAAAAATAAAAATATTATCATAATTTTCAAAGTTGAATGATTGTACAAAGAATGAAGGTGATAATAAAAAAATGTAATCTCACAAACAACTAAAATATGTTATAAACATAATGGAATTTAATTTTTGTCGGGAGATGTCTCTAGTTCTTACTCAATGATTTGATCAGACACTTCTCCCTACAAATATTAAATTAGCACTAAAGAATATGTTTACCAAATTTTATTAAATTCTTATCATTTTGAAATTTTTATCATATTTAAATGGTTTAGCATGGCAACATTCTATCGTCGCTATCCACCCTCGTTAAAAAATGTATTCATTTTGTTTCCAGTATTTTTTTTATTTCCGGTGTTGCTCCATTTTTTTTATTTCATAAAACCACGTATCAATTCGACAGTGGCCAAGTAGCCATGTGTAAACTTTATATTATAAATCATGTCAATTCAATCAAACCAAGTACTAATGTTTGTTTTAATTTTTTTTTCTTTAAAAATCTTGAAAAAAGTTCAAGCTTTTGAACAAATACTTGGCGTGCATGGTTTTTCAAAATTTACCCAAGTAAACCATGCAAATTGGAAGAAATTTGAATTCAATTACATACATAGGTACTGTGACGTGACATTTTTGCCCCGCCACTCGTACGAATCGTGTCGACCAGTGGACCGGGTTTACGGCCCATTTTGACGCCGTTCGACTCGTCTGGTGTTGGTCGGAACGAGACTCATCGTCACGTAATTATAAGTTTTATTTTAAGAATCGCGTATAGTACCTTCGAGCGACAATTTACTAAGTCTAATAACCGTTACCTTTTACCTCCGTGTGCAACGAGAAGAGAGAATTTTTGATCGTTTAATTTTGAGTTTTAATGAAGTTTCCTTTTGACTATTCCGTTTGTTTTTTGAGAGATTTGGTGTTAACGCCACCACATTGGTCCCCGCGAGCATTAGTTATTTGACAATACTTTCCTGCTGTTCGAGCCGATCTCGCTCGCAAGAATCATCCCTCTCACGCCGTCTTAGAGTACCGAAGAACATTCTCGACCTGCGGGCGGTTGAAAGAGCACGCTGGCATAGGCCATTTATTGAACGCCGCCCGTGTCTTTCCCGCCGTAGCAACCCAGAGCTGCACCGCCCGCAATACCGTGAATTCGGGTGTCAAAGTCCGTGTGAACCGGCGCCTCGTCAGGTGGGGTCTGGGGGAGTTTTCTGGAGGCGAGGTGCTGTTCTTGCCTGGTGGCTTATCTTGTGGGCCCACCGCGACATCCGGAGTCGTGAGGGAGGCCTCCCCTCGTCCTTTCAGAGCTGCCCGCCGGATCCTCAAGAGGAGAGACACCCGGATCACGGTCATCTAGTCGAGAGGAGTGTTTCGAGTAAGCGGGAGAGGTGAGAGCAGCAGAAGGGTAATTATTGCGATATTGTGTAAAGAAGCGTAACGGGAATTATCCTCCGTACACGCTCCCTTGTTTTGAGTTTCCCGCGAAAGCGCGAGCAAAGATTCTGTACTCTAGTTCGCGCCTAGCGCGTGAGCGCCGTTGTGCATGGGGTGGGGAGAACGCCGAATCTGGAGGACCGCTCGTACGCACTATCAGTCTTCTTCCGATCACCTCACCGGCGAGTCACCAATACCTCCCGATCATCGAGGTTCCTTTGTCTTTCGGCGTGCGACGAGCGGGTTCCTCGGTAAGCCCTTTCTCTTTCTCCCCGAATGATTAATGGAGTTGAGCATTTTGAGTTTCGGAATTTAGTTCCGGTTTATTTGGCGTTTCGGGGAACATATGGGTCGAAGTTTCGAGCGAGATTGCGGCCGATACTTCCCGTGTTCCCAAATTTTGTAGTTTTGCGGCTCAACTCCATTAATCGATTCGATATTAATTTGGATCCATTCAGTATAGTTTATTTGACGTAATCCTGTTGCGCATGAATTAGTTAAGTTTGAGTTTTGTAATGTCGAATTTTTGATATCGAATTTTGGTAGTACGCGCTGGAATATTCCACGCAGCTACGTTTCTCTCTCTCCCTGCACGCGTTGAGGCTCTAGCGAGCACGGTCGTTCGCGCGATTTTTTCGCTCTATCTCTCTCGCACTTATTGTCGCGCGTCGTCTATACGGCGATTTATTCTGTCTTTTGTATTGCGTATTTTTCAGCCGTTCCTTTTGCGTTCGCATTTATTTCCTTTTCTCTATTTCGTGACGATCGTATCATTTTGTATCTCTTTATGGCGAATTCTCTTGCGGCACTCTTCCGTTATCTCTGTTACCGTTTCAAAGATTATCTTGCTATTAGTTTCTGTGATTTATTTTATCGTATAACGCCGCTATCTTCGTATTATTGTACTGATCGTTCGGGAATTTCGGTGTTACCTCGCGCTTAGCCGGATTCGCTTCACTATTACCTTTGATTACCTTTCGTCCGAATTATTTTAGGGTTACCTAGCGTCAATTACCTTGCCTATGTTGCCTATGACGCTCTCGCGAATTACTTTCGGGTTTCCTGGTATCGATTACCTTTTACCTGAATTTACCTAACAAGGAAAGGTACTTTAGTGTCCGCCTCTGATTTTGATAATTTTTTACTATGTTATAGTCCATCCAAAAATAAGAGACACGTATTTTTTTTTATCGGCCGAAAGTTATTTTTAAGGGGTGAAATCAACCCTCAAAGTTCGGCATGTTTTGCGTCTAGTAGAGTGTTTCATATAGAAGCACTCAACCGATCGAAACGAAACCAATTGCAAAATGTTTGGCATGTCAAATAACCCATATGACATGTCCAACTTCTTATGCACCCTTACGGCAAAGGGGTGAACCACCCCCGAATATTCAGAATTTTTTCGTTTAACAAAAATGTACTATCCGATTTTAATAAAACAAACGCCATTTTGCAGAGCAAAAAAAAATAAAATCGACGTGTTTTCGGGTTTTCCTCAGATCAAAAAAATTAAGGGGGTAAACACCCTTAAAATGTCAAATTTTGTTTTGAGCACTGGCCCCTTCCAATTTGAGTATTCTTTTCATAGAATGTAGCTTAGACTGGGCCAAAAAAATTGAACAATTTTTTTTCTTGACGGTACTCTGAAAATATTGTTCATGACGATAAAAAAAAAGTTTCCAGAAAGTTTAAGCTTTTAATAATAATATTAAGAGGTGCATCATTGCAGTTATTGATTTTTCAATAGTTGCCGTGTTTTTTGCATAAAATTCGGACTTAGTCAATTTTAAAAAATTTTTTCATCTCTTATCCTTGTAGGAAATTAAATTCCCCACAAAAAAGCTCTCTTAGTAAACTTTCGTAAGACGAGCCCATTCCTTGTAATCGAGCCTTAAACATTGGTATATTTTTTCAATTTTTTACTTTGTATTCGGGATTTCCAAAATGACCTTAAATATCAATATTTTTTCAAGACCATGGATTATTCTTAAGGGAAATTTAGTGCTCTACAAAAAAGGTCTCTTCACATTTTTCGATAAACTCACTCCTTTCAAAGTTATTTGATGTTAAAGTTAATTTTTAAAGTATTTAACCGTTTATTTTGCGTCAAACATAATTGTCTCCACTTGTATCATAAATTTATAACTCAAATATTACAAATATTTTTTTTCTGGCATGCCACTAAAGTTTTTTTCAAAAAATCAAAATTTATTAGGGTATTACTTCAATCAAAAAATTGTTTATCAACAAAATCAATTTTTATTATATTTAAATTATTCTAATAGTAAAAAAAAATTGATTCATTTATCTCAATTCATTTATTTGCATACGTATACACTTTTACATCCATAAAAAAACTTGGAAAAATTTTTTTTTTTAATTGTAAAAAAAATTATTTCACAAAAAAAAATACAGAACAATTCGAAAAAAATTTTACAAATCTTGAAAAAACGTTATATTAAAAAAAAATAATCTGCATCTATTTTTTAAAGTGTCAAAAGAATCAAATAACAAGTAAAAAATAATAAACCGAAAAATCGCCCTTGAAATCATTTTGGAAACCGATGCCTCATTCTTCTTATTTGATTCGAAGGGCTAAATCAACTAAAAAAAATTCCATCTAATTTACGTACAGCATTAAAAACTATTATATCAATTCGAGGCCAAGTATTTTCTAATAAATTGAAAAAAGTTACCATTTGAGTTACGTGCAGCACTAAAATTTATGATATCAATCGAAGGACAAGTAATTTATGAGTAACTCCAAATTTCAACATTATGGAACTTTTTTAAGAAGCTTTTAAATCCAAAAAAATCACATGCAAGCTAGTCATTTCTTACTCTATGGTGGCAGAGACAATCGATTTTTTTCAGACTTTCAGGAGCTACTGAGATTATTCACAATATTCGACGTCGATTGGATCGATAGAAATTATGTTTAAATATGAGTTAAAAGTACTTGTCCGGCCCATCACTTTTCATTTAAATCAAATAAAAATCAATCATAAAAAAACGAAACTGTACGGGAGAATCCGGTTAAGAATTTATTGAAATGCGATTTAGGTTATGCCGAATGAAATTCGTTCGCTGGAAGAAGTGACAAGTAAAAACTGCCGTCATAGCAATACAAACTGGGGAGTTATTTTGGAAGCTTCAACATATAAAATGTGCAAAATGTTTTTTATTTGTCGATGCACAATAACATCTTTTGTATATTACAGGACAATTTGTTTCCATTCTTATGAAATTAGTGCAATTAAGAGAAAATTACTTGAAGATAACTCTCTAAATTCCCTCTGCATGAATATTTGTGCTCCAACAATTCTAAAAAGCCTTGATTTTTATTTAAATATAATAAGTTTAATGGAAAGTGATGGGCCGGACAAGTACTTTTAACTCATATTTAAACATAATTTCTATCGATCCAATCGACGTCGAATATTGTGAATAATATCAGTAGCTCCTGAAAGTCAGAAAAAAATCGATTGTCTCTGCCACCATAGAGTAAGAAATGACTAGCTTGCATGTGATTTTTTTGGATTTAAAAGCTTCTTAAAAAAGTTCCATAATGTTGAAATTTGGAGTTACTCATAAATTACTTGTCCTTCGATTGATATCATAAATTTTAGTGCTGCACGTAACTCAAATGGTAACTTTTTTCAATTTATTAGAAAATACTTGGCCTCGAATTGATATAATAGTTTTTAATGCTGTACGTAAATTAGATGGAATTTTTTTAAATTGATTTAGCCCTTCGAATCAAATAAGAAGAATGAGGCATCGGTTTCCAAAATGATTTCAAGCGCGATTTTTCGGTTTTTATTTATTACTTGTTATTTGATTCTTTTAACACTGTAAAAAATAGATACAGTTTAGTTTTTTTTAAAGATAATGCTTTTTCAAGATTTGTGAAATTTTTTTCGAATTGTTCTGTATTTTTTTTATAAAATAATTTTTTTGCCCATTTTTTATAAAAATTTTGTTTCAAAGTTTTTTTCATGGATGGAATTATCAGCAAACGAGGGACCATCAATGTACTTGTCCCAACCTTTTTTTTCCTAGGGGAAGTTTATGGTTTTGAAGTAATACCCTAATAAATTTTGATTTTTTGAAAAAAAACTTTGGTGGCATGCCAGAAAAAAAATATTTGTAATATTTGAGTTATAAATTTATGATACAAGTGGAGACAATTATGTTTGACGCAAAATAAACGGTTAAATACTTTAAAAATTAACTTTAACATCAAATAACTTTGAAAGGAGTGAGTTTATCGAAAAATGTGAAGAGACCTTTTTTGTAGAGCACTAAATTTCCCTTAAGAAAAATCCATGGTCTTGAAAAAATATTGATATTTAAGGTCATTTTGGAAATCCCGAATACAAAGTAAAAAATTGAAAAAATATACCAATGTTTAAGGCTCGATTACAAGGAATGGGCTCATCTTACGAAAGTTTACTAAGAGAGCTTTTATGTGGGGAATTCAATTTCCTACAAGGGTAAGAGATGAAAAAATTTTTTAAAATTGACTAAGTCCGAATTTTATGCAAAAAACGCGGCAACTATTGAAAAATCAATAACTGCAATGATGCACCTCTTAATATTATTATTAAAAGCTTAAACTTTCTGGAAACTTTTTTTTTATCGTCATGAACAATATTTTCAGAGTACCGTCAAGAAAAAAAATTGTTCAATTTTTTTGGCCCAGTCTAATGTAGCTTATCAAAAAATAAGAAACACGTATTCTTTTTTATCGGCCGAAAGTTATTTTTAAGGGGTGAAATCAACCCCCAAAGTTGAGTATGTTTGGCATCTGGTAGAGTGTTTCATATGGAAGCACTCAACCGATCGAAACAAAACCCATTGCAAAATGTTCTGCATGTCAAATAACCTATATGACATGTTCAACTTCTTATGCACTCTTACTGCAAAGGGGTGAACCACCCCCAAATATTCAGAATTTTTTCGTATAATAAAAACTTACAATCCAATTTTAATAAAAGAAATGCCATTTTGCAGAGCAAAAAAAATAAAATGGACGTGTTTTTTGGTTTTCCTCGGATCAAAAAAATTAAGGGGGTAAACCAGTCCTAAAATCTTGAATTTCACTTTGCGCATCGAAATGTTGACATTCAATTCATATGCTTCCTTTATCATTGCGTATCGACTTATATGTTGAATAATATTTATTTCACATATTCATTGGCTGACATCATAATCGTATAGAGAATCGAATACTTTGACATGCTTTACGTGAGAAGTGTTAGTTTTCGTTCTACAGGTTCTACTATGACATCTTTAAATGGTTCTTGAAAATCGTCACAAGCGTTAATTTTTGAGTTAGCGCTCGCAAAAATAAGAATTTTCGACAAAAAAAAAACATTTTTTTCGCGTATTTTTTATTTATAATCAATCAAGTATACTGAATACGAAAAAATCCTTAGTATGGTTTTGTAGGAAATTAAATTCTCTACAAAGATTATCTTTTGTGAATTAAAAAAATCAACACCGTTTCTTTCAGAGCTAATCAAATTTCAATTTACTTTATGATTTTTGTTTTTATTTATTGATAAACACTTATTAAACAACTTCTCAAAGAGAAGAACTTACTGATCCAATTTTTTTGGAATATTTACGATCTAAAAAAATAGTTTTCATGCTTTAATTGATATTTTATATTATCTTAGATGGTATTTTAGAAGATAAAAATAATTTTACTCAAAAGAATAATTAAGTTGAAACAATTAATTCGTTTAGAATTTTCTATTCATAAGTTTTATTAGCTTAAAAATTATTCACGCAATGAAATTTATAAAATATATTTTTTCTTGTTGTTTTTAAATATTTTGTAGAACTAGTAACTCGAAACGACAGTTGTAAAAAACTCGTCGATGTACTACTACATACAAGAGCTACTAGATGTCGTTAACATACATATGTCACAGTTGGTTGGATAAAGTTGGCTACATTCACAGCCGATCAGTTTCTGTTCTAGAATTTGAGGATATATTGATATGTACGGTAATTAATCGTTACTCTTTTTTAAGAGTTGCATTATATTAACTATGTCGAAAAATAGTTTGAAGAATGTTTATCTTTTGGGTGCTTTAAATAATAGTTTGGCTTCACGCAAACTGCCTAAAAACTGAGACGTTTTAAATTATTTTATGTTTAAGTACAAGATCTTCAACAAAACAATTCGTTTATGTGCCACGGAGGTTATTGAAGAAGTTCAAAAAATTTGGAGTGTTTTGAATGTACCACTGATAAAAAATCAACATGCAATTGCTAAAATGAAATCACTTTTCACAGAATGGAAGAATTTGGATAAAAGTCGACTGAAAAAACATTCGGAGTTTCATCAATTGAAAATAAAAAAAATTACTGATAAGTTAAATGAATTATTCGATGTGAGATTGAAAAAAAGAAATATCTGATGACTCGTGTCCTCAAGAGCTGTTTTTGTTAGCAACAAAAAGTGTATCGTCTCTTGACGATGTCCTAACCTTCTTTTTACAGAGAGTTAGGTGATTGGTATGAATGAATTGAAAAATAAACAGTGGAATTATTTTTGTAGAAAATAACAACAACTAGTTTATTCGGTGTATAATACAAGCTGCTCCGATGTGGACAGCTTGGAGTTCCTTACGAATCTGATTTTACAAAAATGCTTAAAAATAAGGGAAGAGGAACAGTACCCCTTCTTACCAGCTAACGAAAAATTTGGATTGGCTACTGTAATAAGAAGAGAGGAGGGAGCAAAGTATATGTTCAAAAAATGTAGAAAGTACAGAATACTCGAATTCTTTGCACAGATTGCCAAAACGTGACGTACCGACTTTTTCGGAGCTTGACGATGCTAATGATAAAAAAAAAGAAAGGAAATAACGTTTATGAGGTGGATGCGTAAAAATTCCCAGTTCAAAAAATCTTCTATTTCCAATTGCCCCAAGTGGACGCCACATGTCGGCCATAAACCCTCTGTGCGCCCAACCCTTTACCTGCGCTGGGCCCGCGGTGCCATCCCTCGCTCCGGTCGATCTTTATAAAAAAGTGGCGCGTATTATTCGCGTTGCAACAAAAAGTAAAGGCCGATTGACACATGTACCAGATGACACAGAAGTTGGTAATTTCCCTCTAGAGCAAATAGAAAACGACACTAATGAAAATGGTAATCATTATGAATTTCTTATGTGCTAACAAGACGTTAGATGCTAATTTTTTTTCAAGTTTGTTATTTAAAAATCTAATCACATAATACAATTTTTTTCAGCCTTAAGTCAAGCTTTGTCTGATAATATATATTTCTTTCGAAGATTTGAGTCAATCATCTAGTTCCTGTTCAAGAGCACCAAAATGAACAATATTCAACTTTGAAGACGAACTTCCACAAAACTCAAGCGAGAATAAAATGCACATCATGACTGCTGAATTATCATCAGCTTTAGACAGATGATCAAATGTCTCTAGCAGAAATGCTGCTTTTATTGTCATCGCTATCGTTAAAAGTTTGGGTCATGATCCGAAATAAGTTAATGTTAGCCACAGATTAATCCATAGAGATCATAATAAAATGAGAAAAATGATGGCAATAGACATAAAAAAAAATAATTCCGCTGTCGAGAATGTAATATTACACTGGGACGGTAAATTACTCCCAGATTGTAGTGGAACTCAAAAAGTGGACAGGCTTCCAATAGTTTTATCAGATCTAAATTATGAGCAACGTTTAGCGGTCCCAAAATTAAATAGTGGTAAAGGATTCAATCAAGCCCAATCAATAGTCGCAGAGTTAAAGTGATGGGATATTGTTCATAATGCGAAAGGAATGTGCTTCGACACTGCCTATGTGAACTCAGGTCTGCGCAACTACATTTCTGCTGAACTAGATTTAAACTTTGTGCTCAAAATCAAATATCATTCTTTATTGTAATTGGTTGAGTTTTTATTTTTTATCTTTTTTATTGATTATTATTGATTGTGATTAAAGGTGATGAGAATGGTTCGGCAGTACATATTGAGGAAGCTTTGAATAAAAAACTGCTCTGGTTTCCCTGTCGGAATCATATTTATGAGCTAGTCTTGAAAAGTGTTGCTGAAGTTGTCTGGCCTGCAAGTTGTGGTCCAAGTCCTGCAGTTTTCAATCGGTTCAAGAATGTTCTACGATCGATCAATCCCAAGTATGAAACAGAAATGGATGATCAAGATGTCAAGCAAATTTTGTGTGAAAAAAAACAAGATATTTTGGAATGTATTCAATTTCAAATGAAGGTATCTTCATTTGAAATTCGCGACTAAATATCATTTTATTTTTATACGAAAAATATCATTAACAGATCGATGAAAATATTATAATTATTTTAGGAATTCCAACCTAGAGGAGATTGTAAAGAGCTCCTAGCTTTAGTCTACATATTTTTGGGAGAAGTTCCACCTCAAGCAGTTTCTTTCAAGACTCCTGGAGCCCATCATCATGCTCGATGGTTATCAAAAGCAATTTATTGCTTAAAAATTTACTTATTTAAAAATTAATTTAAACTTACCAAAGTTGAAATTCCTAAACTATCACAAGTTTGTATCTTTATTGTTGATGTTTATATTAAAGGTTGGTATAATGCACCAATCAGTATCTACGCTCCATATCAAGATTTTATGTTCTTGAATAGTTTGATAGATTTTAAACACACAAACGTAAAATTCTCCAATGCTGCATCAACCAAATTTCTTAGACATCTCTGGTATTTGTCCGAATATCATGTGGCATTATCATTTTTCGATGAAAGAATCCCATCAGCCATTAAGATAAAAATGGTTCAAGCAATAAGAAATCAACAAAGTATGACAGGAAACACGAGGAAGCTATATTTAAAACAAGAAGATTTAAAATCATTCAGCTCGAAAGATATAAGTGATTTTGTTACTCAGAAATCAATGATTTTATTTGAGAAATTCGGTTTGTCTACTAGTTTTCTTGATTTACCTGTAGATCAATGGGAATCCGATAACGAGTACCAGGCTTCTTTAGAAATTGTTTGATCAATTAAGGTTGTAAATGACATTGCCGAAAGAGCTATAGCATTGATTGATAAATATAATGATAGTCTCACTTATGATGAAGAACAAAGGCAATTTTTGTTACAAGTTGTTACAAGCTGATTATCGCAAAAAATATCCCAATTGTAGTAAACGAAATTTGTGTGCTTGATATATTTTATCTTAATCTCATAATTAATTTTAAAATGAAAGTAATGATCTTATCACTTTTATTTATAATATGAATAATAATAGGCATTTCATGATTACATTAATGTTTTTCTAAAGGATGTAAGCTCTTGAAAACTATTGTAAAATTTAAATAAAAATTTTGTACAACTAGCATATCATTTTTTTATTTTAAATAAAATTTTTGATATATTTCTAAGGATAATCTTTGTAGAGAATTCCCTACAAAACTATACCAAGGTTTTTTTTGTATTCAGTATACTTTATTGATTATAAACAAAAAATAAGCGAAAAAAACGTTTTTTTTTGTCGAAAATTCTTATTTTTGCGAGAGCTAACTCGAAAATTGAGATAGAGGGCTGTAGTTTTGACAGAATTTTTTTTTCATGACTATCAACAAAATTTTGATATGGGACCGAGAAAAAAAATTTCATTTCATTTGGCACAGTCTAGTGTACTCGTTAGCAGCATAAAGATGCTCAAATAAAAGAATATGTTACTCCACACCTAAAGAAAACAATGCAATTTCAATCCTTATAGACTAGTTATTATTTTTATTTGTTACTATTTAATATGTATGAAGTCCTTCGTCCAGCATTTAGACGTGGTTTGTATGACAATCTAGAATCGCGCCAGTGCTTCGGAGACAAGCACATTAATGTATGACGAGTTGCTCCCAGAGAGTTTTTACAGAAGCGATAGTGTTTTTCAACTGTTTTCAAAAACTTTCAAAATTCATTTCTTCAACAATTAAATAATTATACTTATTCAAAGAATACTGTAAATTAACGTATTTTTTTCGTTAGATCGCGACCTCTTCAAACTCTGTAGCTTAATGGATTGAAAAGATATTAATTATTTATTTTTTAATTGCATAAAAAATGGTGCAGTTTTTTGCACACATTTTTGATGTTTATTTGTTTTTTATTTAGTGACATATCTGGTGCGATAATACAAATTATATACCTACAATATTTCCGAGAATGTCTGTTCATGCTGAGAAATATCATCATAATTGTGAAGTGACAACTTACCGTTGTGTTAATTTTTTGTTTTCGGGTATTCCAAACGTCAATAATATTATTAGTATTTTGTAATGCGTTCACCATGCAAAGTTTGCATTTTTAGTGGTGTATTTATTTTGTATGCTAATGAGGTTATAACGATTGCAGATGTGACAGCTCACTGATATGTTAATACCGATATGTTAATTTTTTGGTTAAAATGATTTTTTCTGGCTCTGTGAAAAAATATAGACAAGCAAAAAATATATCTCAGGTTTTCGTAATGAAAGAGGCAAGAAAAAGGCGAAGAAAAAAAAGAAACGTAAAGGTAGAGGAATCCAAAAGAGTTGTGTAATAGAAAATCAACATCGTTTCAGGAGAGTCTGCCAGCCAGTGTAAAAGACAAAAAAAATTGGTAGCAATTTCTTCTTCGATGCTTTTTGAATTGATGGTAAAAAGATATAATATATTTTAGAATGAATGAGATTTTTTTCTACTTTGAGAATATAGTCTGGATTCTGAACGATTGAAAAAAACCCATACCTTTGCATCTTTGTCATGGTTATAGTTTTTATCAGCTGTTTCCAAGATTGAAAATGGTCATTATCGTTGTCATTATTTTATATTATTAAAATTGGATATTTTCCTTTGGGAAATGTAAATAAAATAACCCAAGACAGGAGTGATGAAAGGAGCAAGGGACTACAAACATATCGAACAAAGAAGCAAACGCATTATCTAGAAAAACACTGACAATGAGAAAAAGGTTTAATTACAATCAGACTCGACGTATTGAGGGAATTTCTGGTAGTGTGAAAGAAAATAAAGATCCCATAAAATTTTTAATTCGGAGTGCACAAAATATCATCAATTAAGGAGGGTGGATCGCGACGATACAATGTTGCCATGCTAAACCACGTTAAAAATATAGAGAATTTCAAAATGATAAGAATTTAATAAAATTTGGTAAATGTATACTTTAAAAATATACGAGACAATATGAATTTTTTTAGATTTTTTTACCACAGAGCTCTCGAGTAATTGAACACTAAAGTTCACGTGTATAAGCATAGAGTTTACATATATACAGTTGTACATCTCGTGCATAAAAACTTCGATTTAACGCTCAATTATTCGATAACCATGTGGTAAAAAAATTGTATTTGTATATTTGATGCCAAAGAATGTTATCACCAAATTTTATCAAATTCTGATTATTTTGATTTCGTGATCCACCCTCCTTAAACGTAAAATATAGTATAAATACCTTAAAAAAAACTAGAGACGAGTATTTAGGGTTTTTGGACAGTCATATGTAAAATTATAGAAACCAATGAACGTAATACTTTTAATTCAATAGAATAGACACTATAGTCAAATAAATTCATTAAAGTTGAGAAGCACATTGGATTACGAAAAAAAAATACAGAAGAAAAATTAAACGCTAAAAATTACACCCACAAAAAATACAAAGACGAAACATTTCAAAAACAAATTGCGATTAAAAAATTAGGATTACAAACATTTCAAAAAAATAAAAATTATAAACGAAATATTGGAACAAAAAAAATTTACCCGTTGTACTTGGTGATTTTTTTTCTAGCTTGCATTATCTAATTTTACCTGTATTTTATACACACGGATTCGAAAGTCGAATACAACGCCTAGTACAACGGCCTAGGTTTTTTTTTGTTTCAATTTTATGGTATATAATTTGTTTTTGTTTGTAATTTTTTTAACAGCAGTTGATCTTTGAACAGCATTTTTCTTTCATCATTACATCGATAGAGCAGGTAAGAAATGATAAAAACCGTTTTTTTTTCATCAGTTTGACGTACTTAGTATGTAGGCATCCATAAACAAAATACTGTGAATGCACTTTTGAAAATTCAAGTAAACCTATAATTTTGTCGCATAAACGAATTAAGACACGCGATAATCATATAACGCATTACGTCAATAGACAACGTGTATTATTTTTTATTATCCATTACTTAATTCCTTTAATCATTTTAATACATTTCAGAGAGACAAAGAGAGAGAGAGAGAGAGAGAGAAGCAGACCGGGAGGTAGCGTGGTAACGAGGGGTGAGCGGGGAAGGGTTGTGGAGGGGGGAGTCGAATCGGATCGAAATAAAGAAGCGAATAGAGCAAGAGACAGTGGGTGAAACAGAGGAAGAGCGAAGAAAGACATTCGGCTCACTAGAACCCGGCGGGGGCGAAAGAGAAGGGGGTTGAAACGGTGGAAGATTGAGAATGGGTTTAGTTGTGGCGCTACCGCGGCTCAGGTCACACGTGTGTTAATTTCGCGTCATTCTCGGGTTAAAGTATTTCCTGAGGTAAAAAAAATACTAAATTCAAAGATCTAGGCGTGTTCATTTGTCAGTGATCATACACAAGACGCTCCTACTTGTTCGTCGACGTTTATGCAGAAAAAAAATTGTTCGTTTTAGGAAAATTGAGTCTCTTTCGAAAAGAGGGCTCGTTTCGTGGATTGAATTGCATGAAATGATGTTTCCATTGTCGACGATGACATGTTGACGCCGCACTTTGATTAGCGAATGCTAAAAGGAGGGAAAAACAATATTACGGATTGTCAGTGTTGTGTACCTAAAGATAATATAGACTGTCAACCGATGTGCGTGTTATGAATATTATATAATGATATTCCACACATTTACTCCATGCATATCTGATAAATTGAAGTTATATTTATTCTTATTTGTGTATAGAAACCTTGCGGGTGATCAAACGAATACATGATATCTAGGGATAGGCAAAACCCTTCCGTATTGATCCTCCAGGAGATTACAAAATTTCAGAAATTAATTGTGTTTTTTTTATATTCAAATCAAATGGATCTCACTGAGAAACTTGTAATATATGATCCTAATCCATAGAAACCCCTTAAAAAATTCTTATAGAGGAGGTAAACAAACAAAAATATTTTGTGATTGGTAACTTGACATTTTTACCTTATTATCCTCTTTTTTTTATCGCTGAACTATACAGACATCTACACTCAGTCAGATTCATTCGAAGCCATTCTTTATTGAAATTAAAAACACGTTCAACTTGCTTTTCTCAATAAATTTTACAACTAATCTTCTATGTACGTCATTATGAATGCATATATATGTTAACTCGTCAAATCAGTTGTCTATGTTGGAAGTACGAGGGACAGATAAGGTGATTAAACAACTCTCAAAAACCATATCAAGGCAAGCAAACTTAAACCATGAAAAAATTTTTACCGTGCAGGACATAATTTTTCTCAGTATAATGTTTAAAATTTATAATTTATGAATACATTATATTCGGTATTCAATTTTATTCTTGTATAACTGTGGAAAACATAAAATAAAAGGTCAATCATTATTACCACCGAGTTCAACAAAAGTTAATTTTTGTTGCGGTCTTTATGAACAATGATAGAAGCTGACTAAATAAATAAAGTAGCAAATAAGTATAGATCCACCAGTTTGATAAACAAAATATTAATTTATAACAAACAACTAAACGAATATTGACTAGAATGTAGATTAAAAAAATGGCGGACTTCATCCTGGAATGAACTTGAGGATGTGAAAGAATCTAACGACAGATAACTAACAATAAGTGTACTGGCTCAATATAGTACGAGCGTCAATGCATTAAAATAAATAGAAAAGTATGGATAGAGGAAAAGAATGCGTAGAGAAAATTCTAAAAGCCTTAACTTCGAATGAATTTGAAATATAATAAATTTATACTATCGATGTAAGTAAGCATATCTGCTTCAGTACTCCCCTAACGAAGTTTGAGGGATCTCATTTTCAATATCATAACGCTCTCTGAATGGTTATATCTAGTCACGGTAGCAATTCGGAGACAAGCACATTTATGAAAGTGAATTTGCTGCCAGACTCTTTATAGAAGCCATCGCATTTCAAATCAGTTTTGAAATTTCAGTCTTTCATAGTAAAATAATCACAGAAATCTACACTATATTGAAAGTTCTCGGATTTTTTTCCTATTGATCGCGACCTCTTGAAATTTCGTAGCTTAATGCATTCGAAAGATATTAATTATTTATTTTTTAATTTCATGAAAAAATAGTGCATTTTTTCACACACTTTATTGATGTGTATTTTTTTAAATTTTATCTCGCCATATTAGTAACATTTTGGTTCCATACAAATTATATAGACCTATATATGTTCGTGGTACGCGACTGTATATCTATGGGACTGAAACGTCGTGAAACACTCGATTACTACATCTTGGGCCTAAATTACTATATCTCGGGATTGAGTGAACGGATTTACTTGCAACAAAGATCAATTAAAAGAAAAAAATCGTCACCAATTTCCAAATTCTTGACTGCAACGGTTCATTCTTCAAAACGGTTACAAAAACGCTACGACGTCATGAATAGACATATTCTCGTATATAAGAGTTCAGGAAGGCTCGCGCTGACTTTTTTTCTACACACTGTTTTTTTCTTTTAATACTTGGTGTCGAGTCACTACCGCGTCTCTTGATATTTTGATTCCATTCGCGTTCTGAAGATTACACTTCCATTCGAATTTCGATAACCCAGATATCTTATCAGGATATTCCAGAAATATTTTCCACCGTATAACTTGTAGAGGAGCTCTCTACAAAATTTCCATTTGAATTTTTTTATGGATCAAGTGACACGCTCGCGGCTTGACTCCCATGTCAAAAAAGGAAGCTCCCGCGAGGCTGGCTGCACGTTTATGTACGGGGCATTTTACACTGGGTGTACTACTCTAAAATCTTAAATTTTTATATTCCACTTATTTTTTTTCTGATATTTCAAAAGAATCTCCCTTCATTTTTCCCTACTCATTCTGGCCATACAGTCATGAGATTTTTTTTTTTAATTTGACGATACTTTTTCAAACTCTTGCAACTTAGCGAAAAAAAATCGAATTAATCTTTGTATTAAAACTTTGTTTCATTATTTGTTACATGTTCCCAACTGTTTCTCTCTGGAAGAAAAAAACATCTATTCTAGAAGGTTGGACATTTTTATTTTTCTTTCATGTTTTGACCCATGTACTTGTCTATAAACGTCACATTCCCTTTATTAATGCATTTTTAATCTCAATTTATAAATTTTCTATACTTTTCGTTCATATTATCATACGTTGACTATACGAGAAGAGTAAGCTAGAGTATGATATTTGAAACAGAACGTGATGTGCTCCCGCATCCTTATGTTAGAAATATACTAATCATACATAAATGTCTTTGATACTCCAGTGCGATGATTTGAGATGTGATCCCGAGGTCCGCCAGCACGGGTAGCTGCTCGCGCGGAAATTCACCGATAATGTATCCCATGATCCGTGAGCTCCTGCTTCGGAATGTCCTCGGGAATGTCCCAAGATGGTCAATTGTCACAAAACCCTACCGAGACCACAGCTCTTCGATTCTTCGGTACTAACTTGGCGGCAATTCATTTGTAGAGTTGAATAAACTTCGTAACCGAGAGCTTTTCACGCTGGTGTGGTCAATCCTGGTTGTCACTGTATGTTCGTCAACGTATGAGCATTAGGGCGATGCGAAAAACCGATATTTTTTTTCTCGGAGCTCAAAGAGAAATCGTTAGTACATTTAAAAAGTAATTTTTCAAAAATTTCAAATGGTGCTCAAGCCATTTTTCGATATTTTCCTTTTTTATCAAAAATCGCGAAGCAAAATTTTTTTTTTGCTCTCATAGCAGAAAGTGTTAGTACTTCGTGGAACCATAAATCTAATAAAATTTTGTCACTTTAAAAAAAAAACTTAAAGCCTACCTCGAAACATTTGTTTCTTTTTTTCTCTACATCTAGCTATAAATTATGAGATTAAAAAACGCGTTACTACAAATAACTTTTCTTGTTGTCCTTCCAAAAGAAGGGGTGAAAGTATTTTGCAAAAACAGTTTTTCAGAATTTTATCAAATTAAAATTCTCTATTTCCAAATTTAGTATTTCACCGTAGAAGACGTTATAACTTGGGAATTTTCTAATTTTTCTATAATAATAGAATATTAATAAATTTTATAATAATTTAATAATAATAATGAATATTAATAAAATATTTTGACTGAATTTTGATGGAAAATAAATGTAGGCTAATTAATGCGAAATTGCAAAAACTCTTAGTTCCAAACTGATTGTTTATAATCAAACTTTTTGAGTTTGTACAGGATGGTAATTTTGTACCATAGACCTATTTTCATCTTGTTAATTCAATTTTTTTTTTATATATCCGCAAAAGTGACGAGATCAATTTTGGAAATTTGATGAGAAATATTTAGGATTTTGCATTTATTAGTTTACATTTTTTTCTAACAGAACTCAGTCAAAATATTTTACTAATTTTTGTAACGCATAAGGAAACTAGAAAATTTCCAAATTTTAACGTTTTCTGCGGTGGGATATCAGATTTTGAAATAAAGAATTTGAATTGGGCAAAACACAGCTTTATTTGGCATGTTGTCATTTTCGAACGATATCCTAACAAGTTTTCATGCATAAAAATATATATCTGTATGAAAAATACAGGAAAACTGAAATTGATCACTTAAGAAAACGCAAAAGTGTTTATTATATCATGTAATTTTGAAAAACTATGTTCTGCAAAGCTCATTCACCCTTTCTTTTGAGAGGATGACAAAAATTGCCATCTGTAACCACACATTTCTTAATTTTATGATTTATAGCTATATATGGGTTTTATGGGGCAAAATGGACACTTAAGGATTTAAGCAAATTTCATTGATGAGCATCTTTCATTGATGAGGTCTTTTAACTATTTTTGAGTCCCAAAATTGATGCCCGGTCCTTGTTTCCCGAATTTCGTAAAAAAAAATTTCGGGGCAAAACGGACACAGCCCCTCAGAGGCATAAAAATCAGAATATCGACATTTTTCGAAATGTAGCAGTTTAGGTGACAGAAAAAAAGCTCACCAAGACAGCCAAATCCTTGTCTTCTGAAGACGTTTCTTGCATTTTTTGCGAAGGGTTATATTCATCGTCCTCCGAAGATTGAATTTACTGTGTAACATGCAAAAAATGAGCACACACTTGTGTACAGGTGTTGAAGACGAAGATGTCAGCTATGAGTGCGATTTTTGTAAAAAATGAATAAAAAACCTTTTTTCCTTATTCGTACTTTGATTACTATTGTGGTTTTTAAAAAAAAGGTCAAAAAAGCGAATGGATAGTGAGAAAGTAGCTTGGAATCTATTTTGCTCTGAAACTTGAAGTTTTTGGGGATGTTAGCGTGGAATTCAACAATTTACCATGATTCATAGTCAGGACATGATTTGGAACCGAAAAAAAATTTTTATGCATTTTATGAAATTTCAGTTTCGGGAAAGTCCGTTTTGCCCCAAAATTCAACCTTATAGGGCAAATTGGACACTGTGTCCGTTTTGCCCCATGTGTCCGTTTTGCCCCATGTGTCCATTTTTCCCCATATTACCCCAAATTTTTGCCCCAAATTTTTCGAGAGTGACAATATTTTGAAAGATTCATCATTCCATGGAACTTTCTGTTATAGGAACAGAAAATAAAATTCGCTTCGCGATTTTTATAAAAAAAAAAAAACAAGAAAATATTGAAAAATAGCTTGAGCACTATCTAAAATTTTGTTTAAAAGTCTGAACTTTTAGGGAAATTACTTATTCTTGATGTATCAGTGATGTCCGATAGAGCTCTACGAAAAAAATATCGATTTTTTTAATCACCATAAGGTATAATAGTTAACGTGAATTTTGTTGTTGCATTATTAAAAGAGTTTTACTAATGACAGATATTTTATAGGAAAAGACGTTCAAGACGTGATGAGCGACTTCGACGACGACGACTATTATGAGTCCGACAGGAATTGAAAAGTCAAATTTTTGTAGCTTAAAATAAACATTTTTATTTGTCAATTCCATCCAAGTTCCTTTTTGTTAGATTCATTTACTCCTTTCAGCTTCAGTTAGACAGTTTCGGGTAAATTCGGTCAAACGGAATATCAAAAAGCTTCCTGATAGAGGAGATGCTACATTTAATTTTTGTGAAATAAGTTTCTTCCATATCTGGACAGCTCATTGAATCATGTCGAAAATTTTTTAGAAGTATTGCTATGACACCGATCAGTAAAACATTTTTAAATTGTCTCAACATATATTGCGATAGATAATATTCTCTTCTAAAAAATATTTTGTTCGTATCAGCTAACCCATATTGATTTGTAAATACGATTTTCAAATATATTACGATGAACATTTTTTTTGTCTCATTTCTAATTTTTTGAAGTTATCTTCTGGATCGCACTACAGTGTTGGCTTTTGAAAATTATGTTTCTGGTAACTCTTAGAGCTATTATTTATTACTGGTAAAAAATCAGACGTATTGCTATGACACATGGCAGGTCACTTTTTTGACACTTTGGAAAATTCGGTCAGGTCAAATGCTACGCGGAAAATTTCTGATATGAGTATTTTTGTATTCAGGATAATTGTATCTATCGCTTTAATGCAGTTTTAGTTGTATTGCTGTGTCACAAAAATTTTGTTTGTGGTCTCTCATACTATTACGCTTCTCAATTCAACGATTTCTTCTGTGGCTCTTATTCCAGAAAAAAATAAAGTGGATTATTCGTTACGCTTGAGTAGCAAGAAATTTCTGAGAAACAGACAGATATGTACATATATCAAATCCTTGGCAAAAACTTTAAAAAAGTAAAAAAAATACGCCATGCATCAAAAAACTGTAATAATCTAATCTATAGAGTGATTAGTTTTTATAGTTGATATTACATTGCAATAAAGCTTTAATATAGTTTTAGTTATATACAGAAATTAGTCTTACTAAATAAAAAAAATATATTCTAACTTAACCAAGTGTTGAAGTCAGTTAAAGTTACCGCCATTTAAATATATTTTCACAATATTACAATCCGCAACACATGTCATTTTCGATTTAATTGTCATATAATATGAAAAACGTTTTATTTTAAAATTCATCAAGAATTTATTTTCAAACAAAATGATTTTTATATGATATGATTATTGAATCGGAAATGAAATGTGCCGAATTGAAATATTGTGAAAACTTAAGTAAAATTCTTTTCATCAGGTCTGAACCAAAATGCTATTATGTTTCTTTTTTCAAAAAGAAACGAGATCTGTGGAAAAATTTTAAAGTAACGCCAAGTATTAAAAGTCCGTATCTTGAGTTGAAAAATATTTTCAAAAACCAATTTTCAAAGTGAACAAAGGGAACTTTTAAAAAAAGAAATAGAAAATTTAAACAGTATCTCTTCGCATTCGAAATTTCCACTCTTGCATTGTAGAATTGAACTTGCTAAATGAATAATCAAAATCGTTGCTATTGCTTGTAAAGAAAATAACATTTTCATTGTATGAGAAGTCTTTAGTTTTAAAATTGATGAATCGAACTCGCCGAAAAATAATCTAAATCGTAGCCAAGAATCAGAAGCTTTCGATTAATGCCTTCAGTAGTTGGTATTTCCGACCGTGCATCGTTATTTCTTACGGTTGATCAGAGTTTTGACAGTTCCAGGACTGCTGTTGAGCTACAAAAACAAAACAAAAAATTTCTATTGCTTTTTTTAAAAGCTCCTTTTGTTCACTTTGAAAATTGATTTTTGAAAATATTTTTCAACTTAAGGTACGGACTTTTAATGCTTGGCGTTACTTTTACTTTTTTAAAGTTTTAAAAGTGACGTGGAAAAACGCACCTTCTATATCTAAATATACACGGACATCTTTTTTTGACTACGAAAAAAATGATACGAAAAAAATAACTTCAATGCAAAAACTATATACAAACACCAGGTATGCAATGCGAGTATATTATTTCAATTCTGCGTTTTTTCCGGTATTTCCAAAATGATTTCTTATAGCAATCAACCACAATATGATCAATTACCTATTTATGTCTTTATATTATAATATCAGTGTTTCAATATCAAATAGAGACACTACCTTATTCAAGTACCGAGGTACTCAGACGGGATTTCCCAAACGGCTCGGGAATATTCTTTTCGTTTTTGGGATTATAGGGGATACCGAAAATGTTTAAAAACAGCATATTGTAGCAAACGCTCTCGCCGACCTGACCTGAACGCCGTTCCGCGTCGAGTTGAACTACCTTAATATTAAGGAGCAAGTATGAAATAATGGTTTGAACGCGAAATTTTTTTTCTGAAAAATTTAACAAACCGAATTCATTCAATTTAAATGATTATATTGTATCCAACAATTTGTTTCTTCTTATTTTTGTTAAGAAATTGGCGATCCAGTTCGCCAATTTTAGAAAATTATATTTCGCTCGTGGTTTTACATGAAGTCGATTTTTAATTACGCGTTTTAAATTGTCTCAAAATTATAATAACGAAAATTCAAACATGTACTTGATAACTCTTCCCTAATCCCGAAATATCACCGAATCTCTTCAATGTCCTAAGCGTCCGTGAAGTTAGGTAATTTACGGATCACAGGATAAGGACGTTGCCGAACCCCTCCGATGTCCTATATAACAATAAATGGGGAATTTTTAGGTTATAAGCGTGAATTCTGAACTACGGGATACTGATTTGCTTTGAATTAGAAAATGAGTCTCTCGAATCAGTTGCGCACCGACTTATACCCCACTCGGTCGTGAGCCGTGACTTTCGGTGATTGAAAGTCTAGCGCCGAATGTTAATCTTGCATCCTGTTCTGTGCATGTTTTACTATCTTTCGATTTCTGATTAGCTTAACGTCCGTGTTCACGCAATTTGATTCACTTGCTGCTATCACATAGTCTCGACCGTGGGATGTGCGAAAGTTCATTTTTATGGTTTTCAGCTTTATTTAAAATCAATTATTATCAATTTTTAAGAACATAAATTGAACGAAAAATGTGTTTGTGTCGCGATTTGTTCTCGAAAATTCGTTCTGCGCATGTACTGTAAAACGCATTTTTGTTCAACTGATTTACTGATTTTCGTATAAAATTGTAGAAATTCCGGAACATTTCTTTTGTATTTTTAGACAGTATGGCCACCGCCTGTCAATAACGACGTGGTCAGTCGGTCGTTGTACGCGATCGTGAAAAACACCACGGAGTGTTTCGGTTTTTTTTAAGGGTGTGTTTGGTCGAGTCGAGTCACGAAGTGTTACGGAACAATATTGGTACTCTTAGCAGCGGTTGGTGATTAAAAAAAAATTAAATTGAGTCGCTACACAACAGTTCGGCTCAGACCATCTGTTACGCGTGAAATGTCTGATAATGTTTTATAACTAACACTTTCATCGTCAAATGACTGAATCTATATGTAGATTTTCAACATCAATCAGAGTCATGCGATAATACGGTCAGCTTTTTTTTAGGCATAAGAAAAATGGCCTCTTGCGCAGTAGTGACATTTTCGACGTTACTAAAATTCGACAAAAAAATTATCAAACCAAGTGTAAATAATTTCAACAGAACAATTCGAAATAAATTTTAAGAATCATGAAAAAACATTATATTTAAAAAATTCAAATCTGTAATTAATCTTTAAAGTGCAAAAAAATAAAATAACACGTAAGAAATAAAAAACCGAAAAATCGCGCTTGAAATAATTTTGGGAACCGATGCCCCATTCTTTTTATCTTATTCTAACAGTTGAATCAATTGAAAAAAAATTCAATCCAAGTTACGCGTGGCATTAAAATTTATGATATCAATTCGAGGCCAAGTATTTAATGGTAATTCGAAATATTTATTCCTATGGGAACCATCAGGAACTTGGGAAAGTTCTAATGAATCAAAAGAGTTATTATTGGAGTTACGTGCAGCACTACAATTTTTGATATCAATAATGACAAGTGTTTTATTAATAATTCAGAGTTTTAACATTATGAAATTGTTTTGAGAAGCATTTAAAACCAAACAAACAACATCAAAAGTATAGTAATTTGTTACTTTATGGTGGCAGAGACTTAGTTAGAGAAAAATCTTCTCAGACTTTCAGGATCCCCTGGTGTTATTCACAATATTCGACGTCGATTTTGGATCGGTACAAATTATGTTTAAATATGTGTAAAAGTACTTGTCCGGCCCATCACTTTTCATTTAAATTTCTCATTCAAATAAAAATCAGGGCCCTTCCAGGAATGATGGATCATAAGTACGCATATATTGGGGATTGAGAAAGTTATTTTCAAGTAATTTTTACTCAATTACATTAAATTAATAAAAAATGCAAATAAATTTTCCTGTAATATACAAGGAATATTATTGTTCATCGATAAATGGAAAACATTTGGCACAATGAATATGTTTAAGCTTCTAAAATAACCCCCTAGTTTATATTGCAATGACGGCACTTTGTACTTCTTATTTCTTCCAGCGAACAAATTCCATTCGATATAAGAACATACTACTATTGAGAACATTACACTGATAATAAATCGCATTTCAATAAATTTTCAATCGGATTTTGCTATACAATTTCATTTTTTTATGATTGATTTTTATTTTAATGAAAAATTTAAATGAAAAGTGATGGGCCGGACAAGTACTTTGACACATATTTAAACATAATTTGTACCGATCCAAAATCGACGTCGAATATTGTGAATAACACCAGGGGATCCTGACAGTCTGAGAAGAATCGATTTTCCTCTAAGTCTCTGCCACCATAGAGTAATAAATTACTATACCATTGATGTTATTTGTTTGGTTTTAAATGCTTCTCAAAACAATTTCATAATGTTAAAACTCTGAATTATTAATAAAACACTTGTCCTCCTATTGATATCAAAAATTTTAGTGCTGCATTTTACTCAAATAATAACTCTTCTGATTCATTAGAACTTTCCCAAGTTCCTGATGGTTCCCATAGGAATAAATATTCCAAATTACCATTAAATACTTAACCTCGAATTGATATCATAAATTTTAATGCTGCGCACGTAACTTAGATTTAATTTTTTTTTCAATTGATTCAACTGGTAGAATAAGATAAGAAGAATGGGGCATCGGTTCCCAAAATTATTTCAGGCGCGATTTTTCGGTTTTTTATTTCTTACGTGTTATTTGATTTTTTGATATTTTAAAGAATAACTACAGGTTTGTATTTTTTAAATATAATGTTTTTTTTCATGATTTGTAAAATTTATTTCGAATTGTTCTGTTGAAATTATTTACACTCGGTTTGATCATTTTTTTTGTAGAATTTTTTTTACATTTTTCGTGATATGATCAGGAAACAAGGGACCATCAATGTACTTGTCCCAACCTTTTTTCACTAGGGGAATTTTTGAGATTCTACATCACGTCTTTTTTCTCAAAAGTTCTGCAATCTCGTCTTTCGGGTTAAATTAAGCTGAGCTAACCACAATCACGCTAAGTTCAAGAAATAAAAATGAAAACTCTATACTCTGCGAGCAGAAAATTGAAAATTCGATTGAAGCAATCTTTTAAAAAAATTTCACATACGAGACAAAAGCACTCGTCACAACGATACATTCTTGTACCTCCTTACCTATTTGTTTTGCATAATTAAGACAATAAATTGGCTATGTGTAGGCAAGAATTTCCACATTTTCAATAAAGCCGTAATAGTAAAAAATTCTTCGTTATCTCATATAACTTGCTATTGATGAGCTCAAGAACAAAAATCAACAGAGGGTGGAATGCGGAATTGGAACATTGGTTGATATATCGAGGTCTATACACTGTCACACATGCTGGAATAAATGAAATTTTCGTAAATAATGATTTTCCTATTTTTTTAAAATAATAATATATAATAATTATAATTTTTTTACATAATAAATCGGAAGGCGTATAGTGACAAATAATTATAATCAACAATTTGAACCATGGATGTTTGTTTTGTGTGACCAATGTTTGAAATTCGATTCAAAACTTTTATTAATGTTGAAAATACTGGATAATCAGTATCTTAGTGGAGAATATTATCCACTAATACTAGTGGATTGTAATATATTTGATATTTTTTCACGGTTTGAAATAATTTTCATTGCGACGTTTGATCATTTTTGTTTACATTTTTTGAGGTTTAATGCGAAAACGGACGATCATCAATGTACTTGTCTGAATTTTCTTTGCTCGAGAGGAGATTTTTATGGCTTGATATCAAATCTTTTTTCTGTGATAGTTCTAAACGATACAAAAAGTTTTACCAATAAGATTTTTAAAAGTTTTCTAAAGTTTTTCTGTAATATGTTAAAAAAAAATTCTTCAATGATTGTTGCCAAGTTTTGTGCAATTTATAACAGTTTGATATTCTCCAAATGTTTGAAATAATTCCCTTAATTTTTCAACGAATTCGAATGTTTCCACAATTTTGTGAGATGTGAGTATGTCGAATTATTTAAATTATCATTTGTCTCAATTCGGTTTTCACTCATATTCATCACGTTATACAACTTTTCTTTTTACTCAAATAATGATAGAATACAAAAACTCGGTGATCTTGTCACGAGTGCACACGTCGGATCCCTTTTCTTCACTACTCCTCTTTTCTTTTTCAAACAACCCTTAGCAACGATACATCTCCTGACATATGCCTCACTTCAATTTCACCCAGGCACCCGTGTCTGACGTCTTTGCAACACCATCAAACAATTTTGTTTTACTTCGACACGGCCATTCTGATTTGTCACATGTCCCCATGTGACTCATCTCTAATAAAATATACAATTCAATAATTATTGACTCGGTCAATCCTGACAATCTTCATTATTTTATTATGATTATGATGATGATTATTATTACTATTATCATTATTTTTAATCTTTCACATAGTTAAGGTTGATCAGGTCACAACTGCAGTTCATTCAATCAAGAGACGCGGTAGCTGCTCGACGCCAAATTATCACATTACGTTTCATCACTTACATCCAGTGGAATACTTTTCATTTATCAATGACAGAATAAACAATACGTCTATCACTTACATCCAGTGATAGGTATACCTTTTTCTCATTTCACTCTTATCTTCAACATTCTTAATATGTGATAGAATTCTTGTAACATTTTTAACTGATCGAACGTACATTGTAAGCTGAATACCCTCTCAATGTTTCATCCATAAATTTTACTGGAGTTTATTACTTATTTTATGTTATTTGATTTATTTTATTAATTTTTGATATCGTGAAGCTCAACTCACAAAAGTCTAGATCCCCACTATATTAATATCCGGCATTTTCCGCAATCGGTCATGAGCATATTTGTATGTTCGTTTAGAATCGAGAGAAGCGAGAACATATCTATCTCTTTCAAGAATTTCGGTTATTTTAAAAGGTCCTTTGTATTTAGGATCAAGTTTTGCTTGATTACGTTCTTCATTTTGAAGCAAAACAAATTCTCCTACTGTGAATTTTTTTTTACTTTTGCTTTTGTTTGATCGAATCTCATTTTATCATATGCAGCGTTTTTATTCATGTTTATCACAGCTAATCTTCGTGCTTCTTCAATATCAACTAAAGATTCATCATCCTCTG
This sequence comes from Venturia canescens, assembly GCF_019457755.1. NCBI lineage: Eukaryota > Metazoa > Arthropoda > Insecta > Hymenoptera > Ichneumonidae > Venturia > Venturia canescens. The sequence goes on along the minus strand of NC_057423.1, from coordinate 20,627,337 downwards.
CAAACATTAACTTCAAAGGTCTAGCGATTTTTCCAATAAACAATTCAAATGGACTCCATTTTGTGACTCTATTAACAGTGCAATTCAGAGCCAACTGAACATCTGACAATGCATCTTGCCACGAACGTTCTTTACTCGTTTCTACCGCAGTTAACATATTCTTGAGTGTACTCATAACACGTTCCACTTGTCCATTGGCACGAGAACTACCAGTTACTATTAAATGAAGATCAATTTTATGCGAATGACAAAATTCTTTGAAATCTGAACTCGCAAAGCAACGACCTTGATCGGCAATTACTCGTTTCGGAGGTCCAAATAAGAAAACTCCAAGCGATAACGCTTTGATACTGCTCACTGCATCAATGTGAAGTGTATGTTGTAATATTACAAACTTTGTGAACGCATCAATTATCACGAACACATACTCTTTCTTGTCATTATTCCCACTGAGCTTTCCAGTTACATCAAAATGTACTGTATGCCATGGTATAACAATCTTTGGAATTGGGTGCAACTCCACTTGAATCTTTCCCGAGTGTGCTTTTGCAATTTTACAAGTAGCACAATTATCCACAAATTTCCTAACAAATTTAGCCATATTTTCAAACCAATACAGGTCATACAATTTTTCCAACGTTTTCTCCCATCCCAAATGCATCAAGGATTCGTGAGTTGTACTAATGATAGACCATCTGAGAGTTCGAGGTAAAATTGATAACCATCTGGATCTTCCATTTCGTTGAATCTTCCGATACAGTACTCCAGATCGAATCTCGAAAGTTTTAGCCATTTCCTTGTTCATTTCTTCTTTGTTTAAATCATTAATTAATTTTGAGATTTCAGTATCCCGTTGCTGCTCTGCAGCCAATCAGTGTTTAGAAAGATCTGTCACATAAACATTCTTTTGCGTAACTTTTTCAAACGTTTTTATAGATAATTCGGGTAGAGGATTTCTTGAAAAGAAATCAGCATGGCTCATACTCTTGCCGTTTCTATGAATAATTTCAAAATTGAATGCCTGTAAAAATGCCCACCATCTATGAACTCGTGGAGTAAGATCTAATTTCTTTCGTGATGCTGCAAGTGAATTACAATCGGTAACCACCGTAAATTCACAACCATGCAGATAATGTCTAAAATGCTTAACTGCATTTACAACTGCCAGAGTCTCCAACTCATATGAATGATATTTTGATTCTGCATTTGTAGTACGTTTGCTGAAATACGCCACCACTCGTAATTTTCCTTCTATTGTTTGCATAAGAATAGCTCCATACCCAATAGAGCTTGCATCTGTATGCAATTCAGTTGGATATATTGGATTATATATTGTCAATACTGGTTCATTGGTCAATAAAGTGATGATTCGTTGCCTTACTGCTTCATGATCTGGTTTCCACTCAAAATTTCTTGCACAAGAACTTGTCAGAGCAAAGAGTGGTGCCATAATATGGGAAAACTTTGGCACAAACTGACGGAAATATGATGCCAATTCTATGAACTGACGCAACTGAGCTACTGTTTGTGATGGAGGTAAGGCAATTAAAGCCTCAATTTTCTTTGGATTTGGTCTAACTTCACCACAACTCACTTCAAAACCCAGGTATTCAACTTTTTGTTTCATGAAAGAACATTTCTTGATATTAAAGGAAAATCCCGCTTTTGTGAGTGTGTACAATACATTATGAATTCTGTTTAAAAATTCACTTATATCTTGAGTTCCAACTATAAGGATATCATCCAATGACATATGTATTGGCAAGATCCTCAAGAGCATTTATAACTGAACGCTGAAATATTGCGGGAGCATTTCGAAGTCCAAACGGTAATGTAAGGTATTCAAAGTAATCTTCCGAAGTTATAAATGCAGTTTTCTCGATTGAATCAGGATGCATAGGCCATTGATGATAGCCACTAGCCATGTCCAAAATGGTGAAATAATAACATCCATAAAGCCTGTTTATCTGATCTGATATCAAAGGCAATGGAAATCGTTCGGGAACCGTGTTATCATTTAACTCTCTATAATCTAAGCACATTCGATCCGAACCATCCTTTTCCTTGACTAAGAGGATAGGATTTGCAAAAGGAAAAGAACTTGGATGAACAATATGAGTATCTAAAAGCTCTTTTATTTTATCACGAACTACTTCTCGTTCTTCTTCACTCAATCTATATGGGCATCGATAAACAGTTTTGTTTGCATCCTTGAGACGGATGTGTACCGGTTCCACTTTTGAACAACCATTTGGAGTCCCACACACAAATTGGGCTTTGAATTCATTCAAAATAGTTAATAATTTTGGTTTGAATTCCATCGGAATATCGGTATCAACATTTTCAAAATCAAACTCTTGTGGTTTTACATTGCATGTATTAACAACACATGTTTTTGTTATTTTCAATGTATCCACTGTCATTAATACAGTCAACTCTTGACTCAATATTTCAGCTCCGATCATGATGTCATGACGTAAATATTTATCAAGCAATACATGAAACAGAATTTCAAAAGTGATAACATCAATGTGTACTGTAGACAATATTTGTAAAGTGCTGTTAACACTGGTTTGCCCAATACCAGTCATAGTTACTACATTACTTATTCGTTTGCCTCGAATTTTATTAGCAATAGTCTCCTTCATAAGAGAACATTGAGATCCAGAATCAAAACAAAATGAAAACTGCTCACCGGATTGTCGGAATACACTCGTAGGTGTAATAACTACACACATATCAACACGGTGTTCAATAGTATTGTCAGTTTTCTCCTTTCCATATTTTTCCGGACAACGTGAAGCATAATGACCAATTCCTTGGCATTTGTAACAAGTAACTGAGTTCGAAGATTTACTTGAAGTATTTTTCTTGAATGATTCTTTGGCAACATCATTCACTCTATTCAGTTTTTCATTTCCTTTCTTCATTCGACACGTTGATGCTTTGTGACCGATTTTATTACAATAGAAACACTTGACAGCCGAAGATACTGGTGTTTTCTTCGATTGTTTAAAATCATTTCCTTCATTTCGATCATTATAATTATCCACAAACTTTTGTTTTAAGAATGACATAGCTTTTAACTCATTATGAAGCTGATTTCTTGTCTTGGTATCAGTGGTAAATGCAAGACGTTGAATACGTGAATCCAATCGCGCAACATGTGCTAATGTAGTAGACACAGCAATTTCTTCCATACTCAAATTTTTCCATCGAGACGTCAATGATGTTATCATCGAAGCAGCATATGATGCAATACACTCACCTTCTTTTGGTTTACTACCCATCAAATTAATCAAAAATGCAGCAGGAGTTTCTAATGAATCAAACCGTATTATGAATAGTTGTTTGAATTCTTGCCACGTCATTCCAGGATACGACATTTCCGATAACCATGATGATGCTTGTCCTTTTAATGCACGACTTAACACAATCATCAAAGCAGCATTTTGGACCGGCTGATCCGTCATACAAATATCAGCAGTTGATATCCATGCGTTAGCATTGATAGCATGTTTATCCGGATCAAATTCAAGTAACCGCACACTATTATTAATTGATGGAGGTTTGATCACTTCCAATAATGCACGAAAATTTCGATTTTGTTGTTTCAATAACGATCGCCATGGTTCATCACTGCTTTTATTTGTATTATGTAGGTTTATAGATTCCGTGGCTTCGAATCCATGAAACGATCCCACTTCTGATGTCGAATTATTTAAATTATCATTTGTCTCAATTTGGTTTTCACTCATATTCATCACGTTATACAACTTTTCTTTTTACTCAAATAATGATAGAATACAAAAACTCGGTGATCTTGTCACGAGTGCACACGTCGGATCCCTTTTCTTCACTACTCCTCTTTTCTTTTTCAAACAACCCTTAGCAACGATACATCTCCTGACATGTGCCTCACTTCAATTTCACCCAGGCACCCGTGCCTGACGTCTTTGCAACACCATCAAACAATTTTGTTTTACTTCGACAAGTATATTACGACCCAAGGCCCGAAAGTTCGATTTCCTGGCATGTGCGATATGAAGGCAATGTCACACTTGCTAGAGCATCCAACATTTGGGCCATGGGTTGTATACTATTTTTCTTGATCCCGTAGCCGAAAGTACGTTCAATAATTATTAGCAATCGTTGGGGGGGGGGGGGGGGGGCACCCGCGCGACTTCTGCAGGACCGAGGCGAAGCCGAGGTTTTGCTGATCGGGACGGGCATTAAAAACATAAACAAAAAGTAAAAAAACACACACACAAAATATCACACAATGATACAACAATACTATTAGTACAAAAAAATAATTCGTTGATAAATGTCTGATTTAAAGTCCCATGATAGTTAACAATTTCTAAATATGAATATTTCCGGCTATACTTGATAATTTGTATGAATATGTGCTTTCCTATAAACCTGGAATCTGGAAATATAACATCATTCCGGACGACCATATTCATTTTATTAGTTCGGTTACATAATTTTCTGTTTTCGCACCTGGACGAAAAAATGTTTGTTATTCATCCGGGTTTATGGCAGTATAGCGCATAACATGAATGATAAAAGCTACGCTATACGCGCCTGCCTGATAATCATGCTTGGCAAGGAATAAACAAAATCATGGCAACGAATACAGGCTTCACATTCATATATCGAAATGCCTTTTTTTAAGAAAGGATCACCAGCCGCAAAAATCTCGTCAGAGTGCACTGAATTTAGCCGAGTCAGCCGGCCACGAAAAATGCTCTTCCCGGCCAGAAATGCGGCCAGAAAGTGCGTACTTTCAGCTAGGGGAGCAAGAAATAGTATATTACACTACAAGGGCAGAAAGTTTGAAATTCCTGCACTGCGCGTCATAATGCCCGAGGCGAAGCCGAGGGCATTTGAAGCGCAGTTCAGGGCTTTCAAACGTCTGTCCGTGTGGTGTATACTATTTTTCTTTACAGCCGGTCGAAAGTACGTTTCTTCCGAAATGTTCATCTATCGATAGATGTTTTGATGCCTGCCCCGACATTTGCGGCACGAGCGAAGCGAGTGCCAGCTGGTCGGGGGCAGGCATCAATACAAAAAACAGCAAATATAATTAAATAAAAAGTTCAAACTTGTGCCATTTTTATATTTTAGGTTATAAATAACGGAACAAGTATAAATAATCGAACGATACAATTATTATAGTTTAAAGAAGACTATGTCGAGTCGTCTGGAAATCGTATGAATAAGGTTATGTTATGAAAACAGCGCTAAACTGCTACAAGTCCGGATGGTCCGGACTACGGATTACACACGACAAAAGTTCTCAGCAGCAATATATAATCCGGACGAATAGGCTAATGCTAAATATACGGTAACCGGACGATCAGACGATGCGTTTAAAAAAAAGTGTGTACTTTCATAATGTGTCACTGGTTTTGTTAAATTTATTCCACGCATTTTCATTTTTCGCTATATGCAGTTAACAATTTCTCTATGAATATTTCCCGCTACTATACTTGATTCGATTACATTATTTTTTGTCGTCGCATCGATTTCATCTGGAAGAATAAATGCATATTATTCGCTCGGTCATGTAGCAGTTTAGCGCTGTTTTGGTAACATAACCTTATTCATACGGTTTCCAGACGACTAGACACGGTCTTTCTCAAAAACTGTGTAGGCAATATCGATTTAAACGTCAAACGTCAAAAAAATCACGTCAATAAAACTATATCAAACCTTTCGGAATGCAGACAAAATTGTTTGCTCCCGCTGAGACAAATGACGCGCGTGCAGTTTTGACAGTGCAGAAATGTTGTACTTTCGGTACTAAAATTGGTGCAAAAACTGCGTACTTTCGACCGAGGTGTAAAGAAAAATCATTTTTCTGTTCTCCGGGCCGAAGTTGCCGCATTCCGCCTGCGTCGGACAGAAAAATCGTATACACACCTCGGGCAGGAAAAAGTAAAGCCTCAGACCACATGTTTGTCAGCCTCGGCTTCGCCTCGGCCGACAATTACATGTGATCTGAGACTTTCCTTATTTTCTTGCCCTCGGCTTATTTTCCAGCCTCGGCTTCGCCTCGGCCGACAATTACATGTGATCTGAGACTTTCCTTATTTTCCTGCCCTAGGTGTGTAATATACTATTTCTTTACACCCCGGTCAAAAGTACGCAGTTTTTGCACCAATTTTAGTACCAAAAGTACAACATTTCTGCACTGTCAAAACTGCACGCGTGTCATTTGTCTCAGCGAGAGCAAACAATTTTGTCTGCATTCCGAGAGGTTTGACATAGTTTTATTGACGTGATTTTTTTGACGTTTCACGTTTAAATCGATATTGCCTACACAGTTTTTGAGAAAGACTGTGTCTAGTCGTCTGGAAATTGTACGAATAAGGTTATATTACCAAAACAGCGCTAAACTGCTACATGTCCGGACAAATAACATGCATTCATTCTTCCAGATAAAATCGATGCGACGACAAAAAATAATGTAATCGAATTGATGAAATGTCCGAAACAATGGTCTATTTTTACGTGCATAGGAAAGTAAATATTCATATAAATTATCAAGTATAATAGCGGGAAATATTCATAGAGAAATTGTTAACCGCATGTAGCGGAAAATGAAAATGCGTGGAATAATTATAACAAAAACAGTGACACGTTACGAAAGTACACACTTTTCTTTAAACACATTGTCTGGTCGTTCGGTTACCGTATACTTAGCATTAGCCTATTCGTCCGGATTGTATATTGCTGCTGAGAACTTTTGTCGTGTGTACTTTCGTAATTCGTAGTCCGGACCATCCGGACTTGTTTAGCGCTGTTTTGATAACATAACCTTATTCATACGGTTTCCAGACGTCTAGACATAGCCTTTTTTAAACTATAATAATTGTATCGATCGATTATTTATACTTGTTCCGTTATGTATAACCTAAAATAAAGAAATGGTATAAGTTTGAACTCATTTTATTGTTTTTTCACTCTAATTATATTTGCTGTTTTTTGTATTGATGTCTGCCCCCGACCAGCTGGCACTCGCTTCGCTCGTGCCGCAAATGTCGGAGCAGGCATCAAAATCTTCTATCGATACATGAACATTTTGGAAGAAACGTACTTTCGACCGGCTGTAAAGAAAAATAGTATACACCACACGGGCAGACGTTTGTGAAAACCCTAAACTGCGCGTCATAATGACCTTTCTGCCATTGTAGTGTAATATACTGTTCCGTAAGATTTATGAATATATTCTATCATTGTGGAATTTTTCCCTCTTATTTATAAATTTTGTTTTGATTTTTTTTTATGAAATCATAGTAAATAAAAAGGATATGAAAACGTTTCAATAAAAAAAATGTTTTCGTTGATTTTTCTCAAAATTAGACAGGAAGAGAGACAGAGAAAAAAACATAATAATCACGAAATCAAACTAAATTGGCAATTTTTAGACATTATATACATTGCATTCAGAAGCTAGAAATTTTTATTTTATTCAAAGATGGACTTATAATGAATTTTTGAAGTATTCTTTTTCATTTATATCAGTGGACGCAGAGATGCAAAGTAATTGCAGACATGTGCACAAAATTTTCAAATTCTGCATGTAGTCACCGAAGTTCAATCAGAGAAAAAAAGTATAGACCGCTTCAAGACCAACAAAATTGTATATTTTTTAATATATGCATTGCATTCTGAAATCATAAATTATTATTCCATTCATAAAGGAGCCACTGCTGACTATTTGTAGCATTTTTCATTATTATTTATTATTTATATTGTAACGTAACGCTCTTGCCGACCCGGCCTGAACGCCGCCACGCGTCGGTTCGAGCTACTTTAATTTCAAAAGGAGCAGGTATGAACGAGACGAGAGACAAGAATTGTGTTGATAAGATAACAAAATGAATTTATTAAACAATACTATTATGTTTTTACAAAATGATACGCGTTTTTAATTTTAATCTTTGTTTGTCCGCGTTGTTTAACCAAGTCAGGCGAGAGAAGACTCGAAAGACCCGGAAAAACGGAGCGTTTTACTGTATGAAATTTCGATTGAATTTTCAAATTTGTTTTTGTCTTTGTTCATACAATAAAGAACGCTTTATGGTTTATCGTGCCCCTGCTTATTCTATTGCCTCTCCTTTCCGCTTGCATGAGATTTTTCAGACAAAAAAAACAAACAAAAAATAATGAAATTCGCAACACTAAAAATTGACAACCGATGTCCTGTAATCCTAACCGCTTGACCCTGAATTCTTACGCTTCCTAGCAATTCAAGAGTGTTGTACGCTTTTGTTTTTACAATTTTTTTCAATTTGTGATCGCTTGGATGCTATACAAACTCTAGTCTTACCGCTGCCTCTTGAATCAACGCTTTTATCTGCTTGTTATTTGTTATAATCGATTATAATTTGATTAGATGATTTATCTTGACTTTGGAGTCGTACAATGGTTCAAATGAGGTGCGGATTATTGATTTATTTAATTCTAATGCTAATTAATTCGTTCGACCCAACCAAATCGGATAAATTATGAAACAATTTTGAACTTAATAATAATTAATCATAAAATCATTTATTTACCGCCTCTATTCTCAATAAACCCAAAAATGCTAGGTGGAAAGTTTGTGCTTGACCACGGGCCTCAAACGTCGCCGAATGGCGCCAATGCTCAAAAACACAAGACAGGTTAGGATGTGAACCCCAGACCACGGGCTCGATACGTCGCCGAGTCTCGCCAATGTCCCGAGCATTCACTAGGTTAGGTAATTTTGCCCACGGACCACGGGATCGATACGTCACCGAGTCTCACCAATGCCCCGTGCAGCAAAATTCGGAAATTATAGGCTATGTGGAATGGACCCTGGACTACGGGATCGATACGTCACCGAGTCTCACCAATACCCCAGGCATCCAAAGGAATAATAGAAAAAAGGATTTTAGGTTATATCAGAATAGAGTGTATTTTTCTATTTGAGTCTGCTAGTTCTTCTAGGAGATCCGAGTTGGTTCTAGAGGTAGGGTGAACTGCCTCCCGAATGAGCCGTGCACCGACTCTTATACCCCGTTCCCCACTCTAAATTTATCAAACGCCGAATTTCTCTATTTCGGACGCGTTCTGCGCATTCTTTTGTAACGGGCTTCTCTATTGGCTCGCTGCCATATTTCGCGCCTTGCTATTGGCTGATCGCTATTTTGCCCGATGCGCCGAATTCCGCTTTGATTAATTTTCAGCTCACCGTGACTTTAAAATAATAAAATTATAATGTCAATTGTTGTTGCTTAATTATTTGAATGATTTGGCTTCATTGTTTTATTTAATATCATTTACTTTAATTTTATTTGAAAAATCGTAAAAAGTCACGTTCGGTTCCTATAGCCCATGAACGCTTAGCCCCGCGCATGCGCTGTGATCAAGCATCTCGCTCTATTTGAAATAACACAAATTTTCTACAAGCTTTAATCTTTTCTCTATTTTTATTTGATAGCGGCTATTTTTCCCGACATTTTGAGCCTAATTACGCTCATATTGATAAATAAAAAGTTTAAAAACAATTAGAATAAAGAAATTATGATTTAGTTTGATTTCTTGTCAAGTGGCGCTGTTCGGAGCGTTGCCCGCCGGCTCGCTCGGGCCTTTGTACCAGTCGCCAACATGGCCGCCGGTTGGGACGCACGCCCGTCATCGCGCCGCGATGTTTTTCGCACGCGTAGTATTAGAGCGGGCTCGGGCCGCTACGCGAGCGTTACGTCTCAATATATTGTGACGTAACGCCCTCCTGAACAACCCGAATCGACTAGAACCCGAACCTAACTTCGAAAAACATCGCGACGCGGCGCAATGTTTTGACCGAGCGCGTACAACGACCGGTGAGACGCGTCACTACTGGCTGGCGGCGGCCGTACTGGTGAGCAATACAAAGGCCCGATTCAAGCGGCAGAGCGCGACACTAGCGGCGCCGCGTATTAAAAACTCGAACTATTATATTTTTTTGTTTTCTTAATAAAAACTAAACGCGATTTCGTAAAATATTGTAACTAGCGGATGAAGCGGAAAATTATAATGAACCGAAGAAAAATGATCACAAGTCAAATCAATGTAACAAAAATGATTTAATAATGAAGAATGTAAAAAGCGACTACGACGCATGCGCGGAGAAAGCGTTAATGGGCTATAGGACGCGTACGTGACTTTTAGCAATTGTAATTATCCGGATCATATTAAACAAAGTAACAATGCCAAATTAAAGAAGAAATTAAATAATAACGAATCAAATGGAAGTTTTTGTTGTTAAAGATCACACAAAGCAGAAAAACATAAAAAGCGGTAGTCCGCGCATCGTATGTTAGCCCGCGCAACCAACGGGCGAGAGTGAATCATGGCAACGGGCCAATAAGAGAAGGCGTTAGAAATAGATGCGCAGAACCGATCCGAAAACCGAAAATTCGGCGTTTGATAATTTTATGGTGGGGACACGGGTATAAGAAGCGCTGCGCGACTCATTCGGGTGGCAGTCCTTTCTCAAAATTCTGACTCGGAACAAAAAGGCTGACCTGAAACATTCTTCCTGATTTTAGCAAGCAATCTAACCTATCCTAATTTTTCCTGGATGCCTGGATTCTCGGAGCGATTCGGCGACGTCTCGATCCCATAATCCAGGGTCCACCCCTAACCTCTAAATTTTCCAAGCTTTCCGTTGCACGGAGTTCTCGGAGCGATTCGGCGACGTCTCGATTCCATAACACGTGGACGGCAAGTTACCTTAACCTTCCAAATGCTCAGATTCTCGGAGGGATTCGGCGACGTTTCTATCCCATAGCCTGGGGTTTGTTCCTTAACTGAACTTATTTTTTTTTTTTATTATTCTTTTGCTTGCTATAATCAGGGATGTTTTTTCTTGTAAATTAATTTGTAAATTTTTAAATTCTGTAAATTCTCTTTTTAAATTCAAAATTGAAATTAATCGACTCCGAGTCAAACAAAACCGAAATTTCTGTAAATTTTGTAAATCTTGTAAATTTTAAATAATTCAAAAGGCCGCGGTACGAATTTGAGGTTATATTGCGTCAAATTAATAAATTTCTTTTATTGTATAAAATCGAAACACTTTTGAATTATTGAAACTACTATTTTTAAAAGCGAGCGAAAAACGCGTAAATTAAAAATTGTTCAAATTCAAAAACGGCGAGCGCAATCGAATTTCCCCTAATTGGCGAACACAATCACAATATTAAATCATAAAAACGAATTTATCCTGTAAAATCGATCAAAATTGAATAAGTCGGAATTGTTAAATTCTTCAAATTCAAATTCCGCGTTCTCACGTTTCTTTCATACCTGCTCCTTTTAAAATTAAGGTAGCTCGAACCGACGCGTGGCGGCGTTCAGGCCAGGTCGGCAAGAGCGTTACGTTACAATATATCCATATTCTATAATTCTATATAATTTTTATTATTCATACATATCCATATTAAATAAACAAAAATCCGAAGTCATAATATCTGGCGCACATGTCAATACACAGAATTTTCAAAGTTTGCAAGTATCCACTGCGGTTTATTCATCATCATTTTTCTACAGACAAAAAAGTACCACTGATTCATTAAATTAATTATACCTACACTAAAAAGAAAAAAGACAGCGCACTTGAAAGTGAATAGAACTCAAAATTGTTTGATGTATCTGTGCATTGGCTTTTGAACACAACAATTTCAGACCTATTCAGAATAAGCGGCTGAAGACTTTAGTAATGAGTTTATCCGTTTATATACTACAGTCGAAACCAAAAGGTGAAATGATTTGCACACCGGTCACTTTACAGAAATATGAAAGTTTACAGATACTCGCTGCATACCAGCAATACAAACTTTGATATTATGGGGAAAAACATTTCAGAATTTCCTGAACCACATTCTCGAAAGTCACATTCATAAAAAAAAAAAAAATAAAAAATATGGTGCATGTTGAGGCAAGCAAAATGGAGTAATTTTGTATGGTTCCATGGTTATACGCAAACAAAATATTTTATCGCATCCAAAAATGATCAGTTGTAGACTTGCAAACATGAATTTTTTAACCCCTAATGTCGATTAAACATGGAGTGGAAATACTCACTATACATGTCTTTTCATAACGTTCTCAAATTTTAAACGTATCCATCGCATTTCAAAGATACAAATTTTGAAACCATCAGAAAAAAAGCACCCAATAACTTTTTGAAATAAATTTCCAAATTCATCATGCAACAATTCAGGTGAATATCTATTCATTTACTTGACTCAAAGATTTTTTTAAAACTTTGATGTATAAACAAGTAATAACGACTTTTCGTTATAAATTTTTCATGTTATGCCCTGGCGACCAAACGACCAAAATCGGTCGTTTTTGTACTTTTTTCCACCGTTTCCTGGTCGTACAATCCGTTAGGGTGTTGTGGAAATCATTATGAGGAAAGAGAAATAAACACAACACACATATTACCTAGAGAATGAATATAAAGAAATTGGTATGGTAATATACTCTGTAAGCTAAGAAGGTGGAAAAAGGGACTGGAGGGCACAGCCAAACTAAATGAAAGAAAATATGACAATACATTGGATTAGACACTTTTACTTAATCAGAATATTTTTAGATTTATTTGGATTCATTTACATACAACCAATTATGCGTGTTTTTCTTCAATATAATTGCACACGACATAGGAAGACACATAGTTTGGAAAGAAGGTTTCAGGTCATAATGAACGAACTTTTTTTTTTCTCACAACTCGTATTGAAAATTTAACGAAATAAGAACAAATGATTGCAAGAAAGATATGTCACAAAGAAATGTAAGGTCAAAGTATTTATACAAGGAGATATTTCCCAAAATATCTTATATATTAACAAACACTTGCAAACAGATTACCATGAGATTAAACTAACCATCACTGTTTTCACAAAACTCGTATAACGTATTTTACAGTTATATATAAGAACTGTAAATCGAATTTACACATCTTGCACTGTTTCCCCAAAATTTGATTATTTAGATAAACGATGAACGAATATACACAGATGGAGAACGAAATAAATTATTTCGACACTCGATATAAACAATGTGACACGAAACCGAGTATCGTAAACAAACATGGGAATGATGTGACAAGAAGACCAACGGTATGAAGACAGATAACAGGACCAATCAGAAGTTTTCTCATCGGCGATTAGTTGAAGCCAGTCTTTTCTCGGCGGGGATTGGTTATGAAGGGCATCAAAAGGCCCTTGTATGTAACGGTCGGTACGCGTATTCGCTCTGTGCGCGTACACATACTACTTTGAAAGTGAGCGTGTGTCGTATATATGTATAGTTCTGTATGACTCCAAAAACGCCGGAGCCCCCTTTATCGTGGTGCTGGCAGTATACATGAATACACTAATATTATTAGGGCAGTAGTACTAGATTTTTGACTCCGCCCACGTCCACATAGCGAATACAGATACATTAAGTCCGTAAATGTGTCAGTAACTTTTGCATAATCTTGAGCCCTTGCAAAGTTTTTTCTCAGCAATTACGCCACCGATCATGCTGATTTTGGGCGTAATCAGAAGAGAATTTCTGAATTTGCTTAAACTTCAATTTTTAAGTTGTTAAATGGCTCCTGAGCTGCGTAATTAAAAAAAAAAATCACTTGCCAATTTTACCCTCACTACCGCGAATCGTTTTATTCAGAGGAAGTATAGTCTCGGCGAGAGCCTCGGATCAGCAGACGACAGGACTGTCAATGTACTTGTCCCGAGACTCTACTGAGTCTCTTGATACCCACCGAGCTGAGTTCAAGATCATCCAATCTAACGAGTTTATATGATTTTGCCCATTTTGTTATGGAATATGGTTTTGGTCGTAAGCTATAGTACTATAAAGACAGAACAAATAAATAAAGATAAAAAATTGACTCCAGTCGTGGCTGCAGTTGCGTGATAGGTTTCTTCGCTGAGCTGCGATCCGTACGTGTACAAAAATGTCCATGCGTATGTGCGTGGGTGTGTAGTTCTACGTTATTTTTGTTTCATGCATGAAGCGTACTGTAGTGGAATTCTTGATATGACCTCAGTCAAATACATAGCCTTTCGGACGACCATATTCGCTCTGTGCACGTGGGCGGAGCAAAAAATCTAATACTACTGCACTAATAGTATTAGTGTATTCATGCATTCTGCCAGCGCCACCATACGGGGACTCCGGCGTTTTTGGGGAATACGTATACACAACACACGCTCACTTTCAAAGTAGTATGTGTACGCGCACGGAGCGAATAGTGAGGTTAACGATTGAAAATCACGTAGCAATTTGTAAATGGAGCAGTTAACTTAACCGCCTACTTTGTCTACCCTATCGTTCTTAATTGAAAAATAGTTTTCGGTCATAAATAATTCGTCTGGAATGTGTGCTTGGAGCACTTTGTTTTAGCTTTGAACATGAGAAACTTTTCAAGTAGATCACGAAATTCACTATTTTTTTTTCTGATTTGACATGTACAAACATCATTTATCTGAAATGTAATGCTCAATTCAGTAGCTTTTAACTCAGTACTAAGTATCAGAGCAGACAAAAATTCCGGATTTCTGGTTCGATTATTTTGTGGCGTTGTCGTTGAATTGAATAAAACGTTTAGCATTGTGTCATCTATGGAACTAAACTAGGCCCAAATTGATTCGTATTTGCAGAGTTGAACGAGTAATCTGCAAATGTGGCGTAGAAATTTAAACGCACCCCGTCCCGTATTAAAATCCGCACCACACGGCACTGGGCTCGTGTAGTAAACATGAAATTAAATGAGTTGAAATTAAATAATATTAAAACAATCGTTTTGCATTAAAAATGGGATTCGAACGAGAAAGTTTATTCATACTAGAACGACATCCTGAAGCGACATCTCCAAAAGACTCGTGTTACCGGTAGTTGAATAGAAAGATGAAGGCTGAGAATGGTAATTGGAAGAAATATAACTGTGTTTGGAAACCTGGTGAGAGTTATAAACCGCAAAAGTCAGGGGGAGCACAGAATGAGCTTAGAACCCATATTACAAGAGAAAAGGTTTGTTTAAGTTTGAAGGAAAGAAAGGCAGGAGAGAGAATGAAAAATTATTGAAAAAAAGAAAAATTGAAATAAAAAATTTTTAAACATAAAATAACTGTCGGTCATGGAACAACTTCTATAAAAAATTCTGGATAGAAATGGAAGCGGTTTGAAATTTATTGAGGAAAAACTTTTTGTATCGGGTAACGAGAATTGATTGAACTTAAACCAAATGGAAAAAAACTTTTTTCATTTATGAAAAAGTAGAACGAGTAACGTGCCCACGATGAAATTGATTTTTTGAATGTCCAATTTGATCATCAAATCATGGATTTTTTTTTATATAAACTACACAGACATTCAACGGAATATGTTTATTATAAAATAAAAAAAAAATCATTTAAAAAAAAATGTCACACAACCGATGTTAAAATGATCTCATTTTCTCTGCAGATCAATTTTGTGTAATCTGAAATGAAATATCAACTTGATTAGAATAACGTGATTACGTCGAACATTCATAGGACCTTGATCCGGAGCAAGACTAAGCTCACACGAGAAGAGAATCAACACGAATCTCGTGTGAGAAGATGATGTACTGTGTCTTGCTCCAAGTCAATCCTTTAAGACTTTTGGATGAGATATCACGAAATAGTTGAGAGAATTGGTTTTGAGAAATTTGAGGAGAAAATTCACCACAAGATTAATTGAAATCGAGAATAACACGAGCGATCGACTGAATAGAGTCTAGAGTTTGTCACACATAAACACACACACAAACGATGTAATATCGATCCAACACAAGTAAAAAAATGATAAAGATAAGATGTTTCGAATACCTGAGGAAATTCTGATCAAATGTAAATCAACCACAAGAGAGCACTTCCTCGATTCTGTCGATTTTCGTCTCGTCTCTTCGGTCGTTGAAAAAACAACTGTCTCCCAGTTAAACAAAATATCTTCACCTCGTTTGTTCTTTTTATATCCATATTTTTTTCATATTAACATGAACTGATAGTCAAAAGAAAAAACAGTCTAACAGTGACTATCTTCACGGCCAGAGTCAATCGATAAAACCAAAACTCAATTCAAAACCAACTCGGATCATCAAACGAACAATTTTTTATTCTTTTTTATAACATTTTAAACAACCGAGAAAATTTTTTCCTATAGATGGAACAAAAAATTTTCATTTATTTGAAAATGAATAATTCTGACGTGTCTGATTTGGCCTCAAACATTCAACTACAACTCCTTCCTCTCACTTTAGTATTTTCTTTTAACAAACTCCAATATTTCAACAACTTTAATCGAAAAAAAACTGAACTCTGAAGCCAATCTAAATTTGCAGATGCATAGTGTTAAAGAAACCGCATTTTTTCCTTGATTACCTGTAGAAGTACTTTTCCAGAGATTCTTGATACCGTTGAAAAACGTAGGGTGAACTGACCATTGAAGGAACTCCTAAGGCATGCGTGAACTGTTATGAGACAAATGTGAGAGACAATGTATAAGTACACATAAAAAAACGCATTTATTGATAAAAAGTGAATTGAATAATGCATACGAATTTTTTTTTTGCTTTTCTGTCGATGAATTTTCCAAAAATTAGCAAAAAGAAACGCCATACCCGATATCCCAAAGACCGAACACTTGATCCATTGAAAGAACACTGTCGACCCATCGACCATATTCAGCATCATAGCTTTCACTGATGCTTACCAGTTTTGTTTATTTATTTTTATTTATAAGAAGTAGTTAACATTGATATAAAAATGAAACATATCATAATGAATATTTTCAAAATAACAAAAAAAAATCATCTTTATTAACGTCAGTAACACTGTTTTGGTTTTTTTGCTGTTCTATTTTTTTTTGTCTTAATTTTGCCTTTTGCTCCTGAGTTCTAGCTTTTTCTGCTTTGACAGCATCAGCTGCTTCCTTTTTCATTCTTCTGATTTCCAATCGCTCCGCAGCTGCTTTTTCATTGGTTTCCTTTTTAAGTCTTCTCATTTCTCGTTTTTCGGTAGCAACTTGAATCTTCTCAGCTTGTTTTTGTCATTGGAGTTCAACATTTTTTTTTCCATGCATCTAAAGTTAAGGCATACGGCATTGACTTTTTTTCGAGTTTTATAGTTTTCTCGTTTTGCGGCTCAGGCCAATGTAAGTGCTTCTCCCAAGCATCCAATATTTCTCTTTCGTTTTTAACACTAATTTTTTTTAACTCTCTGTTTTCTGTTCATTTGTTAGCTCTCAATCACTGTTATTATTTTCCTCGGAACACCGATTTAATTTTCGAAAAATAATTTCGTGGGCGCCGGTCGCAAAGCGACTCGACCAAAAAGAGAGAAAGAACATCGACCAGCGTAATTCAGCGGGAAGGGGTGGGTAAAATTGAAAGTAACTCCAATGTTCACAGTTGAGATTTATTTCTTACGGGATTACATTTACCGCGGCGGAGAATTATCCTAGTTTCCAATTTACGGGAGGATCGCGAAACACGAGGGGAAAAAGTCACGAACTCACAATCACTCTTACTCTCTGATCGGGAAAACTACACACACCACAAAATTCTATCGAGCCCGTTCTTTCTGTCGCGGATCTACTCGCGGTCAGAAAATTTACTACTGTTGGAAATTTCGATGTTAAATAAATTCGGGATATCAGAAAAATCACCAAGCCCCCGTTAATCGGTTACTTGGCCGGGCTGTTCTCCCGTCGCACGCATACGTGCTCCCGATCCACTCGTACCTTCTCACTCACTCTCACACCAAGGTTCCCGACCTTTTCCCCGCGATTACTTCCGAAATGCTGACAATACGACTCTTGAGAATTTTCGTACGCGGCCACGCAAGCTAACCGTTTTTTTTTTTATGCAGCAAATCAGTATTGAAAAACCCACTTCGCGATAATGGAATGCAGGCACCGGGAAAATCAAGTGAACTAAAAGCTTGTATATCAGCGCGGCATAATCGCCGCCGTGACCGCAATATGTCGAGCCAAAATCAAATAGACGGGATCTGTTTCGAAATAATTCTTCCCGTTATCAATAACTATAATTTTTGTCAAACAGACAACAATATCCGGGACTAATATCCACGAGAGCTCACTGAACCAAACGAACAATGAAAAGGGTAAGACTCACGGTATTACGCTCTCGGGATCACACGTCCTGCTCGCTCGATATCCTACGAAATTCTATCGAAAGCGATCGATACTCGTTACGCGGTGTCACTCCTCTCTCTCCCCTCTAACTACGATCTTTACTCGCCCTACAACAGGTGCGACGCATTAATCCTTCTAGTTGGGCGTTAGACGGGGCCCCCAAATTTTCACGGGATAAATTGTTTGAACGTTGATGATATTATTTCGATGATAATAACCCCTAGCCCAAACACACGATGACTATGAATTTACGCAACGGAAAGAGAGAGAATAACTTCTCTTAGATTTGTGACTCAGGTATCGCGAATGAGATTAAATTTCAAAAAGGTCGGACGCCCCTCTAAACGGGACTCCCCTGAAATCTCGCTTCGATCCTTTTCTGGAAATCTCGAAAACATTCGATGGC
This sequence comes from Venturia canescens, assembly GCF_019457755.1. Classification (NCBI taxonomy): domain Eukaryota; kingdom Metazoa; phylum Arthropoda; class Insecta; order Hymenoptera; family Ichneumonidae; genus Venturia; species Venturia canescens. The sequence goes on along the minus strand of NC_057423.1, from coordinate 20,608,718 downwards.
GTAAGTATTATGCTGGTGTGAGTGTCCACGATGTCCGGGACTTTGCGTACGAGCCTCGCTCGAAGTACGCCAATGTTTAGAGCCTCGTTTCTCTGCCCTCTCCTCTGGCTTCACTCGGACTATCTGACTGGAGTGATCTCGGGCGGGAAAATCGATGCCAATACTCCAATAATTGAAATATTCCAAAGTAACAACGTTGAGTTCTTCCCCTCCTCCTTCTTTCTTGCTCTCAGTCCCTTTCTCTCCAATGTTGCTTTCCAAGAAAAATTAAAATAAATCGCGTGGTAATAAATTATTATTTTCCCTGTCATTTTCCGTCTTACAAAAGTTCTACGTGGTCGATGCGTGGCCGAGACAACGAGCGAGAAGGAAGGGATATCGGCTCGTCAAATCTTCGTCTCACGAACATGTCATTTGTGACGATAATGCAAAATAAAATCGTCACAAAGGATACATGATCATAGGTGGCAAGGCTTCTCCAACTGCAGAAAACGTAAACAAAACAGTCATGTTTTTTTCTCATGTTCAGCAGATATTTCGTAAAAATTTCTTTCATCTTTGAGACCCAACAATAATTCGCTTTTCGGAGACATTTGAATGCCTGTATCGTCTCCATTGTAAATACACCGAGGATTATTCATCGTACTGAGTGCATCATGTTCTTCGAAAAATAATTTTGCTTGATCAAACCAGTCTCTCAATGATTGTTCAGTAACAGAAGCTCGGGCTTTAGATATCACTTCGGTGTTCCTCTTTTTAATAAGTGGATGCCGTTTTTAGAAACAACTTTAACCACTTATCGCCTGGTTTGTTGTTTTTAAAAGGGTTTTCTCGAGGTATTTCTTGAAGCAGATTTTGAACAGCACTTTTAACTTCATCAGGATGCATAGGGAATCCTAACTTAGCCGTTCCGATGATCCATTTTTGCAACCGCAGCTCTTTTTCATCGGTCAAAATGGATTGTCGACCGATAGCACAATCTTCAGGAACTTTCTCATTTACTTTGTAAAGTTGTCTTTGGAACACCATAAGAAAGTGCATCCTTATTCAACGTTATCTCTCCACATCTCACAGCTTGAATCGCTTTAATCACATCATTTTTGTGATATTTGAATCGCTGATAAGATTTTTTCCCATCAGATTTTTTCACTTTTTCATTCACCGGGCTGTGTTTTTTAGAAGATGTCATCTGGAAATAATATTTAATAAAATATGAACGAAAAAATAACAGTTCATTTAATAAAAAGAGGTTAAGAATCCATGTGTTTTTTCAATGGAAAGAGGTTAGGAAACTTGACCCAATATATGAACGCTTGCGAATTTAATGTATTTTCAATCATTACCCTATTAAATAGTGGTTATATTTAAAGATTAGATAGTTTTATTCTTACTTCCATTGAAACTTACCATTTATCTCACTTTTTTGATTAATAACAAGCTACTTGATTGCGAACATTTGAGACCGGATCTACTACTACGAATTGCCGAAAACCGAACTACTTCGATGTTTTTTTTTCTACGCGTAGTTTCGAGCGCACACCACCAGATTGCAACTCAAATCAGTTGTGAATATTATTAGAATTTCATACAAAATAAATACTGCTTTAGATTGCTATTTAACAAAATTATTAGTTTTTAATCATTTCGTTCATTAAATGGCGGGTGTTCCGCAAATAGACGATTCACCCTACAGAGCTTTCCAAAATTCTGAAAAACGGGTAAACAAGTTTCAATAATGGTTATGGTCCATGCGGGGCCTAGGCTCAAAAACTTTCAAATGAAGTGAGGTTATTTTGAGAATTCTTTCAAGGAAACCGAAGGACTCACACATCCTTAAAAACCCAACTGCAACACATAATTAAAAAATTGAATTGACTCGAGAAGAGACTTATCTTTTAGTTCTTCCCGAAAACTACTTCTTTAAAAATATAATAAGAAAAACGAAATCGATCCATTTTCAAAAAAAGAACGAAGTCTCCGAAACGATTAGCCGAAATAAACTCGATAAAAATTGCGAAAGTGTTTGAATAAGTTCTCAAACATATCTTCACTGTAGCAAAACCGTAGGTGCAAACTCGTGCGATGAAAAATTAGGCATCGAATGCCGCAAGTACATCAGATGAAACCAGTATAAAGATGAATTTCGATTTTCCAGCAATGGATTTGATCATAAGAAATATATTTCTCGTGGGGAAAAATTTCGAGGAAATGTTCACATGATGTGCATGTATGCACGCTTTATTATCTTCTTCGACGATGCGACTCTTTTTCGATGGGGAAAGTTGGTAACATCCCCGTCGTAGTGAGAAACCCTACGGATATTGTCGAGTACATTCACCTTGAAAACTATTGAGAACGAAGGAATCTTCTAATCAAGTGTTTTATGAAATTCGAATATCGTGAGTGGCTCGCGTTCGTTTCTGCAAAGGTGAGCGGGAGATGAGAAAAGATGATCTAGGAAAAACATTTGAGATTTTTACGGGAGCGCAATTAAAAAACTTTGGCTCCGTGTCAACGCTCAGCCATGTCGTGAACTTCTTACACATCATCGTCTAGTGAGAGCAACCATAGCCACTTTAGATTAACAGATAATTTCTGCGCACAACTCAGCGACAATGGACCATGGGAACAATTTAAAGCAGAAGGTTAAATACGAATATCGTGGAAAACGGAAGTGGTTTCTTGAAAACACAGTGTCCGGTGAATGGTGCGCTAGATCACCGTGGAAATCTAAAGATAGTCTCATGGAACAAGTCGTCATCGATAAACGTGAGCGTGAGAATAAATAGAGGAGAGGGAGCAAGAGAGAAAGAGAGAGCTACATGTAATAAAAGATCGAATGGAGGAAGGGCAAAAAACAAAAAAATGAGCGGTGAAATAGCCAGGTGAAAATGTCTAGACAAAATAAAGATCCGATTCACAAGTGCCACTCGGATCCAGGAGCTGGTGATAGGAACATCACCCCAATTTCGTCTCATACATCCTATAAGAGGATTTCACGCAGGCACGTGCTTCCAAGCCTCATCGGCTCATCGGCTACTCGAAAATGCGTACTCACTCTCGACGGATACAATTACGTTATAGGTGAGTTACAATATATATGTACACCTCCCGACCAAAAGTATGGAATCATCAGACAAGAATTTGAGCTGCACTAATAGTTTGATAGGTCTTCAAAAAATTAAGAAATTTCTATTTAATAGACGGCATTTTGAAGAGGACAAACATACCCTCATATTCTTTTTTCCAAATATATTTTATGATTTTATTTGGGTTCAATATGCATTTTTTAAAATGGCTATTTTACGGTGTTTTTTTCGACTGTGTAAAATCGGATGCATGACTTGTCGAAAGTTTTCCCCTTAAACTTTTATATGACAACCTTGAAAGGAGAAAGAATAGTTATTTATTTTTCAAAAAAGTTTCATACGATTTTTTTCGTAAGACTGCCGTAAATTTACCTAGAAATAGTATATTACGACCCTAGGCCCGAAAGTTGGATTTCCTGGCATCCAACACTTGGGCCGTGGGTTGTATACTATTTTTCTTGATCCCGTAGCCGAAAGTACGTTCAATAATTACTAGCAATCGTGAGGGGGGGAGGGGGGGGGGGGGCGCCCGCCCAACTTTTGCAGGACCGAGGCGAAGCCGAGGTTTTGCTGGTCGGGGCGGGCATTAAAAACATAAACAAAAAGTCAAAAAACACACACAAAATATCACACAATGATACAACAATATTATTAGTACAAATAAATAATTCTTTGATACATGTCTGATTTAAAGTCCCATGATAGTTAACAATTTCTATATATGAATATTTCCCGCTATACTTGACAATTTATATGAATATGTGCTTTCCTATGAACCTGGAATTTGGAAATACAACATTATTCGGGACGACCATATTCATTTTACTAGTCCCGTTACATTATTTTCTGTTTTCTCATCTGAACGAACAAATGTATGTTATTCGTTCGGGTTCATGGCAGTATAGCGCATAACATGAATGACAAAAGCTACGCTATACGCGGCCGCTTGAAGCAAATAATAATGATGCTTGGCAACGAATAAACAAAATCATGGCAACGAATACAGGCTTCACATTCATATATCGAAATGAATGGATCACCGGCCGCAAAAATATCGTCAGAGCGCACTGAAGTTAGCCGAGTTAGCCGGCCACGAAAAATGCTCTTCCCGGCCTGAAATGCGGCCGGAAAGTGCGTACTTTCGGCTAGGGGAGCAAGAAAAATAATTCGTTGATAAAGTCCCATGATAGTTAACAATTTCTATATATGAATATTTCCCGCTATACTTGACAATTTATATGAATATGTGCTTTCCTATAAACCTGGAATCTGGAAATACAATATTATTCCAGACGACCATCAAGAGAATCGGTAGAGTCTCGGGACAAGTACATTGACAGCCCTGTCGTCTGCTGGCCTGTGGCTCTCACCGCGAGACTATACTTTCTCTGAATAAAACGATTCGCGGTGGTGGGGGTAAAAATGGCATGTCATTTTCTTTAATTGCGAAGCTCAAGAGTTATGTATGGCTTTGAAAATTGAACTTTTAGCTAATTATGAAGTTCTCTGTCGAATGAGCCCAAAATCAGCATGATCGGTGTCGTAATTTCTGAGAAAAAACTTTGCACGGGCTTAAGATTATGCAAAAGTTACTAACACATTCAGGATTTGACGTATCTGTATACGCGTACTCCAACCGCTACAAACATAGGCCTCTTGGCCCCCAAGATCACCAATCCCTGGTGAGAGAAATTTTGTTGCAACCAATGAAGGGTGAGAGAATTTTTAGGCCAATGACATTCAATAAAAAGAGCAAGGAAGTTTGGCGGAAAGCTAAGGAGTTCGAGAGCTCGAAAGCACTCGAAAGTCACCAGCCGAAGTTTCACGTCGTGTTGACGTTTATGGTTATGATGTTATGAAGTGCGTGCGGAAAATAAAAATGATTTTTGCGTAATCTAACGAAGTGTATATTAATATTTATTTTGTTAAAAATAAATGTAGCGTAAATGTAGACTGATCCGTGTGTGAAAATAAAAAATATAAAAGAAATGCGCGATGCATATGTCAACGAAACTTTTCAAGATATCATTATGTCGTTCGATTGGAAATAAGTGTCATCTGAGATAATGTTTCAATTAAACCAGAATACGCGGAATATTGTCAAGTGTAAATTGTTACGTCCCGGTATAAATTGTTATTACCGTGGTCGTAAACGATGCTTCAGTTTCGGTCAGCTAGGAGAGACCGGGGATTGAAGCGATGTCGCTTGACAAGCGGATCCTTTTTGGTTATATTTTGAGTAAAACCCACTTACCTTTACGCTGATGCTTAGGGTTTACGTGGATTGTGCTCGACGTCTGCAAGACGGTCCGATCCCTTGTTCTCGGGTCGCCCGGTATGTAGCCGACGATGATTAGAGAGAGATGAGTAGAGGATAACAGGCGTATCCGTTGTTCGCGGATATATTCGCGCGGGTGCAATAAAAACGGAACTCCGCGCGTTAAGTATTTAAAACAATAAAATTATATTCAAAATAATGAGTTGATGATGCGATACAATTTTGAATGCGTTTTAATATTTTGTCAGAGCGACCAAAGCCGGAGGAGAACCGATCGGTTTAGTTCGCGAATCAAGACTAACTACCCTTTTTCATTTTTCCCACTGACTCCGGCTATCTTGTCCGAGTCAGTCGAAAATGCTTAGGCCGAGGTTCCCATGATCTTGGATTGATGCTTCAGCATTTTCTCATGGCAAACCATCTCACGGCGTTCGTCGCTGCTGATTTGCGTTTTCTTATCGCTAGGTGAGACGGACCGCGAGCGGTTCGTCTCTTCGAATAATTATTCTATTAACGTAATTTACTACGTTAATTATTTATTATATTTCTATAGATTCTGTTAGGCAGAAATCAAAACGAATCTCCAGGACGTAACAAAATATATCGTCAGTTGCGTGATTATATATCATGTGTAATAATGTATAGGTTATATATGCGAGTTCCCTTTGATAGCTGTGTCGTAACGAACCGGCCGGGGTTTGACGTTCCGAAGTGCGGGACAAATGTAACAAACATTCACACAGTTAGTGAATAATAATATAAATAAGGAAAATCAGTTTTTCAAAAATAGGTCTGGAAGTTGTAAGAAAAAATGTTCGTCAACCTATAATGTCAAATTTTCGTTTTGCGATCTGAAATATTATGGTTGATAATTAATAAAACAAGAACACACGGAACTGTTAGTATATAATGTGAGAAACGCCAATCGAATAAATGTTTTCTAATTTATTTCTTGTGTCATCATTATTTTTGAAAATTCCCATATCACGCTTCCTATTGAGTTTCGCTCTGCTCTTTCCGATCCTTATTTTGACTCCATCGGTTTGCAGCGGATCGAAACATATTATTAATTGGTTGCCTAATATGTGTCCTATGATTTTCTACTATTTCTTCATGCTGATTGTGGTAACGTGATTCAAGAGGTTTCCAACTATATGATTATCAATCGCACATTTTGTACATCAGATTCTGAAAACAGTTTCTGTTCTTGATATAAGTGTAGTTATTCTTTTTCCACCTAGTCTGTCGAGTAATAAATTTTGAAACTTATTCCAAAAAGTCTTTGAATGCTTTTTTTGCTGATAATATGAAAAGTTGAATCTTCGGAATGCGGTAGGCAAACACAAATATTGACAACAATACTTATGAAATGACGTGTATGTTGAGTATTCCTATTCTGCAAACTGCAAATGTGGAATTATTGGTGAAAACATTGATCACGATAAGTCTACAGTTGCTCAGTTTTCGATGCGATTAAGTATAATATCTGCCAACATCATGGAAGCCTACAGAATTTCTGAATGTTATGTGCGCTATGTCATTTTAATGTAACATCATGACTTCTAACAACTTTTCACTCTAATACTATAGATTTGGATCATTGAAATACAGCAAAAATCTGCAAACTATACAATTTAAATACTGTGCCATTCATTGTACAATTTGACTCTAACTGTAACGTCTATATTATGAAGTAAAAAATTGATTATAAAAGTCTTCAATTACTCATTTATGGGTAGATTTGAAATTGCTGTCTTCGAAGCTCATTGCGCAAATACATTGAACCACAGCAGATACCTGCGAACTTTGAAATTTCTTTGCATAAATATATGTGCTAAGTATCACCCCCTATCTTTGATGATGGTAATATGTAATGGAACTTGATTCAGCAAGTTTTAATGTGTTTCTTTTCAAATAGTATTGAAGTTTGTATTACTGTGGTATGGAGCGAATACCTGCAAACTTTCATATTATTGTGTCGCAGCATGTGTGCCAATCATTTAAATTTTTTACTTCAACCGTAACATATAATCTCAAAAATTCATCCCAAAAGTCTTCAGCTTTACAAATTAACTTAATTTTCCTTTTTCTAAATTCTATGCTAAATTTCTGAATTTCTAAATTTATTTCTCAATTATCCTGAAATTAAATTGTTTACCTCCACAACCAATGCAGGTACCTTGAACGTCTTTGAATTCCGTTGCTCTGTTGAATTAAGTACGCTCAGTTTTTTTTTGCTTCTTTGAGTTCTAACATAATAAATATTTCCAGGTGCCTTTTTTCGGCAACTATCAAACTGTAGATAATTGGATCTCAGCGGCCACTTGCAAACTTTGGAAATATATTTCGTCAGGGGCACGTTTTGGATGACACGAAAATGTCTAGATTCAGAATGCAAAAGCGACATTTAAAAATGGCCAATTCTGTTGAATTTGTTGTGTCTTGAATTTGATCTGTCTTTCTTCTTTTCCTTTCTTTTTTCTAACGTTATAAGCCGAAAATCATATCGCAGCCCGCAACACGCATTAGTCCATGCTCTTGAGTTCCCAATGGACAAAACATAATAGAAGACAAGGGAAAAAATCATCAAAGTCCAAGAACAAACCTCTATCGAAATATTTACAGTACAATTTTTACGAAAAATAGGTCTTTTTTCGTGGAAACCAACGTTATAAGCCGAAAATCATATCCCGGCCTCCAACCCGCTTTCGACCGTGCTCTTGGGTTCCTAATTGACAAAACATATTAGAGTACAAGGGAAAAAATCACCAAAGTCCAAGAACAGACCTGTGACGAAATATTTCCAGTACATTTTTAACGAAAAATAGGTCTTTTTTCGTGGAAACTAACGATATAAGCCGAAAATCATATCGCAGCCTCCAACCCGCTTTCGGCCGTGCTCTTTGATTCATAATTGATAAAACATATGGAAAAAAGTCCCCAAAGTTCAAGGACAAACCTGTGACGAAATATTTGCAGTACATTTTTGACGAAAAATAGGTCTTTTTTCGCGGAAACTAACGATATAAGACGAAAATCATAAATAATCCATAGAAATTCAAACTAAAATCCTATAGTCAACTGAAAATAAATAAGGAACTTTTGAGAAAAAAGACGTGATATCAAACCATAAACTTCCCCTAGGAAAAAAAAGGTTGGGACAAGTACATTGATGGTCCCTCGTTTGCTGATAATTCCATCCATAAAAAAACTTTAAAAAAAATTTTCTTTAAAAATTCTCAAAAAAATTATTTTATAAAAAAAATACAGTACAATTCGAAAAAAATTTCACAAATCTTGAAAAAACATTATGTTTAAAAAAAACTATTCTGTATCTATTTTTTAAAGTAACAAAAAAATCAAATAACAAGTAAAAAATAAAAAACCGAATAATCGCGCTTAAAATCATTTTGGAAACCGATGCCTCATTCTTCTTATTTGATTCGAACAGCTAAATCAATTTAAAAAAATTCCATCTAATTTACGTGCAGCATTAAAATTTATTATATCAATTCGAGGCCAAGTATTTTCTAATAAATTTAAAAAAGTTACCATTTGAGTTACGTGCAGCACTAAAATTTATGATATCAATCGAAGGACAAGTATTTTATGAGTAACTCCAAATTTTGACATTATTAAATTGGTCTAAGAAGCATTTAAATCCAAAAAAATCACATGCAAGCTAGTCATTTCTTACTCTATGGTGGCAGAGGCTTATAAGAAAATCGATTCTTTTCAGACTTTCAGGAGCTGCTGATATTATTCACAATATTCGACGTCGATTGGATCGATACAAATTATATTTAAATATGAGTTAAAAGTACTTGTCCGGCCCATCACTTTCCATTAAAATTGTTTATTCAAATAAAAATCAAGGCTTTTTTAGAACTGATGGAGCACAAATATTCATGCAGAGGGAATTTAGAGAGTTATCTTCAAGTAATTTTCCCTTGATGGCACTAATTTAATAAGAATGGAAACGAACTGTCCTGTAATATACAAGGAATGTTGTTGTGCATCGATAAATAAAAAACATTTTGCACATTAAATATGTTCAAACTTCCAAAATAAATCCCTAGTTTGTATTGCAATGACGGCAATTTTTACTTCTCACTTCTTCCAGCGAACGAATTTCATTCCGCATAACGAACCTATACTATTATTAAGAAAATTAAACTAATAATGAATCGCATTTCAATAAATTTTCAATCGGATGCTGCCGTACAATTTCGTTTGTTTATGATTGATTTTTATTTGAAGGAATAGTGATGGGCCGGACAAGTACTTTTAACTCATATTTAAACATAATTTGTATCAATCCAATCGACGTCGAATTTTGTGAATAATACCAGAGGATCCTGAAAGTTTGAGAAGAATTGATTTTCTTATAAGTCTCTGCCACCATAGAGTAACATATGACTAGCTTTCATGTCATTTTTTTCGATTTAAAAGCTTCTTAGAAGAATTTAATAATGTCAAAATTTGTAGTTACTAATAAAATACTTGTCCACCGATTGATATCATAAATTTTAGTGCTGCACGTAATTCAAATGGTAACTTTTTTCAATTCATTAGAAAATACTTGGCCTCGAATTGATATAATAAATTTTAATGTTGCACGTAAATTAAATGGAATTTTTTTCAATTGATTCAGCTGTTCGAATTAAATAAGAAGAATGAGGCATCGGTTTCCAAAATGATTTCAAGGGCGATTTTTCGGTTTATTATTTTTTACTTGTTATTTGATTCTTTTGACACTTTAAAAAATAGATGCAGATTAGTTTTTTTTTAATATAACGTTTTTTCAAGATTTGTAAAATTTTTTTCGAATTGTTCTGTATTTTTTTTATGAAATAATTTTTTTTACAATTAAAAAAAAATTTTGTTTAAAGTTTTTTTTATGGGTGGTATTCATTTTATTAGTTCGGTTACATAATTTTCTGTTTTCGTATCTGGACGAAAAAATGTTTGTTATTCGTGCGGGTTCATGGCAGTATAGCGCATAACATGAATGATGAAAACTTCACTATACGCGCCCACTTGAAGCAAATATATAATGATGCTTGGCAACGAATAAACAAAATCCATGACAATAAATATAGGCTTCACATTAAGAAAGGATCACCGGCCGCAAAAATATCGTCGGAGCGCACTGAAGTTAGCTGAGCCAACCGGCCACGAAAAATGCTCTTCCCCGCCTGAAATGCGGCCGGAAATTGCGTACTTTCGGCTAGGGGAGCAAGAAGAGACTATTTTTAGAAAATACAATCAAACTTGGACATATCGAAACATAAATTTCGATCAAAAGGAAAAAAATTGCATAAGATCGTTCTGAATCGACTGGAATTTTTTCAGAATTTTTGTCTGATATTTTTTTTCATCATTTCCGGCCGAAACTCTGACAACTGGGATCCCTTAACTCGAAAATCATTGCGTTTGGACCAACGTATTAATAAGAAAGAAAATCTTCTTTTTAGCCCTCCGGGCGGAAAGTGGCAACTTTCGGCCCGCTGCGCGGGCCGAAGTTGCCGCATTCCGCCTGCGTCGGACAGAAAAATCGTATACACTCCACGGGAGTGAAATTAGACCACCTCAAACCGCGTGCTTATCACCCTCGCCTTCGGCTCGGGTGACAATTCTGCCCGCGGTTTGAAGTAGTCTATTTTCCCTCCCTAGGTGTGTAATATACTATTCTTCGAAGTTTCTGATCGATGGCCACAATTTTTTATTTCTAATTGCCGAGGTTTTTTTTGCTCGTGGTTTTGAACTTTTTTTTTAATTTAAAGAAAAAAAATAAATTTACACTAATCAAATCTCTTACCTTATGTAAATGAGTTTTGCATCGAAAAACCGCCTCCAGCTTTGAGCACCGCCGTGACAAGTCCCGGCATTCGGTTGATTACTTTATCAAATTGAGGTGGTTTTCCGACGAAAAGCTCATTTATGCTCAAAAAAGGTTGTAATGATAGTGAATCAAATAAAATATAAAGTGTAAGAGAAAAGTTATGTATTTTGAGACTAATTGAAGAATTTAAGTGATTTTGATAGCAAAATAAATCGAAATTACAAACAGACAATTTGTTTTTCATTTATTTTACTAAAAGTTATTTGAAGTCCATCTTCCCATACAGTTCAAAAATTTTATTTTTTAACATGGAATTTTGAGAATTTTTAAAATAAAAACCGAGTGTCCCTTTAAGGAGGGTGGCTAGGGACGATACAATGTTGCCATGTAAAATACATTAAAAATTTCAAAATGATAAGAATTTAATAAAATTTGGTGAACATATTCTTTAGAGTTAAATTTGACAATACAAATTTTTTAAGATTTTTCTTCTACACAGTTATTGAGTAATTTATCATTAAAGTTCACGTGTATCGGCATAGGGTTTCCATATATATAGGTATACATTCCGGGCATAAGAAATCTGCTTTAATGCGTAATTACTCGATAACTAAGCAGAAGAAAATTTTGAAAAAAATTGTGTCTTCGCACTTGATGTTGAAGAACATTATCACCAAATTTGATCAATTTGACGAACGTAGCCACCCTCCTTAAACGAAAAATTAGTTTTTTGACTAAAAATAGCTGATAAAGTATTTAAAAAAAATTTGTTTTAGTTTTTTAATTTTTATTTAGAAAGAGCGTTAAAAATTACTCCTTATTAAGTGACATTATTAATAGATCAAACGAACTTATCAAGTAATGTTCGATTTAAATCATGTGAAGAGTCCCGTCAAGGGCGATTACCAAGTAGTACGCAACTATGTATGTTGTCGCCGCTAATATTTAGAGAGATAAACTTTTTGGCTTCACTTTCATGTCCTCTATATCGGTCCTCTTTATATTTTTAAAGTGTGAAAATTTTTTTTTTGAGATGATTCCGGGAACTTATTTATGGGAAATAAGAAACGCAGGTTTTATTTTTTTGGGGGAGGTAATCATCTCGAACGATGCACTTCATATAATTTGACCGAATACCACTTAGTAAGTTCGTTTGATCTATTAATTTTATTTCGTGCCTCGTTCTTCGAGATTACGAGGTTACCAGAGATGTTGAGAGGATAGAATTTTTTTGTTTGAACTGTTATATTTGATCACCTTCAAACAAATTGTCAATTCTTCTCTACAATACTTTTTGCAACAGTGGTATTTATCTTATGCTGTATCTCGGATCACGCTTAAATCTAAGCCTTACTTAAATGCTGTCGAAGTAGACACATTCCTCGTGCTGTGTGCTGCGAAGGTTTCTATATCGATACCGCATTGACCAAGAGTTTTCTTAATCCATCAGCTGATTGTTATATTGATAATAAATAATCTATCTGTATTTTTTCTGATACGTTCTGTTCTCTTTACGTATTCTCTCAAGGTTTGAACCACACATATCTATGTCGCAGCACATATCGATGTACTGCTTTGCCGTGCTTTGAATTCTCTGGAGTATATATTCTATGTTTAATTATATTATTAAATATCAGCTATTTATCGACGAATGATGATAGAAATTTAGAAATATACTTGTAAGAGCGAGAGGGTTGAAAAAAGAAAAAGTGAGGGCGTTCAGCCCGAGACTGCGACGTAACAACGGTAAGGTTGAGACGAACTTCGATTCCTCGTTGGGCTCAAATTCCTCCTGGGGTATGTCAACGTCTTGTTGTTGAACGACGTATTCCTTGTTCCTCGCTAGGAACAATGAATGTTGAAAATCGGTAAGAATTTTCCCGGCGTCAAAGAATGTTAGAGAAAATACTCTAATATTTGTATTTTTTCATTCAACTCCTCTTTTTGCATGATAATGCGAGTTGTGCCAGCGCCTAAAGCGGCAATAGCTGATCCAAGCAAATTTTGCATATTCAAGAAATCTTTGGCACGTTCTATAGCGGACTCGTTCATGGAAGCAGCGGAACTCTGGATTCAAGCCTAATGCGTTCTAGTTTGCAAGATCCTTTTCGAGAATATTTAGACAAGACATTGACCTTCACCTCTTTCGGCAGTCTATCCGTTATCCATCTGTTCCATCGTGTCACCAGATGTGAGTAAATTGGATGCTCCGTTGCTAATTCCGCTGAGGGATCTTTCCCAGGATTTCCAGAATCTCCTCATTCGGCATGTTTTAACTATCATTTAAAGCAGGTTTATTTGCCGCAGCCTTATTTTCTTTGCCTTCACCTGGAAAAGAAACGAAAGTATTATCATACGTCATATTTGCAGAGAGGTTATGTCTATCCTTCTATATATCATATGCCATTGTTTTATTTTTCATCGTTGTGGCACAAGTTAAATTTCACATGTTAAATGAATTAATGTAGAGTACCGAAACACTTTTATCGAAATACTTGTCTCATCCCTTGCCAGCTCATTTCGACGAAAAATCACGGATTCGTACAGCTCCGGGTGGACAGGGCGCCAGCAGGTACGAATGTGCCGCCAGTTAAACTGACTTAATTTTGCCCACCCGAACCAAAAATATCGCAAACGACACCGTGCTTTTTCGTGTGACTGGGGATGATCCGACAATCTCAGCTCGAAACTGAGATACAAATATGTAGAGGGGCTGGTTTGGAAGCCCGAAGTAACAAAACAAGAAAAAAAGAGAGAGGTGGCCGGAACGGAAAGTGAAAGAAAGTAAATTAGCTGACACAGAGAGAGATTGAATTTGAGCAATTGATAAATTTTATTCAATAAAATGCTTCCTAAAGTACAGACAGCTTTTAGTCTGACTAGTCAGACTAGTTCTTACTCAATGATTTGATCAGAGACTTCTCCCGATAAATATTAAGGTATAACTGGATGGATAGGATCGACCAAAAATTATATCTTGATCGGAATTTCCGTACTTCATGATGCAATAAAAATCTGAAAAAATTCAACAACATTTGGAAAGCTATGATCAACAATTAACAATAATAATATTGCCCAAAAGTTAATAACAAAATGTTTAAACAATTAATTATTCAATAATTTTGTGGTGACCTTTTGTTTTTTTACGAATTGAATGTGCGCATTTTTCTGAATGCTCATGATTTTTTTCCGAATTTTGATGGATTTTTGAAATTCCCTTTCTTAAATTTTTTAAGTGGCTCAATTTGTACATTTTTGATCTAGTAACCTTGAGACTTTTCAAAACTGATGGCAAATATGTCTTCTAAAACATATCCAAAATTCAAAATTTTTTCAAGAAATTTCAAAAATCCACGAAAATTTTGAAAAAATTCATGCATGAGCATTCGGAAAAATACACATATTTGATTAGTAAAAAAAAACAATAGGTCACCGGAAAATTATTGAATAATTAATTGTTTAAACAATTTGTTATTAACTTTTGGGCAATATTATTATTGATAATTGTTGTTCATAGCTTTCCAAATGTTGTTGATTTTTTTCAGATTTTTACTGCATCACAAAGTACGGAAATTCCAATCAGATATAATGTTTGATCGAGCCTATCCATTCAGTTATACCTTAAATTCCATTATGTTTATAGCATATTTTAGTTATTTGTGAGATTACATTTTTTTTATTATCACCTTCATTCTTTGTACAATCATTCAACTTTGAAAATTATAATACAAAATTTATTTTTGTATATAAACGACTTACGTACCATCAATCAACATTAACCATAAGAATCGAATCTCGAAGGAGTAGTACTTAACAATTAAATGGTTTTTTAAATATGTTATTAATTATATTTAATCTATTTTATTTCAGTCTTTTTAAAGTTTACTTCTATTTTCTTAAGAAAAGGAGTTTGAAGATAAATCATTTTCTGGAAACACAGATCTTTTTTATTTTCAATACGCTGTACAATTTTTCAGACGGGAGTTTTTTAAATGTTTTTTAAAAACATTTTGTTTAAAGCTATTTTTGAAACATTTCGTTTATTTAAAACATTCTATTTCATACTTTTCAAAGTTCCCATTATATCTTATTCAATATTTTTTTTTCTAACATTTATTTTTTTCTCTACTTCATTGTATTTTCAATACGCTATACGATTTTTCAGTCGAGAGTTGAAATTTTTTTTTTTATACATTCTGTTTGAAGATTACTTCTATTTTTAAAACATTTTGTTCAAAGTTTACTTCTATTTTCTTAAGCAAAGGAATTTGAAGATAAAGTATTTTCTGGAAACACATATCCTTTTAAAATTGTTATTTTTTTCCAAGACTTATTTCTTTTTACTGATAAAAAAATGATAAAGTAAAAAATTGAATTAAAAAATGTATTCATTCTGTTCCCAGTATTTTTTTTATTTCCGATGTAGCTCCATTTTTTTTATTTCATAAAAACCCTCTCTTGGTTGTTTAAAGTTTTTTTTTTATATTGGAAAACCATAAGGTCTCAACCACGTCTCAACTCGACAGCGGCCAAGTGGCCGAGTGTATAAACTTTATATTATATCAAGAGACTCGGTAGAGTCTCGGGACAAGTACATTGACAGCCCTGTCGTCTGCTGGCCCGAGGCTCTCGCCGAGACTATACTTTCTCTGAATAAAACGATTCGCGGTGGTGGGGGTAAAATTGGCATGTGATTTTCTTCAATTGCGAAGCCTATGAGTTATGTACGACTTTGAAAATTGAACTTTCAGCTAATTGAGAAATTCTCTATCGAATGAGCCCAAAATCAGCATTATTGGTGGCGTAATTGCTGAGAAAAAACTTTGCACGGGCTCAAGATTATGCAAAAGTTACCAACACATTCAAAAATTTATGTGTCTGTATATTATAAACCACCATCAAAGACACTTTGATGCTATCGAGTTTCTGATTGGTTGGATCTGACGACATCCATTTTTAGACGTTGTGATTGGTTGTTGAAATTAGTTGTGATGATTGAAAATTTGACGTCAACTTCATAACGTAGCACACGGCGCAGCACAGCTGGTAACAGCAGTCATAAATTCAATCGATATACATATATATATGTACAAACCATGTGTCAGTTTTTGATCGCATGAACAGAGTTTCGACATTACGAAGTGCGTGCGGGATAAATAAAAAAATAATTTTCGTCATCTAAAGAAGTGCATATTACTATTTATTTTGTTAAAATTTGTGATATATTAAACCGGTATCAAAGCGGCCGCGTAAATGTAGTCTGTGATGTGTGTGTGTGAAAAAGAATATAAAAAATGCGCGATGCATATGTCAACGAAACTTTTCAAGATTTCATTATTTCGTTCGATTGGAAATAAGTGTTGACTGAAATAATCCTTCAATTAAACCAGATTACGAGAAATATTGTCCAGTGCGAATATATCGTTACTGGCGTGATTATATATCATGTGTAAATAGGTTATACATACGAATAAATAGAACAAAAACACACGGAATTGTTAGAATGATATTAGAAACTTTACTTGAATAAATGTTTTCTAATTTATTTCTTGTGTCATCATTATTTTTGAATATTCCCATATCACGCTTCCTATTGAGTTTCGCTCTGCTCTTTCCGATCCTTATTTTGACTCCATCTGTTTGCAGCGGATCGAAACATATTATTAATTGGTTGCCTAATATGTGTCCTATGATTTTCTACTATTTCTTCATGCTGATTGTGGTAACGTGATTCAAGAGGTTTCCAACTATATGATTATCAATCGCACATTTTGTACATCAGATTCTGAAAACAGTTTCTGTTCTTGATATAAGTGTAGTTATTCTTTTTCCACCTAGTCTGTCGAGTAATAAATTTTGAAACTTGTTCCAAAAAGTCTTTGAATGCTTTTTTTGCTGATAATATGAAAAGTTGTATCTTCGGAATGCGGTGTGCAAACACAAATTTTGATAACAAAACTTATGGAATGACATGTATGTTGAGTATTTCCACTTTGCAAACTACAAATATGGAATTATTATAAAAAAAATTCATTCCGATAAGTCTACAGTTGCTCAGTTTTGGATGTGATCAAATATAATGCCTACCAACATCCCCAGAAACTTACAGAATTTCTGAATGCAATGTGCGCTATGTCATTTTAATGCAACATCATGACTTTTGACAACTTTTCATTATAATGCTGTAGATTCGGATCATTGAAATACTGCAAAAATCTGCAAACTATACAATTTATATACTGTGCCATTCATTTTACATTTTGACTCTAACCGTAACATATATATGAAGTAAAAAATTGATTATAAAAGTCTTCAGTTGCTCATTTATGGATAGATTTGAAATTGCTGTCTTCGAAGCTCATTGCGCAGATACATTGAACCGCAGCAGATACCTGCGAACTCTGAAATTTCTGTGGATAAATATATATGCTATGGATCATCCCTTATCTTTGATTATGGTAATATGTAATGGAACTTGGTTCAGTAAGTTTTTAAGTGTTTCTTTTCAAATAGTATTGAAGTTTGTATGACTGATATACAGCGAATACTTCTAAACTTTGATATTTCTGTGTTGCAGCATGTGTGCCAATCATTCAAATCATTTACTCCAACCGTATCATGTAATCTAGAAAATTCATTACGAAAGTCTTCAGCTTTTCTAAATACTTCAATGT
Organism: Venturia canescens; assembly: GCF_019457755.1. Classification (NCBI taxonomy): domain Eukaryota; kingdom Metazoa; phylum Arthropoda; class Insecta; order Hymenoptera; family Ichneumonidae; genus Venturia; species Venturia canescens. The sequence goes on along the minus strand of NC_057423.1, from coordinate 20,590,832 downwards.
TGCTTTTTCTATACCTTTCTGAGTTTTCGAATTTCTAAATTCATTTCTAAATTGTCCTGAAATGGTTTTCCTTCAAAACCAATGCACGTACGTTAAACGTCTTTGCATTCTGTTGCTCTGTTGAATAAAGTTCGTTTAGTTTTTTTTGCTGCTTTGAGTTCTGGCATAATAAATGTTAGAAGTTTACGGGTACTTTTTTTCAGCAACTATCAAACTGTGGATAATTGAACCTCAGCGGCCGCTTGCAAACTTTGGAAATAGATTTCATTGGGGGCACGTTTTGCATGAGACGAAATCTCTAGATTCAGAATGCAAAAGCGACATTTAAAGTGGGCAAATCTGTTGGATTTTTCGTGTCTTGAATTTGATCTATCTTTCATTTGAATTTTGAAGAAAAGGGATAAATAAAATCTGTTCTATTAAGGAAATCCTTACGTCAGTTCTTTCTTGGTATGAAGACTTGGAAAAAATCGTCAAAGGCCACGGACAGACCGGTGACGAAATATTTCCAGTACAATTTTGACGAAAAATAGATCTTTTTTCACGGAAACCAACGTTATAAGCCGAAAATCATATTACAGCCCACGAAACGGATTTCTTCACACTTTTGGGTTCCTAATACACAAAACAGATTAGAAAACAAGGGGGAATATCAGCGACGTGAAAGAACAAACCAGTGCCGAAATATTTCCAGTATAATTTTGACGAAAAATCGGTCTTTTTTCGGGGAAACCAACGTTATAAGCCGAAAATCATATCTCGGCCTCCAACCCACTTTCCACCATGCTCTTAGATTCCTAATAGACAAAACATATTAGGGGACAAGGGGAAAAATCACCGAAGTCCAAGAACAAACCTGTGCCGAAATATTTTCAGTAAAATTTTGACGAAAAATAGGTCCTTTTTCGTGGAAACCAACGTTATAAGCCGAAAATCATATCTCGGCCCTCAACCCGCTTTATACCGTTCTCTTGGGTTCCCAATAAGCATAGCATATTAGAGTAGAAGAAAAAAAATCGCCCAAATCCATGGACAGACCTGTGACGGAATATTTTCTGTACAATGTTGACGAGAAATTTGTTGTTTTTCGTGGAAACCAACGTTATAGGCCGAAAATCATATTACGGCCCACAATACGCATTTCTTCATGCTCTTGGGTTCCCAATAGACAAAACATATTAGAAGACAAGGAGAAAAATCACCAAAGTCCAAGACCGAACCAGTGCCTAAATATTTTCAGTACAATTTTGAAGAAAAATTGGTCTTTTACGTGGAAACCAACATTATAAACCGAAATTAATTTCTCTGGCCTCATCCCGGATTCCTCCATGCTGTCGAGTTCCTAATAGGCATAACATATTAGAGTATAAGAGAAAAAATCGCCAAAGTTCAAGGGCAGACTTGTGACGAAATATTTTCACTACAATTTTTACGAAAAATTGGTTTTCTATGGTGGAAACCAACTTTATAAGCCGAACATCATACCCAGGGAAAATAAGGTTGTGAAAAGCACATTGATGGTCCCTTATTTGCTGATAATTTCATGAAAAAGGTTATCCCATAAAAAAATGTTCGTATTAGAATGGAATCTATAAAAATGTACTAAGCAAATAATTCATAGAAATTTAAACTAAAATCCTATAACCGTCTTAACATAAATGAGGAACTTTTGAGAAAAAAAGCGTAATATCAAACCATAAACTTCCCCTTGGGAAAAAAAGGTTGGGACAAGTACATTGATGGTCCCTTGTTTCTGGATGACATAGAAAAAAGATTCAGAACCAGGAAAAAAATTCTGTAAAGAAAAATAAAAATTTAAAAAAAAATTCATAAATATTGAACAAATTGAAAAATGTACTATCCAAATTACATGCAGCATAAAAATGTATGATATCAATTAGAGGCCAAGTTTTTATTGATAATTTGGAATATTTATTGAACAAATCGGAAACTTCCCCTCCGATTTTCAGGATCCCCTGGTATTATTCACAACAATCGGCTTCGATTTGATCGGTACAAATTATGTTCAAATACGTCTTAAACGTACTTGTCCGGCCCATCACTTTTTATTCAAATCGATCCAAAATTCGATCCTTGTTTTGATTCCATCGGTTTGCAGCGGATGGATACATATTATTAATTGGTTGCCTAATATGTGTCCTATGATTTTCTACTATTTCCTCATGCTGATTGTGGTAACGTGATTCAAGAGGTTTCCAACTATAATCATCAATCGCACATTTTGTACATCAGATTCTCAAAACAGTTTCTGGTCTTGATATAAGTGTAGTTATTCTTTTTCCACCTGGTCTGTCGAGTAATAAATTTTGAAACTGGTTCCAAAAAGTCTTTGGATGCTTTTTTTGCTGATAATATGAAAAGTTGAATCTTCGGAATGCGATAGGCAAACATAAATTTTGACAATACTTATGAAATAACGTGTATGTTGAGTATTCCTATTTTGCAAACTGCAAATGTGGAATTATTAGTGAAAAGATTCATTGCAATAAGTCTACTGTTGCTCAGTTTTGGATGCAATTAAGTATAATGCTTACCAACATTATGGGAACCTACAGTATTTCTGAATGTGATGTGCGCTATGTCATTTTAATGTAACATCGTGACTTCTAACAACTTTTCACTAAAATACTATAAATTTGGATCATTGAAATACAGCAAAAATCTGCAAACTATAAAATTTATATACTGTGCCATTCATTTTACTTTTTGACTTTCACTGTAACATAAATATGAAGTGAAAAATTTATTACAAAACTCTTCAGTTGATCATTTATGGATGGGTTTGAAGTTGCTGTCTTCCAAACTAATTGCGCAGATACATTGAATCGCAGCAGATACCTGCGAACTTTGAAATTTCTGTGGATAATTATATGTGCTAGTATCACCCCCTAACTTTGATTATGGTAATATGTAATGGAACTTTGTTCAGCAAGTTTTAAAGTATTTCTTTTCAAATAGTATTGAAGTTTGTATTACTGCGGTATGGAGCGAATACCTTCAAACTTTGATATTTTTGTGTCGCAGCATGTGTGCCAATCATTTAAATTTTGTACTCCGACCGTAACATGTAATCTCGAAAATTCATCACAAAAGTCTTCAGCTTTACTAATTAACTTAATTTTTCTTTTTCTAAATTCTAGCCTAAATTTCTGAATTTCTAAATTTATTTCTAAATTATTCTGAAATGAAATTGTTCACCTCCACAACCAATGCAGGTAACTTAAACGTCTTTGAATCCCGTTGCTTTGTTGAATTAAGTACGCTCAGTTTTTTTTGCTTCTTTGAGTTCCAACATAATAAATGTTTCCGGGTGCCTTTTTGCTGCAACTATCAAACTGTAGATAAATGAATCTCAGCGGCCACTTGCAAAATTTGGAAATATATTTCATCGGAGGTACGTTTTGGATGACACGAAAATATTTAGATACAGAATGAAAAAACGACATTTAAAAATGGCCAATTCTGTTGGATTTGTTGTGATTTGAATTTGATCTATCTTTCCTCTTTTCCTTTCTTTTTTCTAACGTTATAAGCTGAAAATTATATCTCGGCCTCCAACCCACTTTCCACCGTGCTCTTTGGTTCCTAATTAACAAAGCATATTAGAGTACGAGGAAAAGAATTGCCAAAGACCCAGAACAGATCTGTGACGAAATATTTCCAGTTCAATTTTGACGAAAAATTGGTCTTTTTTCGTGGAAACCAACGTTATAAGCCGAAAAAGAGAGCTCGGTCTCCAACCTTCTTTTCGTGGAAACCGACGTTATAAGCCGAAAATCATATCCCGGCCTCCAACCCGTTTGCGACCGTGCTCTTGGATTTCTAATTGACAAAACATTAGAGTACGAAGAAAAAAATTGCCAAAGTTCAAGGACAGACCTGTGACGAAATATTTTCAGTACTATTTTGACGATAAATAGGTCTTTTTTGTGAAAACCAATGTTATAAGCCGAAAATCATAAATGATTCATAGAAATTTAAACTAAAATCCTATAGTCAACTGAACATAAATAAGGAACTTTTGAGAAAAAAGACGTGATATCAAACCATAAACTTCCTTTAGGAAAAAAAAGATTGGGACAAGTACATTGATGTTCCCTCGTTTGCTGATAATCCCATCCATAAAACAAACTTTAAAAAAAATTTGTACAAAAAACTGCGAAAAAAATTATTTTATAAAAAAAATACAAAACAATTTGAAAAAAATTTCACAAATCTTGAAAAAACATTATCTTTGAAAAAAAAACAAACCTGTATCTATTTTTTAAAGTGTCAAAAGAATCAAATAACAAGTAAAAAATAAAAACCGAAAAATCGCGCTCGAAATCATTTTGGAAACCGAATAAAAATCAATCATAAATAAACGAAATCGTACGGCAGAATCCGGTTGAAAATTTATTTAAATGCGATTTATTATGTGTTAAATGATCTCAATCATGATCAAAAAGTATAGGTTAGTTTATATACAGAATACAATTTGTTCGCTAGAAGAAACGAGAAGGAAAAATTGCCGTCATTGCAATTTTAACGGGGGGGTTATATTAGAAGCTTGAATACAGTTATTGTGCAAAATATTTTTCATTTATCGATGCACAATAAAATCCCTTTTATATTACAGGAGAATTCCTTTGAATTTTTTATTTAAATCAACTTTCTTGAAAATAACTTCCTCAATTTCCTCTGTACGCATACCTATGATGCATCAGATCTAGAAGAGCTCTGATTTTTATCTGAATAAATACTTTAAATTAAAAATGATGGACCGGAAAAGTACTTTTAACACATATTTCAACATAATTTGTACCGATCTAAAATCGAGGTCGACTATAGTGAATGATACCATGGGATCCTGATAGTCTCAGAAGAATCGATTTTTTTTCAAATCTCTGCCACCATAGAGTAACAAACTACTATACCTTTAATGTGTTTTTTTTTTGGATTTCGCGCTCCTTAAAACAATTTCATAATGTTAAAACTTGAAATTACTACTACAACGCTTGTCCTCCGATTGCTATAATAAATTAATGCTACACGTAACTCAAATGGTAACTTTTTTGATTCATAAGAATTTTCGCCAGTTCTGATGGTACCCGTAGGAATAAATATCCTGAATTATCATTAATTTTTTTTTTTTTTTTTTTTTTACCAAGGAGTTGCGGAAATCCTTTTTACGGATTCCATGTAGTCTTACGGACTACATGGGTATGTGGGACTCCCAAAAAAATAGGCCTACCCACTAAAACCGCCACCTCCTTGTTGTCCTTCCCCCCAGCCAGGGACTATGTTGATATTACTTCTGACTGGGGGTTCTGTCTGTGTTCGTTCGTTCATTCTGTCCCACCGTTATCGTTACGTCGCGTCACCCCGTCTGCTCAGTTGTCCGTCAAGCAGCCGTCCGCGTTCTTGCGTCTCAGTACGTTTTCTGTGTAGGTGGCGACTAATCGCCACCATTCCGGTGTCTCTGCAGCATCACCGCGACGATGTTCTCCGGGGTAATACTGCCAACTGTCATTTCCAGTTCCTGTCTCTGTCTCGTCCAGCGGTCGCACACGAAAAACGTGTGTTCCGCGTCGTCTCGTTCGTGTCCACAGTACTTACAGTCAGGTGTCCGTACTCTGTTCATCCTGTGCAGGTACTGTCGGAAGTAACCGTGTCCCGTTAAGAGCTGGGTTACGTAAAAATTTACGTCCCCGAACTTCCTCCCGAGCCACGGCCTCAGGTCCCGTATAAGTCGTTTCGTCCACTTCCCGACGTCTTCGTTTGTCCACCGTCCTTGCCAGTCATCGATCGTCCTTTCGCGCTCGGCTATTGCCGCGTTCTTCCGTCCTATGTCCGCGCTGCTCCCGTAGATCCTCTTGCGCTCAAAGGCAAGTAGATCCACGGGTATCACGCCCGCCACCACCAGAACTGCTTGTGCAGAGACTGTCCGGTAGGAGCAGGCGATTCTCAGCGCGCCCTGTCTCTGTACCATCGTCATCGTCTTACAATACTTTTTTGTCTTCAGGGAGTCTGCCCAGATCTCCGCACCGTACAGGAGGATCGAGTGAGCTGTCGCCATTAACAGTCGTCGTTTCCCCGGTCTCGGTCCCGTCGTGTTTGCCATCAGGCGGCTCAAGGATACTATCCTCTCTGCCGCCCTCCGGGCTGTCTTCTGTATGTGAGGCCAGAAGGTCATCTTCGTATCGAGGGTCACCCCTAGGTACTTGACTTCCCCCTTGGTCTCAGTCACGTGTGTCCCTACTGTCATGGGCTGTATCGTCTGTATGCGTCTTCTCGTAAGAAACGTCAGTTCCGTCTTTTCCGTTGCCAGTTGGAGTCCGTGTTCCGTCATCCACCGTCCTACTCATCTCATGGTCTGGTTCAACTTCAACTGTGCCAGTTCCGGAGATCGCTCTGTAATCACCGCCGCTACGTCATCAGGTAAAGCGACGAGGATCACTCCGAGCGGCATCTCCAGCCTAAGCAAGCTGTCGTATAAACCGTTCCAGAACTCAGGTCCCAGTATCGACCCCTGGGCAACCCCAGCGGTGATCTGTCTCGTTACCTGTCCTTCGATCGTCTCGTACGTTATCCGTCTGTTGTTCAGGTAATCCTCCACAACCCGGACCAGATATGGTGGAATCCCGAAATTGCCGTTAAGCGCCTCCAAGATATCCACCCACCTAGCCGAGTTGAAAGCATTCCTGATGTCCAGTGTCGCCAGCAGCACGATAGGTCGAGCTGCATGGCAGTGTCTGCCCAGCTCCAGGAAAGAGTTGACCACCTTTTGGATTGCTCCAATAGTCGATCGACCCCTCCTGAAACCGAACTGGAGGTCGGAGAGACCCCCTCCGGCCTGCATCGCGTCCGTCAGTCTCGGTCTCAGTAGTTGTTCATAGAGTTTACCTGTCGTGTCCAGTAAACTCAGCGGTCGGTAGGCCGAAGGCGTATTAGGGTCGCCCCTACCTTTTGGGATAAGGACTAACCTCGCCTCCTTCCACCGGTCGCTGAACGTCCCCGTCGTCAAGCACGTGTTGTACAGGTCGAGAAGTATCTCCGGCCGCAGGCGAGCCACGAGCCGGAGGATCTCGGCCGGTACACCGTCTGGTCCCGGCGCCTTGCCAGCCTTCATCGCGTTGGTCGCTCTGGTGAGCTCCTCCGCGGTAAAGACCGGGGGCGCCGGCACGTCCGTTGCGTTCGTCGCGTTTGTCCTAGTCGGGTGCGTCTGTCAACAATCCGTCCTGCTGTTTCAGCATCTTAATTATCATTAAATTTTAGTTTGAATTATCATTAAATACTTGGCCTCGAATTGATATCATAAGTTTTAATGCTGAACGTAACTTAGATGAAAATTTTTTTCAATTGATTTTTAAAAATTTTTCATTTTGGTTTTTCGTTTTTTTTCTTACGTTTTATTAAAATTTTTTGACGCTTTAAATAATAATTACAGATTTGGATTTTTTTAAATGTAATATTGTTTCATGATTTGTGAAATTTTTTTCGAATTTTCGTGTGGAAATTATTTCCAGTTCGTTAAATAATTTTTTTTATGCAATTTTTGTCACATTTTTCGTGATATGATGAAGAAACGAGGGACCATCAATGTATTTGTCCCAACCTTTTTTTCCCTAGGGGAATTTTTCAGATTTATAGTATAATTGTGTAAAAGATGCATTGTAATGGTCTTTTAATTTATCCGATTGCGCGTTGGAAATTTCCACGCATTATTTTTCAAGTCGCTCTATCTCTCTCTCCCTGCACGTGCTAAGGTCGCTAGCGAGCGCGTTCGTTCGCGCAATGTTTTCTTTGTGTCTCTCTCGCTCCTACGTTCGCGCTACGGTTTGTACGGTGGCTTACACCTCGTATTGTATTCATTATGTTTCGTTCCGTTCTTCATCTTTTGTTACTGCGTATCGACTCGAATAATGTGATGTATCTCACACCGTGACTTTATTCGTACGTAGCTTTCTTCGAATTATTTTTATAATTTATTTCTCTCGCGAATTACTTTAGGGTTACTTAGTGGCAATCACCTAGCCTATGTTGCCTATGAGACTCTCACGAATTACTTTACAGTTACCTAGTGTTAATTACCTTGCCTATGTTGCCTAAGACACTCTCGCGATTATCTCTCGTTGTTTGCGAAATTTGACACCCTGCCTCTGCGATTACCTACTCGTACCTGGCGAAGCTGGTAAACGGGCGAATACCAGTATTCGAACCTGCGCTGTCTATTATTCTCCGTATCTTGACCGCACGACCAACTATGTTAATTTAATTACACCCAATTTTGTTCATTATTGTGAATTCGATCTGATAGAATAAATTGTTATTTAATATTTAATTTCCCACTGTCTTAGCTATATTTTGTTTGTGCTGTAATTCGTGTTCCGACCATCGCTACCTTTGCTCAAGGATCCCCCCTCCTCTACCTTTCGTACCTTAGCTGAGTTGAGTAGCTGGACCGTCCTCGGTCACGTGTGTGCCTCAGGAACTCGGTATTCTATTATTTCATTACGTTAACATCGCGAGAATGAGTAAAATCAAGTCGAGTAATTTGGCGGTACTCCTATACCTGGCGCCCATCCCATTCCCGTCGCCGGTGAGTTTCGTGAGGAGGCGTAGCGTGTGAGCCGAAAAGGGACCGATCGTACCTTCCCCAAGGAAAATCGTGTTACAATACATGTCGCTTCACCGCATTTTCAAACTTTAGAGGTTTTCATTGCATTTCGAAGATATAAATTTTGATATCATGAAACTTAACCACCCAATGACTTATTGATATAAATTTCCATATTCATCATGCAACAACTCAAGTGAATATATCTATGCATTTACATGGCCCAAAGATTTTTCTAAAACTCGGGTGTATAAACAAACAATCATGAAGACTTTTGTTATAAATTTTTCACATTATCTTGTTGAAATCAATATGAGGAAATATAAATACATGTCTCCCATATCGTCTAGAGAATGAATAGATATGGATACACTGTAAGGAGGTGGCAAAAAGAGCCCGGTGGACACAGCCAAACTAAATGAAAGAAAATATAAGATTCGTGAAATAAAAAAATGATTAATTATAAATCTTTTTTTCATTCATTTCGTTGGACTCCAACGTTGCTAACTTCAGCGTCATAATATAAGAACAATACATTGGATTAGAAAGTTTTACTTGATGAAAGTTTTCCAAAATTTATTTGAATTTATTTACATACAACTACATATATTTTTTATATAATGTAATTGCACAACATAAAATTTCTGTTTGGAAAGAACGTTTGAGAGGTTATAATGAACGAACATTTTTTTCTCATTATTATTATTATTATTATTATTCAGCATTAATTAGTCACGTCATTAATAATATTGATTCCTTCCACTTTTCAATAACCATTTTAATTTTTTTACACTCCGCACGCAATAACAGCACTCTGGGGATCGTAACCTCAAACGTCAACATGATGTGAAATCTCGCAAATGTGCTATCTATATATATATTAAGATAACTGCACAATACAACTGTAATTTCTGAGAAACGTCTGTGTTTTCTTTTATTCACTCAGTTATTAACTATACTTTTTTTTACAATCGCAGCTAGTCATACACTGACACTCGCCTTTCGATCGAAATTATGTCTGCTGTTACCGCGCTACGTCTTTCTGAAATGTCTGCTGTGCTGCCATGCCACGTTCTGAAGTTGTCATCAGATTTCCAATCATCAATAACCAATCATAACATCTAAAAATGGATATCATCAGATAGCCAATCAGAAATTCGAGAGCATCAAAGTGTCTTTGATGGTGTTGTAAATACAGACACATCAATGCTTGAATGTGTTGATAACTTTTGCATAATTTGGAGCCTGTGCAAAGTTTTTTCTCAGCAATTACGCCACCGATAATGCTGATTTTGGGCGCAATCGGAATAGAATTTTTAAATTAGTCTCCAGTTCAATTTTCAAAGCCTCACATGACTCAGGAGTTTCGTAATTGAACAAATTACATGCCAATTTTACCCCCACCACCGCGAATCAAGAGACTCGATAGAGTCTCGGGACAAGTACATTGACAGCCCTGTCGTCTGCTGGCCCGAGGCTCTCGCCGAGACTATATTATCTCTGAATAAAACGATTCGCGGTGGTGGGGGTAAAATCGACATGTCATTTTCTTGAATTGCGAAGCTCAGGAGTTATGTCGCAATTTGAAAATTGAACTTTCAGCTAATTAAGAAATTCTCTTTCGATTGCGCCCAAAATCAGCATGATCGGTGGCGTAATTGCTGAGAAAAAACTTTGCACGGGCAACACCTTTACCAACACATTTACGCAGCTGACGCATCCGTATATGGGTTCAGACCGATACATACAAGGGCTTCTTGATGCCCATCATAACCAATCACCGGTGAGAATCTATCCGTCTCGACCAATCGCCGATGAGAAAGTTTCTGATAGTCCTCAATGTTTTCTTGTATACCGTCTGTTATCGTCTGTTATGTTATTATAAAGTGATTGCGATCGTAGCCCCGTCGATCAACGGTGCAAGATTTGCAAATTTCGTTTAAATAAATAAAACATTATTGGAAATAGCAGTGGATATAATCAATTTTATTTTTTTCATAAAAGAAGATTCAATAAGTTTCGAGCCCAATTCACGACAATAATATCTATAATAAATTAAACCTCAAAAGTGGATTAATTGATCTCATACAGTGTACTGAGAGTGAGTAAAATGTTGAGAAGTGAAAACGTGAATAATGTGTGTCGTGAAAATTAAGAATTATCTGTTCTACTTCGATATCGTAATATATACATAGATAGCAAATTTGCGAGATTTCGCGTCATGTTGACGTTTGAGGTTATGACCGCCGGAGTGCTGTTGCGTGCAGAGTGTAGAAAAATAAAAGTGGTTATTAAAAAGTGGAAGGAATCGATATTATTAATGACGTGACTAATTAATGCTGAATAATAATAATATTAATAACAATGAGAAAAAAAACGTTCGTTCATTATAACCTCTAAAACGTTCTTTCCAAACAGAAATTCTATGTTGTGTAATTACATTAAAGGAAGAGGTGGATGGTTGTGTGTAAACGAATTCAAATAAATTTTAAAAAACTTTGGTCAAGTAATTCAATGTATTGTTGTCATAATTTCTTTCATTTAGTTTGGCTGTGTTCACCGGTCCCTTTTTTCCACCTCCTTAGCTTACAGTGTATTGTCATACCAATTTCTATTCGTTCTCCAGACAATACGAGAGATATTCGTATTTCTATATTTCTTTATATTGATTTCAACAAGATAATTTGAAATATTTATAACAAAAAGCCTTCATGATTGCTTGTTCATACACTCAAGTTTTGAAAAATCTTTGGGCCATGTAAATGCATAGATATAATCACTTGAGTTGTTACATGATAAATTTGGAAATTTATTTGAATAAGTCATTGGGTGCTTAATTTTCATGATATCAAAATTTGTATCTTCGAAATGCAATGAACACCTCTAAAGTTCGACAAAGTGATGAAGCGACATGTATATTGAATATTTCCAGACCATGTTTGCAATTGGCATTGTGGGTTGAAAAATTCATGTCTGTAAGTCTACACCTGATCATTTTTGGATGTGATCAAATATTTTGTCTGCGGATAACCATGGAGACATACAAAATTACAGCATTTTGCTTGCTTCAACATGCATCGTATCTGTCACTTTTTTCTTGAATGTGTCATAATAAGTTTCAAAAATGTGGTTCAGGTAATTTTGAAGTGTTTTTCCCTATAGCACAAAAGTCTGTATAACTGGTACGTAGCAAGTACCTATGAACTTTGATATTTCTGTGAAGTAGCAGGTATGCCAATCTTTTAACTTTTTGGTTCCGACTGGAATATATTAACGAAGATATTCATTACTAAAGTCTTCACCTACTTATTTCTGAATAGGTCTGAAATTACTGTCTTCAGAAACTAATGCACAGATACATGAAACAATTTTTATTTCTGTTCTCTTTCAATTGCGCTGTCTTTTTTCTTTTTAACTATGGCATAATTAATTTCATGAATCTGTGGTTCTTTTGTCTGTCTGTATCATAACGTAGATGAAGAAATTGCAGCAGATACTGGCAAACTTTGAAAATTCTGTGTTTACACTTGTGCGCCAAGTATTAGCACTTCCTATTTTTGATTATGGAATATGGGTATATGTGAATTATGAAAATTATTAAAAAAATTATAGAATATGGTAATACATAAATAATAAATAATTCAAAATGGTACAAAAAGTCAGCGGTGGCCCATTTATGATTGGCATAAGAATTTATGTTTTCAAAATAGATATATATTAAAAAACAAGCAAATCTGTTGGTCCTGACACACTCAATACTTTTCATTTCTCTGATTGGAACTCAGTCGCTACATGCAGAGTTTAAATATTTTATACATCGACATGTGTACATCAACTTGATATCTCTGGGTATGATACTGTGAATAGAAAAGAATGCTTCAAAAAGTCATTGGAAGTTTCCTGGTGGACTTGGTGAACATTATATATATTTTTTCTCTCTCTCTTTCTGTTAAATTTTACGGAAAATCAATCAAAAAATTCGTTTCATTGAAAAATTTTCATATCTTTTTTATTCACAACGATTTGATTAAAAAAATTGAAAATAAAATTCATAAATGAGGGGGGGAAATTCCTCAATAATACAAAATATTCGTAAACGTTACGGAAAATAGTTTTAATCCCACAAAATTGTAGACACATTCGGAATCGATGAAACATGAGGGGATCATCGTGTTTCATCATCATCATCACCATCATCATGAGGGAAGCATGAGGAAACATCAAACATTCGAAGAATATCAAACTGTTATAAGTTGCAGAAAACTTAACGAAAATCATTGGATAATTTATTTTCGATTTTCATAATAGAAACAGTGGAAAACTTTCGAAAACCTTATTTGAAAATTCAGAACTACCACAGAAAAAAGATTGGATATCAAGCCGCAAAAATCCTCCCTCGGAGAAAAAAAATTTGGACAAGCCCTAGCGGATTGTACTTTTTTTGATCAATCGTTACATCCGTTAGGGAGTACATTGATGATCGCCCGTTTTCGCATTATACCACGAAAAATGTAAACAAAAATTATCAAATTTCGCAATGAAAATTATTTTAAACCGTGAAAAATATTCAAATACATTAAAACCCGGCAGTATTAGTGAATGATTTATCCACTAATATACTGATTATCGCGGTATTTTCAACGTTAATAAGAGTTTTCAATCGAATTTCAGGCATTGGATACAAGAAACAAATATCTAGGATTTAAATTGTTGACTATAATTATTTGTCAAAATACGGTTTTCGATTTATTATTTGAAAACAATAAGAAAGAGATTATTTGCAAAAATTCAATTTATTCTAGCATACATGACATAGTATTCCTCGATAAGTCGACCAATGTTTCAATTTCGCATTCCACACTCTGTTGATATTTGTTCTTGAGTTCATAAACAGCAAGTTACATGAGATAAAAAAGAATTTTTTACTATTACAACTTTTTCTTGCCTACTAATAGTCAATTGTTTTTCTTAATTTTGCAAAACAAATAAGTAAGGACATACAAGAATATATGGATGTGACGAGTACTTTTGTATCGTATGTGAATATTTAAAAGCAAAGTGAATAATTAAAAGATTGGTTCTATAAAATTTTCAATTTTCTGAACGTAGAGTATATAGTTTTTATTTCTTTTTTAACCCAGCGTGATTGTGCAGGGTTAGCTCAGCTTAATGTAATCCGAAAAACAAGATTAGTGAACTTTTGAGAAAAAAGATCTGATACAGAATATCAAAAATTCCCCTAGGGAAAAAAGGTTGGGACAAGTACATTGATGGTCCCTTGTTTCCTGATCATATCACGAAAAATGTGGAAAAACAATTCCATAAAAAAATTATTAAACCAACTGTAAAAAATTTCAACAAAACGTATAAAAAAAAATTCACAAATCCTGAAAAAACATTACATCAAAAAAATACAAATCTGTAATTATTTTTTAAAGTGTCAAAAAAATCAAATAAAACATAAGCAATAAAAAAACGACAAATAAAAAAAAGTTTTTTTCAAATCAATTGAAAAAAATTTCCATCCAAGTTATATCCAGCATTTAAACTTATGATATCAATTCAAGGCCAGGTATTTAAAGATAATTCAGCATATTGATTCCTACGATATAATACCTTAAAATTGCCAATTCTGTTGGATTTGTTTTGAATTTTATTTATTTTTCGTCAAAAATCGCTTAAGTCTAGGGATAGATCTGTGCTGATAATTTTTTACATCAAATTTTACGAAAAATAAGTCTTTTTTCGTCAAAACCACAGTGATAAACCGAAAATCATATCTCGGCCTCCAACGCGCATTCCTCCGTTCTCATGGATCCCCAACGAGCATAACATATTAGAGAACAAGGGAAAAAATCGCTCAAGTCCAAGTACAGACTTGTGACGAAATATTTTTAGTACAATTTTGACGAAAAATAGGGTATTTTCTCGGAATCCGACGTTAAGGAAGTTGAGGCTGTACAGTCATTCTTTTTACCCAAAAGTTATGATCTGTACCTTTCAAAAGTTAGGCCAGTTTACAGTTCGGCAATATTACTTTAAAGAAAAGTTGGGGGAAAAAAGACGAAAAACTGGTGAAAGCTCAGTCGAAAACACGAACGGTGACGATCCTAGCCTCCAAAAACTGCACGGGAAACAGATTATTATTAATATAATCTCAGAAAATCTCCTAATAAATCTGAAAAAAATTGACATTATTCAGCAAGTCTTGCTTATGTTGCCCAAAAAATTTTATATTTTTAGTATCATTTTTAACGGAGATATTACTGAATGTTTCTTAACTTCCATAAGATTACATTTTATTTGGCCCAAATTGTTATTGATTTTTCTCAGCAACGACGCTTCTAACATGTCTGAAAATTTAACTGATTTTTTTTTTTACACTTCCCTTTATAAGATTCAATCGGTTTGAAAGTAACGACATCATTTTCATTCTAATGCCTCAACTTCCTTAAGAGCCGAAAATCATATTCCTACCGCCAACATGAATTTCCCCATGTACTTGGGTTCCTAATTGACATAAAGTGACGTAAAAAGAACGCGCCTGGAACTCTACCCCTGCGGCGGTGCGGGAAATAGTTCACAGTATCATATCATTATCGTGAGTGTTTAAAATCGTTGAAAATGCTCAAACAAAATAATAATCTTAAAAAACATACTAACAAAATAAAACATGAAAATTGGAACTTAAATTCTATAGCCGTCAAAACGAAATCGAGGAAGTCGAGAAAAAAAACGTGATATCAAACCCCAAAATTCCCCTAGGGAAAAAAAAGGTTGGGACAAGTACATTGATGATCCCTTGTTTCTGGATGTCATAGAAAAAATATTCAAATCCAGGAAAACAATTTTATGGAAACAAAAAACGAAAAATTGAAAAGTTCCAAAAATTCAACAAAAATTAAAAACAATCGAAAAAATTCTATAAAGAAAAAGTAAAAAATTTTCAAACAAAATCATAAATATTAAACCAATTGAAAAATGTACTATCCAAGTTACATGCAATATAAAAATGTATGATATCAATTGAAGGGCAAGTTTTTATTGATCATTTGGAATATTTACCCAAGAAATCAGAAACTTTGATTGAAAAAAGACGTTTTATGCATAGGAGTCACTAATCATTCATCAAGAGACGCGGTAGCGGCTCGACGCCAAGTATTAAAAGGAAAAACTGCAGCGCAAAAGAAAAGCCAGCGCGAGCCCTGCCGCTACTCTTATATACGCGAATATGCCGGTTTTATGACGTCACAGAATTTTCAAATGGTTCTCACAAATAAACCATTTCATAAAAGAACTTGAAAATTTGTGACGATTTTTTTTCGATTTTTCTCTTTCCATTGGTTTTTGTTGCAAGTAAATCCGTCCAGTAGATCCTGAGATATGTAACGTTAGTGATTTAAAATCCATCATTTCGGGATTTTCATTTTCTTAGAGACAGAGGGGCGTAAGTTACGCTTGTTTACATTTGGACTTACGTCCTTTGCACGATTTCTTACTTTTGTCACACTCTACGTCACGCACTGCGCTGAACGCGGCTACCCCCTCTCCTTCTGCGTCGCCGAGCGAGAGAGACAGAGAATGGGCGCACAGCGGGGGCAATACCAGCTCCTGGTTTGCGCATAAAATATGTATATAATTATATAATATATATTTTATTTATTAATATTAATTAATAATAAAATATTATTATAATAAATATTTTATTATAATTAATATATAATATAATATATATATTATATTATACAATATATAATATAAAATGATAATAATATAAGAAAACAAAAAAATTGAATAATACGAATAACATTAAATAATAAATAATAAAAATAAAAAAATATAAAATTCTGGTCGACGCCGCTGGATTTTTCGAGGATGTCTAGGGCGATAGATCATGGGTTTTGGAGGACTAGGTTTAGGTACATTCTATCGCGAATTTCGATTTCTAGGTGGACGACCCCATAGTTTTTTATGTCCAGATATATTCCTCCATGGTTTTCGCGATCGAGGTTGACGGCTCCACAGGTTTCGATGTCCAGGTATGTTACTCCATGGTTTTCGTGGTCTCGGATAATTCCTCCATGGTTTTCAATGTCTAGGCATGTTTCTTCATGGTTTTCGTGGTCCAGGATAATTCCTCCATGGGTTTTGATGTCTAGGTATATTCCTTCATGGTTTTCGATGTCTGGATATGTTCCTACATGGTTTTCGTGGTCCAGGCATATTCCTCCATGTTTTTCGTCGTCCAGGTATATTCCTCCATGGTTTTCAATGTTTAGGCATGTTTCATCATGGTTTTCGTGGTTCAGGTATATTCCTCCATGGTTTTCGATGGCTGGATTTGTTTCTCCATGGTTTTCGTGGTCTGGGTATGTTTCTTCATGATTTTCGCAGTCGAGGTCGACGGCTCCACAGTTTTCGATGTTCAGGCATGTTTCTCTCGGGTTTTCGTGGTCGAGGATAATTCCTCCATGGGTTTTGATGTCTAGGTATATTCCTCCATGGTTTTCAATGTCTAGGCATGTTTTATCATGGTTTTCGGGGTCGAGGTCGACGGCTTCACAGTTTTCGATGCCCAAGTATGCTTCTCCATGGTTTTCGTGATCTAGGATAATTCCTCCACGGGTTTTGATGTCTAGGTATATTCCTTCATGGTTTTCAATGTCTAGGCATGTTTTATCATGGTTTTCGGGGTCGAGGTCGACGGCTCCACAGTTTTCGATGCCCAAGTATGCTTCTCCATGGTTTTCGTGGTCTAGGATAATTCCTCCATGGGTTTTGATGTCTAGGTATATTCCTTCATGGTTTTCGATGTCTGGATATGTTCCTACATGGTTTTCGTGGTCCAGGTATATTTCTCCATGGTTTTCAATGTATGGATATGTTTCTTCATGGTTTTCGTGGTCTGGGTATGTTTCTTCATGGTTTTCGCAGTTGAGGTCGACAGCTCCGCAGTTTTCGATGTTCAGGTATGTTTCTCTCGGGTTTTCGTGGTCGAGGAT
The DNA here is from genome assembly GCF_019457755.1 of Venturia canescens. Taxonomy (NCBI): domain Eukaryota; kingdom Metazoa; phylum Arthropoda; class Insecta; order Hymenoptera; family Ichneumonidae; genus Venturia; species Venturia canescens. The sequence continues at coordinate 20,573,210 of NC_057423.1, read as the reverse complement.
AATTCCTCCATGGGTTTCGATGTCTAGGTATATTCCTCCATGGTTTTCAATGTCTAGGCATGTTTCTTCATGGTTTTCGTGGTCTAGGATAATTCTTCCATGGGTTTTGATGTCTAAGTATATGCCTTCATGGTTTTCGATGTCTGGAGATGTTCCTACGTGGTTTTCGTGGTCCAGGTATATTCCTCCATGGTTTTCGATGTATGGATATGTTTTTCTATGGTTTTCGTGGTCTACGTAGATTCTTCCATGGTTTTCGTGGTCCAGGTATAGTCCTCCATGTTTTTCGTCGTCCAGGTATATTCCTCCATGGTTTTCAATGTTTAGGCATGTTTCATCATGGTTTTCGTGGTTCAGGTATATTCCTCCATGTTTTTCGATGTCTGGGTATGTTTCTCCATGGTTTTCGTGGTCTAAATTGATGGTTCCAGTGTTTTCGATGGCTAGGTCTGAGTTTCCATAGTTTTTGTTTTCTAGGTATATTTCTTCATCATTTCCGTGATCTAGGTCGATGACTCCATACTTTTCGATGTCTAGGTATGTGTCTATATATTTTTCAATGTCTAGGTATATTCCTCCATGGTTTTGGATGTCCAGGTATATTTCTTCATAGTTTTAAATGTCTACGTTTGTTCCTTCATGGTTTTCGTGGTCCAGGTATATTCCGTCATGGCTTTTGATGCTAGGTCAACAATTCCATAGTTTTCGATGTTTGGTTATGGTTCTCCATGGTTTTCATGGTCTAGGTCGACGGTTCCATTGTTTTCGATGTCTACATCGACAGCTCCATGGTTTTCGATGGCTAGGTATATTTCTCCATGGCTTTCGTCGCCTTGGTATGTTTCTTCATGCTTTTCGAGGTCTAGATCAACGGCTCCGTAGTTTTCAATGTCCAGGTATGTTTTCCCATTGTTTTCGTGGACTAGGTTGACGACTTCATAGTTTTCACTATCCCGGTCGATAGCTCCATAGTTTCCGATGTTAAGGTGAATTTGTCAATGGTTCCCGATATGAAAGTCAATGGCTCCATAGTTTCCGATAGTGTGGTGAGTTTTTCTAAGCTTTTCGATATCTAGGTCGTCGGCTCTATAGTTTACGATGTCTAGTTTGGCGACTATAGGGTTTTCGATGTCTAGGTGGATGCCTTCGTATTTTTCAATATATATTCGCCAATTTTATATTTCCCGATATTTAGGTAAACGGTGCAATGGTTTACGATACATTTCCTCATAGTTATCGATATCTAGATCTGCGATTTAATAGTTTGCATTGACGAGGCAGGTTCAGACTTTACAGAAGACCATTAAAAAAATATCACTGGACACCAATAACCATAAAGCTGTGGTCTTAGACATTGAATACCATGGAAACATCTCCTTGGACATTGCAAACCATTGACAGTATCCATGTCAACATGGAATCCATGAATGAAAAGAAGATAGTTTCAAAAATCATTTTTCCAAGTAAACAAGTGGAACTTTTCAAAAAAAGGAATAGGAAATGAAAATATCATCCCATTGCATAGGAATTTCCCAATCTTTCATTGGAAAATTCGATTTGCTGAATGGATAATCAAAATCGTCACCATTATTGCTTGTAAAAGGTTTCAACTCACATGAACATAACCGCACAGTTTTCGTCCGTCTATATAGAAAAATTGGCTGTGTCGATTGCTTTTGGCACATAGAGAAAAGCACTCAACTTGAAACAAATTGTTTTAAAAATTTTCGTCGAAGACGATGAATGTATTTTTTTTCTTAAGTAAATATTGTCACGCCTCTAAAAAATAAGCTAAATTAGAAAAAAAAATAATTGACAAAGTAAAAAAAGAACGCCAATTATTAAAAGGTCGCGACCGTAGTTTCCAATAATTTTCTATATTTGTATTATCAATAAAAAACTTCAAAATAGAAAAAAAAATGAGATCGTTTTCTGAAGTTGACAAATATAGTGAATGAAAGACGATTCCTATATAGTTGTCACGTCTCGCAAAAAGAAGTGAAATCAGTAAATATTAAAACTTCAAAAAGTAAAAAAGGCACGCCAAGTATTAAAAGGTCGTGACCGTCGTTTTAAATGATTTTCTATATTCGCATTGTCAATAAATAAATTTTAAAAAATGTTTAACTGTGAAAAAATATGAGATCTATTGTAACATATACAGTGAATGAATTACGTTTCCTGTAGGAATTCTGAATTTTGGAAATAAAAAAAAATGAGATCATTTTCTAACGTAGCCAAGTACAGTGAATGAATTAAGGTTCTTGTGGAATTCATTCGTGTACACTTTTAGCCCTAATCCCTCACTTATTCATAAAAATTTTCCAGCAAACGTCACAGAGCAACAAAGGTTTCTCGAATGATTCTGCAATTATTAAGAGATTATCATCTGTTTTTATGCTAGCACGGGTTATAAACTTAAAACAGTTTACGCGTACAAGTGCATGCATTGTATCTATACGATGAACTGCACAAATTCATTTTCAACATTACACACAAGCTTGGCGTGCATGGTTTTCAATCGGAAGCTCGGCGAAGGAATGCCTCATCCGTCCATATATTTGAAGAAAACTTGATGATCCTCTCATGTAATTGTTTTTTAATTTGCCATCCCTTTTCCATCCAACTATTTTATTGAGTAGTTCGACGTAAGATCTCGCGCTGTGTACACAAAGAAAAATATCTATTCTTGACCAGTTTGACTGATAAATTCATTACTCCAAAAGTTTCGTATTCAACGCGTTTTCTTTTCTCAAATCAATGTTTACACAGCTTACTTCTTTGTTCATCCATTTCAATACTTGTGTAATTCATCCAATCATCTGCCCATTTGGTAAAAAAAAGAGTGTACGGACAAACGAGTGAAAGTGACGCGTCGATAAATTAAAATGCGTATGGGCATGAAAGAATGGCCGTATCTATCCGTACAAGATAAAGGCATATAAAGGGATTGATTGATTTCATTTCTTTATCCGTTCGTTTAATTGTTCAATTTTATCCACAAATTTCACCCATCTGTATTGTTTACCAAATCATTATATAACAGGGCCCCTCTTATTTTATTGGGGGATCGGTTTTTTTCACACTCGTTCATACAATTCTAATTAATTATTGTTTTCATAGTAAATTTAAACAATTGTCTCTTCCCGAGCTTCCGATTGAAAACCATGCACGCCAAGCTTGTGTGTAATGTTGAAAATGAATTTGTGCAGTTCATCGTATAGATACAATGCATGCACTTGTACGCGTAAACTGTTTTAAGTTTATAACCCGTGCTAGCATAAAAACAGATGATAATCTCTTAATAATTGCAGAATCATTCGAGAAACCTTTGTTGCTCTGTGACGTTTGCTGGAAAATTTTTATGAATAAGTGAGGGATTAGGGCTAAAAGTGTACACGAATGAATTCCACAAGAACCTTAATTCATTCACTGTACTTGGCTACGTTAGAAAATGATCTCATTTTTTTTTATTTCCAAAATTCAGAATTCCTACAGGAAACGTAATTCATTCACTGTATATGTTACAATAGATCTCATATTTTTTCACAGTTAAACATTTTTTTTAATTTATTTATTGACAATGCGAATATAGAAAATCATTTAAAACGACGGTCACGACCTTTTAATACTTGGCGTGCCTTTTTTACTTTTTGAAGTTTTAATAATTATTTTCGAGGAAAAACAAGCTCATGAAGCAAAAGTTATAAAGAAAGTTACGTGCAGTACTATAATTGATTATATCCATTCAAGGCCAAGTATTTATCAGTAATTCAAAATATAATCTCCAGCAACAAATAAGTGTTGAGAATCCTCATCGGGCTCAGAACGTTTCATTGAAATTACTAAAAAATTAATAGAAATAAATAATTGCAGAATCTTCCTTTTGAATAATAAGAACGATGGCAACCTTTTTTTTTAACCAGAACATATGAAAATCGGTAAAAACTCACATGAAAGTCATTCGTTACTTCAAGAAGGTACAGACTTTGAAAAATCGATTCCCCTCCAACTTTCAGGATCGCCTGATGTTATTCACAACATTCAATTTCGATTGGATCGGTACAAATTACGTTCAAATACGTCTTAAACGTACTGGTCCAGCCCATCACTTTTTATTCGAATTGCTCATTCCAAAAAAAAAATCTCAACAAAAAAAAGAAGGCTCTGCTACAATTTCCAATAATATGGCTTATATCCCAGCGGCAAAAGTTTTATCTCCATTAAAGCTTATCAAATATAAGATTTTAGATCGATATAATATCAACGAAAGTAGAACAAAAATAATCAAATGAATGTTGGATAAAAACGATATTGTAAAAATAGTACATTTTAGAAATAATGGAAATTTTATATTACGAGGTGCGGAAATGGGGGTTTTGTGTACGCGAAGCGTACGCAAAAGCGTCCATTTACGTACCGCGTGATATAAAAAATATATTTCCAGAAAATGATTTGTCTTGAAATTTCTTCACTTAAGAAAATCGTAGTAAAGTTTAAAAAGTCTGAAATAAAAAAAAAAACACAAAAACTTCCAACTGAAAAAATCTTATAGCGTGTTGAAAATTAAATGAAAACGAGAAAAAATGAATTTAAAAAAAACAGTATTGTAAGAAAACGTTTTAAAAAAATGTAAAAACTCCCGACTAGAAAAATCTTATAGCGTATTGAAAATAAAATGAAAACGAGAAAAAAGGAATTTTAGAAAAAACAACATTGTAAAAAAAATATATGTTTCCGAGAAATTATTTATCTTTAAACTTCTTTACTTAAAAAAATAGTAGTAACCTTGAAAAAGTCTGAAATAAAATGATAGAATATAATTGAAATACCTAAGGAACTGTTTAATTGTTAAGCGCAACTCCCTCGAGATTTGAATCCTGTGGTTGATATTGATTGATTGTAGGTAAGTCATTTATATTCAAAAATAAAAATTTAGATATAACTGTCAAAGTTGAATGATTATACAAAGAATGAAGATGAAAATTTCAAGACAAATCATTTTCTGGAAATATATATATTTTTTTGTAGAGAGTAGGGTTTCGTGAAAGGAATACCTTAAATTTTGAAAAGCAAGATTATGGGGTTTTTTATGATGGTTGATTTCAATTTGCATTAGTAAGTTTGATGGAATGTCTGGAAATGGACGAATATTCTCAACTCGTATTCAAACATAATTCTATACCGTTCCAGTTGAAGAATTTAGGTAACGGCTACATGTTCTCAGGTTATGACTTTTTTTCTATTTGTTAAGTCGTTGGTCCTGAATAATAATTCCAAGTGGTAATTTGTTCCTATGGATAACGTTTGTTTTTGTTTAAATTCCTGAGTTGTCCCATAGGAATTGATATTTCGAATTACCAATAAATACTTGGCCGCAAATTGATATCATAAATTTTGGTAGTGCACGTAATAACTGATGAGGTGGTTAATTTTCTGATTCATTTAGTTATTTCCCCGTCAGAATAAATCTAGAAGGATCGGACATCGGCCTAAAAGATGTTTTCTAGCGAAGTTTTTGGATGTTTTGGAGTGTTTTTGGAGTGTATTTGAATTTTTATACAATTTTTGTGATATAATGCGGAAACGGACGATCCTCAATGTACTTGTCCGAATTTTTTTCCCTCGAGAGAAGATTTTTATTGGTAAAAATATGTCGACGCAATGTTGACATGCCGAAAGCATGTACGTGGTGCGCGTCGAATAAATAATTCGATGTACATTCGTAACGGATTCATAATTTATTATCAATTTATAATATATACCATTGAATATCTGTCAATGAAGTGAGGCTGGTATGACTGTGCCTCTTGGAAGAAATTCAGTATGTTTTTTATAACATTAATTAATTGCAAGGACAAGTCCATCTTTCGGTCCAAGTCGAAGATTCGCCAAATTTACTTGTGCGCTGAAACATCAATCGTGATAATGAATTATTTTGAGAAATATTATCGAGCCGAAAATCGGAGCAGTTTTTTTTATTAAACACTGTATTTTTGCAAGAAAATCCGAGCACTGTAAAAGGAATAATATTAATTACCCTTGCTGTAAAGAAGATTTCAAGGTTGCCATCGTAACTGTCGCTACACCAGCTTGAGGGATTATATTGGTCAAGTTAACAGTTTGTGCTTGAGTTAAATTAAAATTCAGGACCAGAATAACCGTATAGTTACGTCCAGGATAATTCGTCGGTTGCGTTCTTACGATTGTTAATACTTGATCGTTATTTGAAACAATTGATTCAACATTTTTGCTACTTAAAGCCGGTGAGTTTTTTCGAAGCATTGTAAGATTCCGGAATAAGTTGAACCATGACACAGAGGTTGACTTTTGTGCGGCGAGATTCAAAGTTTTGTAGTTATCGTTCACTGGTATCCAGGTCTTATTACCTGTACTGAAACCTAGTAACAAATGAATGTTAAAATGCGTGAAAATTCACGGATCTCTTTCTATTACTAAAGATAAAAGAAAAAATCACTGTTACGAAGCACTTCATTACAAAAAAATACCTGCGTTTTTTGCGGTGTTCCATTGGAAAGGAGTTCTACACGGATCTCGAGATCTTTGCTTGTAGCGATCGGGGCCAGCCAGACAACCTTGTGGATCTTGAGTTTCTTCGTATGTTATGTCGTCTTTGTCCACCATTCCAATTTCTTCGCCATAATATGTCACGGAAACACCCGGAAGTATCATTTCAAGCATCATCATCTGATCACCTCTACCGGGATATCGCGTTTCAGTTCTGACACGATCGTGATTACCCATCTAATCAATGTAAAATAATATGGAACTTATGATCTTATATATGATCTTACGGTATCGTAAAATATTTTCGAATCGATGTATCAAAGTAAAATGGATCTAACCACCCAATTTGCTGTCGCATTTCTCTTGTTAGCTTCTACCATCCAAAGATCAATTATTTTCTTGAATTCACTCGGAGGTGAGGTGTTGTTGACATCTGTAATGAACTTGAAGTTGAATGGTACTTGGGCACCCGAATCGTAGAACTCAACGGTTTTATCAAGACTCGTGTACGCCTCAGTCATCATTATCTGGAAAACGAAAGTCATAATTGGACCGTTGATCAATATTTGTCGCTGCAAATATCAATTCCCATTGATTGAATCACTTAATAAGTATATCAAATACGATGAAGAAACATTATAAAGCACAATAAATTGGATACTGGGTACGCAATTCTGGAAAAGTCACTTACCTTCTCATCTAAGTTATTTAACTCTGCATAAACATCAAGCAAAGCCCTCCATTGTTTAACCAACCGATACGTTTCTGGCTGATCTTTCGTGTACAGGTGCTCAAGATACGTGTATTCATCATCTAAAGCTCCGGTCACATTGGATTTGGGTTCATTCCTAAGATCAGCAACTTCAAAGAGATGTGGAACTGCATCGACCCGAAAACCATCAACTCCCTTTTCCAACCAGAACCAAATTACGTCCTGCCGGGGAAAAATTACTGTATCCATTAAGTTTCATAAGAGCTATCCAAAAATGATTATTAATCTCATACAAAATCCGCTACATTCGTATGCGGTGAGAATCAAGTTATAAAAAACGATACATACAGCCATTGCGAGTTGTACATGTGTATTTCTGTAATTCAAATCCGGCTGTTCCGCAAGGAATTGATGGAAGTACCATTCTTTACGAACTGGATGATATGTCCAAGCAGATTTACCAAAGACACTAATCCAATTATTCGGTGGTTTATTTGGTTCACCTGCCACCCACATGAAATAATCCGTATACGGTTGAATCTTCTGCACGCTCATTTTGAACCATTCGCTCTGGTCCGATGCGTGATTTGGAACCAGATCCAAAATAACTTTAAGTCCTAAGGATTTTGCTTTCCCGGTTAATTCTTCAAAGTCACTCATAGTTCCGTACTCGGGCTGAATAGCCTTGAAATCCGAAATATCGTAGCCAAAATCTTTCATGGGACTAGCGAAAATAGGCGAAAGCCAAACGCCACCGATTCCAGCATCTTTGAAATGCTCGAGTTTCGAAGTTATACCTGATACGAGGAAGAAACAAACAACGGAATCGATATTCATCTTTTTGTCTATTCCAAATTTCAATTTTATGACAGTCTTATGAAATAAAATTAAAGGCGAACTCAATGAGTATCATAAAATGAATTGTTTGAAGTCTTGCTGTATGAGTAACAGACTTGAACATCTGTCTACATAAAGTAGGCTATATTCAATTATTTCGAAATTGAACATGCTTCATGGATGATTAATGACTTACGAAAATTGATTGCCCTTAATTTATACGATTTATAATATTCTCTTTGAATCAATTTGTTCCATTCTTGCTCGTAGAAATGTTGACATTTATGTCATAGTACACGAAAATTCATTTCAACCTAAAATTTTCTCACAAAAAGTAATCTAATAGAATTTTTGTTGAAAACGAATTCGATTACAGGTTTTTTTTAACGATAGATAATAGAGTTTAACTTCTTACCTTTCAAGTCTCCGATTCCATCACCATTGCTATCCATAAAACTCCGAGGATAAATCTGATAGAATGCTGTATTTTTCCACCATCCCACGTTTGATATTCCCAATGTTGACGTAACACCAAGAAGCAGCAAAACAGGGTAGCAGTTGACAACCGACATCGTGCAATAATTACAATTTACTGCATTCTTCTTTGGGTTTCATAGCTGCTTTTATATGAAAAGTCTTCTGGCATGTACATTATCGATAGCTTTTTGATAAGACTGAAGAAAGAACAGTTGATAAAGAAACATTGATTACAGACGTATCATCAATAAAAAAAAAAACTTGTCAAGTCGATTTCCTGATTGCGGTTGATCTTTATCTCTATAAAAACCAAATATTATATCTATAGACTTGCATGTGGGTTGAGAATTGATTTTTTCGTTTCACTAGAATCCCATGTTCGTATCTAGTTAGTATCTGTACGTAGAAGGGAAAATCTAATACAAATTATTGAAACGTAAGGTATAATGATAATAATTTTAAGAAATAGTTAGCAACAACATATGAAGTTGAGTCTTATGATTTATGAAACTTTTGGTAAAGAAAGCGTGTATTCCGGGAAAAACATAGCTTAGTACGAACAGTGAGTCATACTATATAAAAAGATGTATAGAGAACTGTTAGAAAATCAGGGGATATTTCGTGTTGAGCGATTAAGAAAAGCACACGTACGAATTTTGAACAGAACCGTTTATTACGAATAAAGAAAGTTGTCTGAAACTTTACTTGAAAAGTTGACTTGAAAATTTCTTCTTGTCAATATTTCAATACAAAGAAATAATCTCCATGGTAACTATAACCATATGGAGCAAATATAGAAATATATTCATTTTGCTATAGTTGTCAAAGTGACTTCTCAATATCCTCCCTCAAGAAGACAATATAGCTGTAATAAAAATAATTATGTTGTTAAAACTATTTTCTCAATACATTTGCCATGTTCAATTTTGCTTAATGGTTTTGTTAAGATATCAGCTGTCATTTTTTTAGTTGGTTAATATTTTATATCAATTTGATCAGCATCTATAACTTGTCTGATAAAATGATATCTAATATCAATGTACTTAGCTTAGCCGTGAGAAATTGAATTTTTGATCATTTGTTTTGCACTTTGATTATCATTGTATATAAGAATTTTTCGTGTTGACTGAACCGTTTTTTAAGAACTTTCTTAAATGGATTGATTCTTTTACTGCGTCAGAAATTGATATATACTCTACTTCGGTGTTGGATAAAGCAGTAGATTCTTGCTTCCGTGAGCACCAACTAATTACTCCATTACTTTTTGATATCTTAATTTTTCGTAATTACTTGATGATATTATTAAATCATCGACGTAGATTCCAATGATACTTAAATATTCATTATTTTTATAATAAACACAATGATCAGCTAAACACAATCACATTTTCTTTATTTTCTCGTTAAGTTTCATATACAACAGTCTACCAGATTGCTTGAGTCCATATAGAGCTTTCTCTAGGCGAAACATACTTTATTTTCCAATAACCTTGACGATTTCTTATCTTTTGATCACTCTCAGAATAATTCTGGAATTTCCAAATACGATTCTTCTTCAATCTCTCCATTATGGTAGGCACTAACAAAATAAAGTCGATGTACAGGAAGATTTTTCTTCACTATGATTGCCATTATCGTTCGCACAGATTCTGGACGTGCAACAAGTGTAAAAATTTCGAAATAATCTTGATTTTTGCATTGGACGTAATTTTTTGCAACCAAACATGCTTTCTATTTTTCAATATATCCATCTGCCTTCAACTTTGTACGCAAAACCCTAAGGTTTCCTGTAATCTTTTTGTTTTCAGGTCGATTTACGATGATCCACATTTTGTTTTTTGTGAAAGAATCTGTTTCTTTTTTCATTGATTCTTTCATTCCAGTGCATTTTCTGATTTTACAGCTTTGTTCACAGTGGCTGGGTCCATTGTGATCAGACCGGCGAATCTTTCTGACAACATACTTTCATTTATTTCATAAATTTGGTTTCTGTTTTCTTCACTTTCATCACCTTTTTCTTGAACTGTAGCTGGGACTTCGTGAATCTTTTTTATAGGTCCTTCTTGCTCTGTAAGTGGGGTTTCATATTTCCTTTTTGTAGGTCTTTCCGATTTCCTTGTCAAAATTGTTTTCAATCTACCGCTTCTAGGTTTTATAATCTTTCGATTTATTGTAGATTCATTTTTATTTTCAATTTTACTTTTGTGGTTTTTGTAACTTTTTTCTTCTTTGTCCTCAGCATTTAGCAAATTGTTCCAATTGTCCTACTTCTTTTCTTTTATATTGGCAATATTTTCTGTATTGTTTTTAATACAAGAAGGGAGTGTAATTTCTACATCAATGAAATCCTCCGTTGTATTGTTTTCATCGTTTTCAAATTTATGTAAAAACTTAACGTTCCGAGTTTTTAACCCTTAGTAGTCACACCTCGGTTTTGTGACGTCGTAGTCACACTGGGTCCATGGGACCCAGGGGACTTTGAATTGTTGTAAATAATCGAGTAATGCATTGAGCGGTATGAAAAAATTTGATGTCACCTGGACAGTAGTCTCAGTGAAACCCTATGAGACACTCATGTAGTTCAAAACACAAATGCACGATGATTTATAAGAAGAAGTTGTTCGATCTGTTCTCTCGAAACTTGCTTTAAATGAGCAATTCATTACTAAAGGATATAAAAAAAAACCATTTCAAACGCAATGAATAAAAAAATGAATCTGTTAAATCATGGTAATGCGTGAAAAACGTTTGGTTCAAAGGAACAAAACGTGGTCAAATAAATGCAAAAGTGACGAGTACATCGGATGACGAGTGAAAAAAATTCAAAACATAATAGTATGTAAAAAAAATTACGAAACCAATTGTAAATAATTTCAACAAAACAATTAAGAAAAGCTTTTACAAATCATGAAAAAATATTATATTAAAAAAAAAATACAAATCTGTAATTATATTGTAAAGGGAAAAAAAAATTTAAATAGGACGTGAGAAATTTAATCTTACGGGAAGCACCCGGAACTTGAGAAAGTTCAAGTGAATCAAAAAAGTTACCATCTGAGTTATGTGCAGCACTACAATTTATGAAATCAATCGGAGGATAAGTATTTTATTAGTATATAATACATAATTTTTCACAATATGAAATTATTCTGAGAAACGTTCAAATCCAAAAAAAAATCGCATCGAAGGTAAAAGTCATTTATTTTGTTACTCTATGGTGGCAGAGACTTACTTAGAAGAAAATCGATTCTTCTCAGACTTTCAGGATCCCCTGGTATTCACAATATTCGACGTCGATTTCGTATCGGTACAAATTATGTTTAAATATGTGCTAAAAGTACTTGTCCGGCCCATCACTTTTCATTCAAATTGCTCATTCAAATAAAAATCAGGGCTCTTCTAGATCTGATGGATCACATCTATGCGTACAGAGGGAAACAGAGGGAATTTAAAAAATTACCTCCAAGAGATTTTAACTTAATTGCATTCATTATAAAAACATGCAAATAAATTTTTCTGTAATATCCAAGAGATATTATTGTGTATTTATGAAAAAGTATCCTTCGCACGATAAGCATTGTCCAGCCTCCAAATTAACTCCCCAGTTTATATTGAAATGACGGCAATTTTTACTACACATTTTATTCTTCAAACGAATTTTATTCGTTATAGCAACTAATCTATTCTATTACTGAAGATATTCAGCTGATAATAAATCGCAATTCAATAAATTTTCGAGCAGATTCGTCTGTACAATTTCATTTTTTTATGGTCACGTACACAATTGCACTTTGTTGAAATCAACATTAAAAAATGAGTGCGACACGGGCATTTGTTGAAATTCGATGAAAAGTGATTCCCTAGTGTATTACTATATACACTTTCTTAAAAAAAAATTTTCGATATATCAGAATGTAAAGTCTCTATCCGTTGCAATGGTTTTGTTTACTCGATGCCATGAATTGTTGCGAAGAGATAGTTGCCGCCGAGCATATGTGGAATGATGTCCAAATTCAAGTGGGCGTGTAACGCCAGCGTTAATGCTAGTTCCATAAAAATAACGCAGAAATTAACGTCTAGTTTGATTTTTATTTGAATGAGCAATTTGAATGAAAAGTGATGGGCCGGACAAGTACTTTTAGCACATATTTAAACATAATTTGTACCGATACGAAATCGACGTCGAATATTGTGAATACCAGGGGATCCTGAAAGTCTGAGAAGAATCGATTTTCTTCTAAGTAAGTCTCTGCCACCATAGAGTAACAAAATAAATGACTTTTACCTTCGATGCGATTTTTTTTTGGATTTGAACGTTTCTCAGAATAATTTCATATTGTGAAAAATTATGTATTATATACTAATAAAATACTTATCCTCCGATTGATTTCATAAATTGTAGTGCTGCACATAACTCAGATGGTAACTTTTTTGATTCACTTGAACTTTCTCAAGTTCCGGGTGCTTCCCGTAAGATTAAATTTCTCACGTCCTATTTAAATTTTTTTTTCCCTTTACAATATAATTACAGATTTGTATTTTTTTTTTAATATAATATTTTTTCATGATTTGTAAAAGCTTTTCTTAATTGTTTTGTTGAAATTATTTACAATTGGTTTCGTAATTTTTTTTACATACTATTATGTTTTGAATTTTTTTCACTCGTCATCCGATGTACTCGTCACTTTTGCATTTATTTGACCACGTTTTGTTCCTTTGAACCAAACGTTTTTCACGCATTACCATGATTTAACAGATTCATTTTTTTATTCATTGCGTTTGAAATGGTTTTTTTTTATATCCTTTAGTAATGAATTGCTCATTTAAAGCAAGTTTCGAGAGAACAGATCGAACAACTTCTTCTTATAAATCATCGTGCATTTGTGTTTTGAACTACATGAGTGTCTCATAGGGTTTCACTGAGACTACTGTCCAGGTGACATCAAACATAAATGTACTTGTCTCCAATTTTTTAACAGCACTCGTGCTGTTACTTATGGTTTGATTTGACTACTTTTTGTGCACTGTGAACTTGAAAAAATTTTACAGGATATTGGAAAATCAAATTCTTCATATTAGGGCACAATATAGATGACATTCTGTTATTATTAATTCATTTTTTGTTCGTACCAAGAAATGCACACTACATGTATGAGTAACATATGTAGGGTTTATTCACTGAGACTACCGTTCAGATGTAATGATCATATTATCACCCATCAGAGTGTACTTGCGAAAAGACATTTATTGAAAAATTTTTTAATTAAAATTATTCCCTGTCTCATTGAAAGAGATATCAAAAAAAAGGAAACAAAAATTTTTTAATCAAATTACGGCTAATTTATTTAAAAACTCAAAAAATTACAAGGAATAATAAATTTCGATGTCGTTAAATAACGACAGGATTTCAATGACTAAGGCACTCGAATCTTTTTTCAAGATAACGCGATATTGATCGATTGGAATAATTAAATCCAACATAGGGGGTCACCCCGCATGGCGGCCGAATTTTGTAGGGTTTTTTCGCAATTTTCTTGCGGCAAAGAAAAAAAACATAGACTTTTGAAATTTAAAGGGTTTATTCAATGGTATTTCAACTCGATGGTAGAATTTTTTAACTCTGATATCTCTGGTAGATTCGGTGTAAAGCTACTCCACAGGAACCCATATGTTTCTTCATAGTCTCCACGATTCTAGGGGATCGGTTTATCTGAGATCAAAAAACCAAGGAGCGTTTGGATTAGTAAAGCAGTGGTTATCACCTGAATTAAAATTATACAGAAATATTAAACATTGAAGGATTTTTCCGTTTAGAAAAACCTTATTTCAATTTTTCAAAATGTTGCATAGCTCAATAATCCTTCAATTTCGATATTTCTGTATGATTTTAGTTCAGGCAATAGCCCACTGCTTTACAAATCAAAACGCTCCTCGGTTTTTTGACCGCAGATAAACGGAACCCCCGAGAATCGTGGACACCATGGAGAAGCATATGGGATCCTGTGGATTAATTTTACACGGAATTAACTCGAGACATCAGAGTTAAAAAATTCTATCATAAAGTTGAAATACCAATGAATAAACTCTTTATATTTTAAGTCTGTGTTTTTTTCTCGTCGCAAAAAATCGAGGAAACCCCAAAAAATGCGGCTGCCATGGGGGGTGACCTCCTCAAGCCGAATCAGTTTTTTTGAAAATAAAAATCGTTTTATTATGCATGCAAGTTGTTTTAGGTATTTTAATACCCACTAGGGTGGTAGTTATTTGGGATCAAATTTATTTTACCCTTTTCGCCCCCTAAATTGGTTCGAAATACATAAAAAGTAATGCTGTAATTTTGTCAGATTTGTAGAACAATGCTCAACTTTCGACCATGGGGGTTGAAGTTTTCTGTTCATAATACATGGAATTTTTCTGCGTTTGTGGTCACGATTATACTGTGGGCCTCAATACATTTGGAAAATCTTGAAATTTCCATAAATTGTTTTACAAGCATGTTGCTACACGAAAAAAATTTTCAAAACTCCTACCCTTAAAATGTTGTATAGCATCACTATAAGAACCCATTAATGCGCAAAACGACAATTTTGGACACACAATTTCAAGTACGCAGTTTTAACTAAAGAACAAAATCTGATATAGGGGGTTTTTGAGAGTGCTCTTTCAGAATCTTGCATTTATTTTGTAAAATTAAATCAAAATCTTCATTATTTATTCGTTTTTAATTGAAAAGTCAAGATTTTCTAACATTTTTTTTTTTTCAAAGCGATTTCCCTTACTGTTGCTGCTCTCAAATAACCATATTATCGCCAGCAAAGATGTTCTTAAGGTCTGACGAGTCCAGAACACTGGTTATAAACACTTTTTTCTTACTCAGTTTTTGCATAATGGCGGCTTTTGCAAAACAGCATGATGAAAATCTGTATGATTTTTTTTCTCGAAAGTCTTGACATAACAAAGAAATGTTCCAGAACAAAAAGTATTGAGAATCTTCTAAAGAATACGTGTGATTTTTTTCAAAAATTTTCTAGCTATTTTACCACCCTAATACACACATATACACACACGCGGACATATTTTATTTCGAACTTAAATTTTACTTTGTTGGAATTGAAGTGAAAACTCTCCGTGATTATCAATTTAGTCCTTTTGATGAAAAAATTTCCACGAATGCAAAAAAATACTGATTGCCTCAGTTTCGATTTGCCAATAGAAATTTTGTAATCAAGCACTTTCGAATAGTCTGTTATACGTTTACAGACAATGCGATTATACTGCCTTTCTATATTTTTGTAGTCCCTGGCTCTTTTTCGTCATTCCTGTTTTGGGTTATTTTATTACAAGACGATGCCGCGTCTTTAGATATTCTGCAATAACAAACATCGACAAGTCTGATGATACAATCAGAGAGAGAGCTGATGAGAAAGAGCGAAGGCATGGATTTTTATTTCTAATGTTTCAGAATCCGGACTACATCTCAAGATATATATAGAAAAAATCTAACCTTTCTAAATATTTTTACCATCAATCCAAACGTTGTTGACAATTTTCGGTTTTTTTTCCGTTACACAACACTCTTGGATTCCTCGGTCTTTATCTCTTTCTTCTTCACTTTTTTCTCACCACTTTCACTAAAACATTGTACTGCTTTTATTTATTTTCTACAGAACCGGAAAAAATTGGAACAGTTTCGGTGAATTGTAACATTCGCGATCTTTATAACCTCATTTAGTTAGCATTGAAATAACACACCATACGTCATATCATAACGGAAATATATAGGTATATACTTGTACTACCGACCGGGATATCGGTGAACTGTCAAATCGCGATCTTTATAACCTCATCATCTATCAGCATAAACAACACACCATACGTCATACGACACGAAAATATATAGGTATATATTGGTATTATGGCACCAGAAAAAAAATATATCGGTATATAAAATGTATTATGGCACCAGATTTGTCACTAGATATAAAACAAATAAACATCAAAAATGTGTGCGAAAATCCGACCCATTTTTTGACGCAATTAAAAAATAAATAATTAATATCTCTTCAACGCGTCAACCTACAGAGTTCGATGAGGTCGCAATCGAAAGAAAAAAAATAATAAAAAATATGTCAACGTATAATATTCTCCGAAATGATATAGTTAATTAATTATTGAAGAAACAAATTTTGAAAATTTTCGAAAACAATTGGAAACGCTATCGCTCCGGTAAAGAGTCTCTGGCAGCAACTCATCATATCTTATAAATGTACTTGTCTCAGAGTCGCTGCCGCGACTCTAGATAGTCAATTATAGTTTGAACCTTATTTAATACACCGATGTTGGTCCGAAATCGAAAATCAAATTTTGAATTAGCGAAAAAAATTGTGAAAAAAATAACTCGTGATAAATGACTTTTTTTACATAAATTGCTGTAACGCTTGTAATTTTTGACCGAAAAAAAAAAAAAAAATAGTTTCGTAATCTCGAAACAGTGCACTTTGAGGTAGGAATAATGGTTTTTGTGGACTTTTCAAAAAGTATATTTATTTTGTCCGACGAAGATGCGATTTGGAAAGAAAAAATCGAACGTTTGCGCACATAGAAAAATTGATTTTTTATTGTGAAAAAAAATATTTACGGCTACAGAATGAATAAAAATGGGTCTTGTACATTAATGGTAGATTGTTGTAAAAAAAGAAAGGAATTATTCGATTCCAGTGGCACATTGCGTGCACAGATACGCTCGGTGGTCGTCGCACATGGGGCGGTCGCAGCTCGGACATACTTGTAGTGTCTTTCGATCGACTTTGGGCCCACATAGTTTGCATCTTTTTTTTTATCGAGTCGGCCACGGTTGTTGATATTACGGAAGTCGCCTGTTTCCCCAAAATATTGCGAATTCCAATTTTCAAGTCGTGTCGGATGGTGATGTTCGTGAGGCGCTCCTCCAAGTGCGGTCGCACGAGGTGGTGGATAAGAGCCTCCAGGCACATGACTGCCGTCACTGGTCCGTTCTTGCCTAATAAATTATTTTTGCACTTGCGAGTCTTGCGCTCAGTACGGCGTTCTCCGTCTCGATGTCCTCGTCACTTTCTTCATCATAGGTTGAAAACTCGGACTGCTCCGACAAATGGTCGTCGTCACTGGCAGGATCGCCTAAAGGTTGCTGCTCTTCGACCTCCTCAATTAATTCGTCACGAATTGTCCGAGACCGTAAGAAATACGCCATGCCGGCTATTTTCAAACGCAGAAATTTAGGTTAGATTTGGAAAAAAAAAATTCTGCTTTTGTATAGAAGTATATTTTACTTACCTCAATAAATACCACCACAAAAAACTCGAAAAGAAAATTGCTCCAAAAAAAAAATTTTCAACACTCTAGTCACACTGGGTCTTACGGACCCACGAATTTTACACCATCCGCTTTCAACAGCTGCCACGTTGAGACTAACCTCTCGACTGAAAATCTACCTGCTCAATATTGTAGTCGAAGAACCAAATGCATGGTAGATGGAGCCACAAACCCCAATTTCCCGAATTTAGAGACCCGTATTCCAGGTCAAAAAAAGGCATGGGTCTCAGAGACCCAGTGTGACTACTAAGGGTTAATACTTTTTTGTCTTTGAATCGAATTTTCATAAGTTCTTTCCTATTTCGAGCATGTGTGTTGTAATTCCGAATGCTTGAAAATGTGCTGCAGTTGGTACTTTTCTCATCCATGCAATAAAATGAATGTAACCGTTGAGTGTTTTCGTCGGACATCAGTTCCGAATGTAGCCTGCCGTTAACACAGCTTTAGCCCAGAAACATTTTAGTAAATAAGATCGATTTAACAATTTGACATACATCCTGCCATCTCAACTGACGTTCGATTAAATCTTTCAGCAGCTCCATTTTATTCTGGAGTATTATTTGTTGTTAATTAATTTCTTTCTCGTTGTATAATTATCTGATCGAACGATTTTTAATTTTTAACCGGTTTGTTTTTTCACTCGGACTTTATATTCGATAAATTTTTCGAAAATATCACTTTTGTTTTGTGCAAAAACGATTTCACAATAATGAGTTTCGTCGTCAACGGAGGATGCAAAATATCTTCATCCTGACAATAATTGGGCACGCATTGGTCCACAAATATCGGTGTAAATCAATTGTAGTATCTCAGTATACTTATTAGTTTATTTTTGTAATGGATAACGTGCAAGTTTTTCTTATATACCGACTTCACAGATTGGAGGTTCTGAAATCTTTCTGAGATCTTTGGATATATCTGAGATTTTTCATATTTAAATGTCCAAATTTTTCATGAACGTCTTGCCAGGAGTTCTTGCCAAAATTCACATTATTTGTAAATTCATTTTTGCCTTCGAGAATATATAAATTAGCAACTCGTTTTTCTTCAAATATTTTTTCTTATAATTCGTACTCACTGCACAATCTTCTGTGAATGTTACTTCATGACCATGATCTGTCATTTTCGCTACTGAGAGTAAATTTTAACGCAGATTCGGTACGGACAGAGTATTGTTTAATGTAACACTTACTTGATTACTCATGTCAATTTTTACACTCCCCAGTACTTTGTATTTTTGTCGAATCTGTTGTCGCTAAATTTAATGTCTTCTTATTATTTTCGTTAATTTTCTGGAAAATCGATCGATTATAGCATATGTGAGATACCAGAATCAAGACACCAAGTATATTTAGTTTTATGAAAATTTTTTTTCTGTCGATCCAACTTCGAAGGGTGATAGCACCAGAATGGTTGCTCTAAGCTGAATGTTCATAAGGACTTTTTTGTAGGGTAATCGATTTTCTATGAAAACATATCATTGTCGATTTTGTGCGATTTTTTCCTGATGAGTTATGATGCAATGATCAGAGGTTTCAATCATTTCGTGTGTTACTCTTATGGAAAATCTTCAAACGCAAAGCGCCATTCGAAAAAATTTTTTGGTGAGCTCTCCTTCTGAGATTCTTTTTTTTCACCTTGAATTACCTTTTTCGGCTGGATGTAAAGTAAAAAAAAATATCGTTTTTTTTCCACACACCCTAAGGTACAATATACATCCACGCAAGTGCACCGACAAAATAATGTAAAAACTTGCCATAAATAGGTAACAAAATATGTTTTGAGGCATAGATAGTTAATCAAGTCTCCTGTTTGGATAAGTGATAAACTATTTATACATTTATAGAATAGATAGGTTGAACTAATTAATGAATTTAATTCAATGGAATGATTAATAAGCTGGATCCGATGAGTATTTCTACTTGCTATTTGTATATAAGAATAACTAGCGAAAAAAAGGTTAGGACAAGTACATTGATGGCCCCTTGTTTCCTGATCATGTCATGAAAAATGTAAAAAATATTCCATAAAAAAAATTATCAAATCAAGAGTAATTAATTTCAACAGAACAATTCGGAAAAAATTTCACAATCCTGCAAAAATATTTAAAAAATACAAATCGCTCACTGATGTGTTTTTTCGATTCCCATAGTGTGTTACTGTGTTACTGGTGTTTTGAATACTGATTTCGATCTTTATTTGTTAATTTGGAAAAAAACGCATTTTTTTCGTTTAACGCAGAGAATGATCAAGAGTCGTAATAGCAATCAGGTTAGTACTACTACTAATTCCGTGATATGTCCGTAAATTACCATAGTTCATTTATTAATCAGCTAATGGTTATTTCAACTAAAAATTTCAATTTTCCTTTTTGATTATCGGAAAAGATGCATTATTTCTGCTGTTTAACGGGGGAAATGATCGAGAGCCGCAGTAGCGGTGAGGTTATTATTATACTGATATCTCGATATGTTCGTGAATTCACGTTTATTACTCTCAGAAGTGTTTTGAATTCAATTTAAATTTTATTCATTAATTACAATAATTAATTAAGTCGTAATATTCTTTTGAAATTTTTGTGATATTTATTTTTTGGTCATAATTCGTTTTCATAATGTTTTGTGTTTGTATTTTCCATGGTTGTATTTTTTTGCGTACAATTTTTTTTCTGTGATATTTTTTTGGTTTGTGATCGAACGTGCTTGGCAATTTTTGCATTTATTTGACCACGTTTTCTTTCTTGAATTAAAAGTTTTACAATCATTGATTTCCATGAGTTTATAGGTGAATGCCCAAAGGGCTTGAATGTATACTGTAACGAAACGCTCTTGCCGACCTGTCCTAAACGCCGCCACGCGTCGGTTCGAGCAACCTAAATAACAAGGAGCAGGTATGAAGGAAACGCGGACACTGTGTTTTTTAATAAAATAATCAATTTTATTTAATTATTTGACCGAATTCTGACAAAAATAAAAGAAATTTTGCGCTTTGGCTCGCTGATTCTAAAACAATTTTGTGTTTTTTTTTGTTTTTTAAACTGTCTTGCTTTGTTTAATCGGATCTGGCGAGAAAAAGACCCGAAAACATTGCAAATTCTCTGTCTGAGATAATTTTAAATTTCTCAATTTTCGGGATTTAATCGTACAAAAAATAGTAATTAAAAAAAACAATTTTAAATTTAATTGTCGCCTTTGTTCCAATCTCTCGACACGCCTTGAACTTAAAAACTTTCTATTTAATGTTTCGTGCTATAATTCGTTAGACTCGATTTTTCCGATGTCCTGTTATGCTCGCTTTTAAAATCAAATAAGAGTATTTTTCACTTTTACAATTCTTATTCCCGTTTTTGATTCGATATAAATTCTAGTACTATCTATCGCCTCTCGGATGATTATTTTCTAAATGGGTCTAGATCTCCCTGCCTGGACCACTTCGGACAATGTTTTTCAAATGAGAATTTAATTTTTAATAATTGGACAAATTTTAATCCTCCTCAACAATAAGAAAGAAATAAAAATGCGAAAAGGTAGGAAATAGACCGCGGGCTATGGGATCGAAACGTCGCCGAATCTTTCCGAGAGTCCGAGCATCTACAGGGTAGAGGTAACTTCCCGTCCACGTGTTATGGGATCGAGACGTCACCGAATCGATCCGAGAACTCCGTGCAACGGAAAGCCGGAAATTTTTTAGAGGTTAGGTGCGGACCCTGGATTATGGGATCGAGACGTCGCCGAGTCGCTCCGAGAATCCAGGCATCCAAGGAAATAGGCAATTCACCGTCCACGGGCTACGGGATTGAGACGTCGCCGGGTCGATACGAGAGTCCGCGCTACTCGAACCCCAGAGATTTTGAGGATAGGTTTATTATTGCTGAGGCTGATGTAGAGGTGTACTAAGAGAGGTCCGAGTTGATCTTTTAGCCAGGGAGAACTGTCTCTCGAGTGAGTCGCGCAGCGCTTCTTATACCCAGTTCCCCACCATAAAATTCTCGAGCGCCGAGAATATCCGTTTTCGATCGGTTCTGCGCACCTTTCTGTAACGCCTTCTCTGATTGGCCCGTTGCCATGATTCACGCTCGCCCGTTGGTTGCGCGGGCTAACATACGATGCGCGGACTACCGCTTTTCATGATTTTCAGCTTAATCCGATTTTCAATAACAAAAACTTCGATTTGATCATTTATTATTTAATTTCTTCTTTGATTTAGCATTGTTACTTCGTTTATTATATTTCGAATAATTACAATCGCTAAAAGTCACGTACGCGTCCTATAGCCCATTAACGCTCTCCCCGCGCATGCGTCGTAGTCGCTTTTTACATTTTTCATTATTAATTTACTTTTGTTACATTGATTTGACTTCTGGTCATTTTTCTTCAACTCGTGTTATTTTTCTGATAATTTTGATCGTAATTACGTGCTTGGGCGACTTAAAATAACAAAAATGCAAAAGGAATTAATTTCAGCAAAATATAGCGCGGCGAAGTTCAGAGCGGTGCAGGTTGCCCCACTCGGGCTCATGCCTACCGGCCTAAGATGGCCGCCATCTGTCAACAACGACGAGCGTGGTCGCCGCGATATTTTGTCCACGATCTAAAGATCGCGGAGTTTCGTTAGTCTCGACGGGCTCGGGCCGTCGCGCGAGTGTTCCGTTACAATACTTATCTTTAGTTTTTTTATAGCATTCATGCTGTATTTTAGGTTTTCATACAGTGTTACTCAGGTTACACACTATATTAAGAAGAATAAGAATGAAATCAATGTTCAAACGTATGAGAGAAGAAGCAGTCATTCACATAGTTTTCTTCGCAAGCATGACGACAGGAAAATGTTTGGCCCCCCTCTCATATAACCGATAAAAAACATTTTAATCACTAATTGAAATTCGTTCGCTAAGTAAGTCGAATCTGTTTAATACTTATAATTTTCTTAATTCATAGCGTTTTAAAATAATTTGGAAAATAAAAGTACACAATGGATTATGATGTTTTTTTAATATGAATATATTTCATTCTTACAAATCGAGCTTACAAGAACATATACATAGAATGGTTATAGTCGATAACATATATTTCATTTGAATATTTCAATCGTATCATTATACGCATCATATTAACGAATATACTGAACTACTATAGGAAAGAATAATAGAAATATACTTAGAGTAAACGCTAGCTCATAGATGAACAAAATATTCGTATTTCGGGAATAAATCATTGTCAAGGGGCGGTCATTCCTCACCTTAAGAACGATCAGCATTTAGTTTTGAAATAATGCAGAACTGGAGACTCTTTTTTTATTCAAGCAATTACGTCGTTTCGGAAGCTACGTAAATTACGACGCCGTTCGCAGGAATTTTGGCACCAGACACATTCACGTTATCTCTGTTTTGAAAAAAAAAACGTCTTAAGATAAATATCGATCGATGAAGATGCTCTCTGAAAATAACACATTTTTCAAAATTCATTTTAGAAGGTCTACGGAGAGGATTAAACTTGAAAAATTTTCGGGCATCAACGGTAGTATGGTGACAAGCGGTAATTTCTGATACTGTTGTTAGACGTTTTTTTTTTTCAAATAGAGCAATAACTTTATGCAAAAAAGAGGAAATTCTATAAAGGGGTATAGTGTGAATGTTGATAACTTTAAAATATCCGTAACATAAATCAGAAAAATGAAACAACCAAATGATATTTGGTCGAACATTCCATTATTTTGTCTTGAACTAATGTCTTTGGAAAAATGTCGTACTTGCGATGATTATTTTAATATTTATGTTACCCGAGAGTCACAAAGAACTTACTGCCTAGTAAAAATTTATCAACAAGAGTTTACGTATTTTGCAAGGTTTTTATCCTGGATAATTCAATTATCATTGTTATGTTCTTGTACCTGCAGATTTTTATCATTTTTATCCTTTCAGGTTTTTACAAACCCATTCCATCACTTTAATCCTATTTTTTTCTTTACTCCATGTTCGTGATGCACTACTGTATCGCATTCGCACGAGAATCAAGGAAAGTCGGGGAAAAGAGATTCTAGATGGGTGACGATCGTTTCACCAAATTTTAAACGATTAGCACCATTTGAAACTTAGAAAAACTGACTCCCACTCATACGGGAATTTGTATAGATTGATATATTTGTAGGACATCGAAAACTAAGGGATGATATTTTATCTTAGCAGTCCCGAAACGGTTTGAAGGGGTGAAAACAGTCCGAAAGTTGGCCACCCAACATTTCCCAGTTGATAAATAGGGTTATTTCTAAAGGCAGAAGCGCTTGATATATTCAAATAAAACCAATACTGAAATGTTCTTATTGATGAATCATTGAAAATGCACCGAATGCCTACTAGGGTGAAGGGCGCTCAACGAACGAGGCACGCCTATTTTCATAATTTTATTTTTGCCTCATAAAATCTCCTCTCCCCCCCCCCCCCCCCCCTCGCTCTTCTCCTCATTTTCAGTGTGAATCGAATTCGACTATGAATTTTAGCTCCATGCTGTTCCCATACTCCCGTGGACAAAAAACAGGAGTAAGTGAATAGCATAAAATTACTGATTTAATAAAATATTAAAGCAATGAAATTTTATGCATTAAAAATTGAAATCTCGCGCGCTTTTGGTGAATTTTGGTAATGCATACCTATCACTCATAGTCGCAAATTCATCTGAAATTTTTTTTCAGCCGAGTATTTTCGTATGGAATTTTTTTTGTACCGCGTTTTTTTTTCTAAATTGGGTTTCATGTTATACAAAACAACTATACTACAGAGCAACCATACCAATAATTGGAAGATTTTTCGATTATGAGTTTCATCGATCATTCAATCTATCTTCAATTACGTATATATACGTTAGAGTCCGTATATATATTTAGGATACCATAATAATCCAATAGTTTCGGGACGCCATCATATTAAAAAGAAATTCAAAAAATACTACTTCATTAATAATTAATAGTATCCACTTGTTTATGCACGTTCATAAATTCTCGTTTGGTCAATAGAACAAGCTCTCTTCCGTTACCAGGGTGGTAATATAATCGATGTACCACCTCATAATGGAACTATTATTACATAGAAAATTTGCATATATATTTTGAAATTGGGTTTGTCAGAATATTTTCTAGAATAAAAATGGCACTTTTCAACAATTGGAACTATTGTTTCCTTCCGGTAAAGTTTTCACAGACTCTCTGTATATAACTTATCAACCGAAAATAGTATAAGTTGAAACTCGATTTCAAACAATGAAATAAACGATAGATTGGAACAGTAGACGAGAGGCCTGTTCTTTATGTCCATTCATAGCATTCCTATTCTTCATATTCATATCATTCTAAGATAAATGAATATCTAGTACCCACGCTTGTATTGTGTTACTATGGAAGCTTCGACAGCAAATGCCATTAGTTCGGGAACTTTTTCGAAATAAATTTTACATCCGCAAATAGTGCTTTCCCAAAAATAGCCCCTATCATTTTGGCAATGCTCGACTTTTTTCTTGTTTCTTGTACACGAGTCAAGATATAGACGTGGAAGCGAAATGAAAAAAATAAGTCGAATAAAAATCTTACCCGGGAACCACGCTGGAACTCAAAGATGCTCGATAAACTTCAAGTTTAGAGGATATCTTATCGAAAGCTGTTAGATCTACGATTTGTGGTTCGGAGCTAAAGTTCAGAACGACGTAGACGGATCTCTCACCGGCCGTTTCCCTGAAATACAGCAGCATTTCATATTTTCAAAATATTTCATCGTACTGCGAAGGTATAAATAATTTTTCAAGGAGAAGCCATTACTAAAAAACAAGTTGCAATAAAGCATATGGGGCATTCCACACTGATTCAATCTGGGTCTGACCCTTTATCTCTCAAATTTTTTTTCCATGGGTTTAGAATACTTTTTAATAACGCTTGCGAATTTTTATAGGTTCTTCGAACGCAATTTTCTTTACTGATATTTTATTTAAAAAATATACTATCAACTCAAATTTAAAAATCTGAAAATATGATAAAAATCTGGTTTCTTTTCTAAGAGGAAAACATTTTTCGTTTTTGACAGGGAAAAAAATATATATATTTTTTCTATCTCTTTTTTCTCAAAAAAGAAAAAAAATGTCTTAAAGTCGTTTGAGTAACCACTAAATCTCTCTACGGTCTACGAAAATAAATTGTCTCTGAAGATGTAAATTCGTCTTACCTGGAAAATGCAAAAACATTGCTGTTCAGAAGACGAGTACTAAGATTACCCTCTCGAATCGCTGGCAATCTTCTTAATGCTGAAATGTCTTTGTAAAGTTTGAAGTACGAGTCATCGGCGGCTTTCTCATTCTCAAGATTGACGGTTAAGTAATTATCGTTGACAGGCAACCAAGTACTTACGTTACTAGAGAACCCTGACATACATTTTAAATTAGAAATTTTTACAATTCAAAAACATATTATCGAATGAGTATCACTTAGGATTTCGAAATTTCGTATCACTATTCGATATAAAAATTCTTCATTAATTCATTCCAGTTTCGTCACTTACCGGCTGAAGTAGAATTGTTCCATTGAAACGGTGATCGTTCCGGATCTCGAGTGTACGACTCGTAATTTTTTTTCCCCGCACCACATCCCTGGGGATCTTGGGTATCCTCCCACGAAATCCAAGTGTCTACCATTCCGATTTCATCGCCGTAATAAGTAACCCCGATGCCAGGTAGAAGAAGAGTCATAGCTGTTATCGCTTGAGCTCGTCGAGGGCCGTATCGTGTCGCTATTCTTCTGTTATCGTGATTTCCTGCCTTTGTAGACATTACACGAATATTAATTTTACATTCATGGTCGTTCATGACATTAACGACCAACTATGAAAAAGAACTGTTTTGCTTCACGCTTATGATAAAAATGAATGTGAAGTAACACCTTATGGAAATTTTAAAAAATATTTTACAGGAAAGTTCCAACAATCACAAGTAATTTCATAAACTCTGTAAGGATTAATTAATGGTTCTCCGATTCGAATTAACGATGACTGCATACAGATCACGCAACAATGTAGCAAATTTATAAAGATGATAGCTCTGCGACGTGCAACTCACCACCCAGTTGGGGGTTGAACCTTTGGGCATATTTGACATCCAACTATCTACAACGTTCTTGAAATCAGCAGCTGACGAATTCTCGTTCACCATGGTAATCAACCAAAAATTGAAAGGGAAATCTGCACCAGCTTCATAAAATTTCATAGTGTGCTCTGTATCTGTATATGCCTCGATCATCATGACTCTGGACTTCCCATCTTCTTGTTTGTACTCTTCAAGTACTGTTCTCCAACCTTTGACAATTTCGTACGATCTTGCCTGATCTTTTACGTAAATGTGTTGAAGGTAATCGAAGTTGCTTGGATCATCGGTCAAACCACTGAGTGGCTCATCGAGAAATCTGGAATCCTCGCAGAGATGCGGCATTGCATCGACTCTGAACCCATCGACTCCCCTATTCAACCAAAATCTCAAGGCATTCTATAACATGAAAATATCATAGCATGGATCAATATTTGTCTCCAAAGCAGTTTCGTATTTCAGATTAGAAAAAATCAAATTCGATCGATTTCAATTGAATAACCTTCATTTCCTCTATAAGTTCTTCACTGTAGTAATTGAGATCAGGCTGTTGTGGGGCAAACTGATGAAAATAAAAGGCCTGTCTTTCGTCATTCCACTCCCATGCTGAACCACCGAATACGCTGATCTGGAGAACGCACAAGCGTTTGATTTGTTATCATGTTGTCTTTTGAACGTTGCAGAGTTATTTTCTAATAAATTTTTTGTTTGCAATTGTTTGTTGAAATTATTTAATAGAAACCGTGTCTCAGAGTGGTATAAACGGAGCCTTTGCCACTTCAACCTCAGGTCATCAATTCTATCCGAAATGCAGGAAAAACTTCATTGATATTTGTTTATTCTGAAAACATGCTACCATAATATATTGCAATGTCAAAATAGCATGAATAATGTGAAGAAACGAATGGTGTAAACTTTCTCAAAATCGAAATTCTGAATATGAAGTTATAGAAAATGGTGTAGTTGATACGACCTCTATTAACAACGCTTTTAATTACTTTAATTTAGATTAATTTATTGAAGAAAGAATACAATTTAAAGTTTTTTGGAATTGACTTTCTGTCCTGGGTTTAAATTTATTATTCCCGATGAAAACATTTAATGGGTTCACATCACATAAATCAATTTACACTGAAATAAATTTAAGTTTAGCGACAAATCCATATAAACTTAGGAATACCCGTTTGCTTGGTTCGACTACGGCAATAGGAATTGAAAAATTCATGACACCAGGTTTGTTTATTGCATTCTATTTGTGTTATATTGAATTCACAAACACATTTCTAGAAGCTAGGCCGTCGATTGCTCCCTGCACTCCTTATCGAAAATTGATTCAATTTAACTTTAACATCCAAAAGACACCTTTCGCATGTACCATTTTCTACGGGATTATTCACTATGAAAACGTCGTGTAAAAATTTGTAAGCTTTCTTGTCGACCATTTCAATGGTCCCACTTAAATTTGGGACCAAATTTGGGATATATAATAAATTTTATTATATTTTTGCAAAATAAAGCAAAAAAGTCGCAATTTTCGAGGTCCGTTTTTTTTTTCAATCCACGATTCGGAAGCCTTGTCATATTATTTATCAATAATAAAGAGCATAAATCATGTCCTCAATGTTTGTACTTTTGAAGTATGTACGGGATTTTTTCCCTCCTAGGCTTACCATTGCAAATAAACGGCAAAATAGCTGAAATAAAATGTTTAATTAAAAATTTTGTGATGAGAACGAGTTTTTTGAAGCTTGTATATAAATCGTACACGGTGTCCTAGGTTTTTCGGGTCGTTTATCACGAATTTGCAATTAGTTTAACAAAATTAATTTCTTTAACCTTAATCACTTACTTGGGGTCTAAACGACCCCGTTTGTTTTGTGTAGTTCTGACGTTTTCCAGCAAGCGCCACTGTAGAATATTGTGCAACACTGTGCAACACAGTGTCGTATGGTGCCCATGCTATTTCCCTGTTGTTGGAACGCATTGTGTAAGACAGTGTTGTTCTGTGACGCGCACTGAAAAATGTTCCTAGAGAAGTGTGAGTGTGAATAATAAGACACTGTAGAACATTGTGCAACACCGTGTAACACGTATGGTGCCTGAGCTATTTCCCTATTGTTGGAATGCATTGTGTAACACAGTATTGCTCTGTGACGCTTCCTTGAAAATTTTCCTGAAGAAGTGTGAGTGATTAGGGTTGAAAGTGTACGCGAATGAATTCCTACAAGATCCATAATTTATTCACTGTACTTTTGTCTTGTAGCAAATGATCTCATTTTTTTATAAATCAGATCAGAAAATGATTTTATTTTTTTGTATATTTTAAAATTTATTAATGAAAATGCATATAGAAAAAATCATTTAAAACTAAAATCGCGACCTTTTAATACTTGGCGTTCCTTTTTTACTTTTTGAAATTTTTATATTTATTGATTTCACTTCTTTTTGAGAGACGTAGCAACTATACAGAAATCATATTTCATTCACTGTATTTGATAACGACGGATAATGATCACTTTTTTTTATATTTTAAAGTTTTTTGATGTATATGCAAATAGAAAAAATCATTTAAAACTGAAGTCCCGACCTTTTAATACCTGGCGTTCCTTTTTTAGTTTTTATACTTACAGATTTCTCTTTTTTGAGAGGCATGACGATAACTATTTAGGAAAAAAAAATACATTCCTCGTCTTCAACGAAAATTTTTCAAATGATTTGTTTCAAGTTGAGTACTTTTTTATATATGACATAAGCAATTAACACTACTGTACAGCCAATTTTTCTATGTAGAGAGACAAAAACTGTGTGGTTGTTTTCATGCAAGTTGAAACCTTTTACAATCAATAATGGCAACAATTTTGATTATTCAATCAGCAAATTAAATGTTCCAATGGAAGAGTAAAAATTTCGCATGCGAAGAGATATTATTTAAATTTTTTATTTCTAAATTTCCTTTTACATTTTTCTTTAAATTTTCTTTTTTTGAAAGCTCCATTTGCTTGCTTGGAAAATTGATTTTTGAAACTATTTTCTTCTTCTTCTCTTTCAATGGATTCCATGTTCACATGGATACTGTCAATGGTTTTCAATGTTCAAGGAGACGTTTTCATGGTATTGAGTCTCTAAGACGACAGTTTTATGGTTATTGGTGTCTAGTGATATTTTTTCATGATCTTTGTAACCTCAGAACCTCTTTTATCAATGTAGACTATTAAGTCGTTGATGTAGATATTGATAACTATGAGAAAATACATCGCAAACCATTGCACCGTCTACCGAAATATAAAATTGTTGACATATACATTGAAAAATATGAAGCCATCGACCTAGACGTTGAAAACCATAGAGTCGCCAACCTAGACATCGAAAACCATGCAGTCGTCAACCTAGACATGAAAAACCATAGTCGTTAACCTAGAGATCAAAAACCATAGAAAAATTCACTTTAATGTCAGAAACTATGGAGCTATCGACCGCGATAGCAAAAACTATGGAGCCGTCGACATAGACCACGAAAACATTGAGAAAATATACATAGACATGGAAAACTGCGGAGCCGTCGACTTAGACCTCGGCAAGCAATGGAGAAATATACCTAGCCA
Source organism: Venturia canescens (assembly GCF_019457755.1). Lineage (NCBI taxonomy): Eukaryota > Metazoa > Arthropoda > Insecta > Hymenoptera > Ichneumonidae > Venturia > Venturia canescens. The sequence goes on along the minus strand of NC_057423.1, from coordinate 20,542,590 downwards.
TCGAAAACTATGGAGAAATATACCTGGACATCAGAAACCATGGAGGAATATACCTAGACATCGAAAATAATGTAGAAACATACTTATACATCGAAAACTATGGAATTGTTGATCTAGCATGGAAAACCATAGAGGAATATACCTAGACTACGAAAACCATGAAGGGAATTCTTCTATTTAAGTCGTATTTCAAGTTAATTGAAACAAGCTCCTCTCACTTTCGATTCTTTCCGAACTTGCATATTTGTTTCTAAGCTGAAATCATGGTTAGGGAAGCTGTGGTTGGTTACATATATTGCACTTCCAAGCATAAAAATTATAATCCGATCAGAAATATTGTCTTCTTCTCATGACAGCATATCTGTCAGATACACTATGTCATTAGTACGTGTGATCGTCATTAGTATATTTGACCGTCATTAGTATATGTGATCATCAAAAGTCAAAAGCTATATATATATATATATATATATATATATATATATATATATATATAAAACTGCATATTCAGAGATATTAGAGGCCAATCAGAATACAAATAAAACGAAAACAATGAAACTCGCTAAATTCGATATTGCGAACACGGATTTTTTTAGTTAGGATTATCTACTTTTTCGACCAGACTATCAATCTTTTAGTACGATAAGGTGTATCCAAACTTTGAACGGGGGTGGAGAAACTAGAAGAGCTTCGAGCTAGCAGTCGTTTGAGCTGCCAATTTACTTTATCGAGTTTTTCATTTTATCTTTGATATATAGTGCAGATTGCTTTTTTTCGAAATATACTGGTTTCAAATCGATATTGCGGCTCTTCGAGACCATTTTCATTATCGACTGTCGCGATACACACTCCATTTGACCAACACGTAGTGTCTAGTCAATTACTCTTAGCATAATAGAATTTTAACACATATTCACCCAGTTATTTGGTGGAGTGACAGTTCCATTGGGATGACGGGTACCGTTTTTCCAAATGTAATAGTTATTGTACGGTTTAATATTTTTAACACTCTTCTGGAACCAGTCGTGTTTATCAGAACTATGATTCGGTACGAAATCAACAACGACCTTGATGTCCAAATTGTGAGCTTTGGAAACGAGTTTGTCAAAATCGGCCAGATTACCAAAAATCGGGTCTACATCGACAAAATTTGAGATGTCATACCCAAAGTCAACCATAGGGCTTGGATAGAAGGGAGATAACCAAAATGCATCGATGTTTGCGTCTTTTAGATGAACCAAATTATCAGCCAGACCTGCAAGTAAAATTACCATTTCAAATGTTTTCCGTTTTTTCATTTTAATCTTGTTTTTTTTTCGAAATATACCATTTTTTCGACAGTGTTCGTCTCTTGCGACTGTCTTTATACTTTTTCATGGAAGGCCGTTATTTATATAAAAAAATTTGAGCTTATTACGATCATGAGAGAAACATTTTTCCCGACAATAAAAATTTAATATTTTTATCTGTACGTGATTATTCCACAAAAGTTGTTTACTGTTTGACGATATAATGGATTTGACACGTATTCAACGAAAATGAATGGTACAGGTAGCTTTAACATGGATCACGACCTACTAATAAAAAATGTTTATTATAGAAGAAAATTTTTGGCACATAATCGTACCGAGTTTGAATTATGTTGAATACATCACTCAGAAACTATAAAGACACCCACCGTAAAAAAAAATGATTTCATGCTAGTAATTGGAAAAATAAATTGAATTGTTTATTGAATGACTCGATAGTATTTTAGAATCTCCTATATGTATGTAAAGATGTTTTTGGTGCGGTTAATGAGATCATGGTCACTATTTAAAAATCTGCAGAAAAATCTGATTTTTTTACACAGCATAGAAAAATGTTCGAAAATGACGGTGAAAAAAATTGAGGTGAGGTTACCGAACATTTAAGCAAGAAAATAAGTATTAAAAATTGGACATCGTAGTGACAGTAAATGGATCGTGATTTTTCAATCAAATTTAAAGGATCGTAAATGCTGGAAAAAAAAAATTAAATCATATACGTATTCGTTGAACATTTATCTTGTTAATTGCGTTATAAAAATATCAGGTCACCGAAACTTTAAGAATGAAATCATACTACGATTATCGCTCACGATGAATCGTTGAATACTAGGTTCGGTACGACATCGGCAACACCGCTCTATCAGCTGTTTATATATATGTATATCGACGTATATCGTGCTTAGTTGTGACGTGCTTACATTAGTGTATCGGTACTGTACAGTGTACAGGCGTGTATACTTTCTCGGTATAATTAATAGAAAAAAGTTTTTTGTTCATATTTATACAAATATTGTGATAACAAAAATATTTGTAATCACAAATAATGACGTAACCTCAAATTCAAATAAATTGTTAGTTATGTATATCAAGTCATCTGTGAGTGACAAGCCATCAGTTTACCGTTGGCAAGGTAGATATATCTCTCCACCAACAACAAAGTTGCCAAATCAAAAAATTAACTAGTCAAATTTTTACTAATAATGATATTTTTTTTTTATATAATTGATAATTACAACGGACTAATTGATTAGTTATGTTAATTTTTAAATCTATAAATTTTGAGAGAATATAATAGCACCAATCCCTTATCATGACAAAAAATTCAGTTCTTCAACGCTCGTGTGGTGGGCATGATCTCATTAAGTAGTTTTAAATCATATACTTTCTATAACAAATTGATATAAATGTGTTGAATTTTTGAAATACAGACTGAAAATTTCATACGTTGTCAAAATCAATCTCGCACAATTCAACACGTCAAGTGACGTTCTCGAATGAAACACACCAGGTGACTGTTGGATAATTAAGATCTTTGCAAGATTTCTACGTCCAGCATAATAACACCATCACAAACTCGCGGAAATGACAACTTCGTTCACTGACCGGAAATAATTATTCCACTTCGAACAGAACGCGAGTGGCGAGTTAATTGCGTAAACGTTCGGATCTGTTCAATTGCAAAGGTAATAAATTCATATGCGCAGTACAGCGTGTTTGTGACTGTAGCATACAATATTACTTTTGGGGATCATTAATGCAAACTATTATAAAATATTGAAAACAAGTACATAACTCACCATCAAGATCGCCTATACCGTCACCATCGCTATCTCGATAACTCCTCGGGTACACCTGATATAGCGACATTGTCTGCCACCATTCATGATCAGCGGTGACCTCAAGAGCCAAAAAAGCTACCAAAGCCAATGTTCCCAGTAACATCTTTATGCTTAAAGTGAGAGCAAAAACTAAAATTCGATATAAATATTCTTCAGACATGATAAACCACACTCTGTGATTCTTAAGTTGGCGAGACATATCATTTACATCTTTAGATTGATAAATATAATAATCCTCTGAAAACGCTTAATATGTCTCAGTAATATTTCAGTGTAGCAGCGGAAAAAAATCAAGGGGTAAAGCTGTAATTCAACAAGAACCAAATGAACCGAAAGGAAAATTTTTACAATTTCTTGAACGCTACTTCACTCTTTTACACGCATATATACAATATTTTCAGTATTCAAAAAAACTTTCAATACCTCTTTTTCCGCTTGCCGCTATGAGAAGCAGTCGACTGTCATTCACTGACACGGCGGTCCTACCTTATATATACTTGGGAGCTTCATTTTATGGATATACTTGAATTGTAGTTGAGGAGAAGGGTGACGAGTTACATACACATAATTATTTTACCTTCACATATAACTATGATAGACTCAGGAAAACAAGTGTCATTTGTGCCTTCATGCTTGCATGATTGATACATTAAAAACAAAAAAAACAACTGGTCGCACAAAAGTCTCGCAAGGTGGTCATTTTCATTTAAAGATCAATACATCTCTCGGTCTTTTTTGTTCGCATATGACATCTTTCACGCATCTGTTTGCCGTTAATAACGTATTGTTTGAAACAAAAGTTGTTATCATCAACGCGTGACGAGGCATGAATATGTGCAGCGTGTAGAATACATATAGAGCATTTTTGCATGAATTGTTTTAAAATGATAATCTTTCTGTTTTATAGTTCATGTGTAGTAATGTGCTCACTGTTCAAGATTGATTGATGCGACCGTTGGTAGAAAATCGGTCAAGTAAATCTGACATTTCTATAGAAAAAGAGCTGTGGAGGACGGTCTGTAACATCTCTTTCCCCCAAAGAGATTGGAACATATTATAGTGGTATCTTCAAAACTACTATGAACCATTAATGAAGAACACAATAGGATTTTTAAATAGTAGTCATACACTAAAACTGTTGTTCATCATTTCGCACATGAGAATTAATTTTTGTAAAGAGAACTTGGTGCCGAGCTTTTACCGCCTCTCTTGATAACTACATAGTACGTATTCGAATGAGTTCTTTGTCCGGTCGATTTGTATGCGTTATTATACTTTTTTAAAATTTTATAATTGTGGAATCAATCTTCTTCGGCCAAAGAATAAAAAAGTTTTTGAGTTTTCCATTTTAGCAAGCATCTCATTTTTGTTATGCTTTCTAATAATAATAAAAATAAAACTAAAGGCTTTCTAATAAAAAATTTTACGTAAAATACGGTAAATTTGAAAAAGAACGTTGAGCGATGGTATTGCTTTAATCTGACGACAGCAAGATCGCTGATCTACTGGACTATTTCAAATAAATTTTCCTTCAAACATAAAACAGTTACTTAATCTGAACTTGGGTTTTTGAAACTGAAATTCGAATTGAATCGATTGCAAAAAGTTCTGTCAGCCCATTTCCGCCTGCTTCCTACACGGGCTAGCTAACACATTTTTCATCGATCAAGTCATAATTTCGTCTAACGTCTAATGATGATGGCAGTTCTGAATTGGCTGCAAAATTGATTAATAATTATATTTGTAATGAATTGAATTTTCCAAATAAAATATATTTTTTTGGCAATCAAGACAAAATTCAAAAAGATTTAGAAAATTTCTTTGTATAAATAGAACATTATAAAAGAATTTGACCAAATTAAACAGTAGAAAGTTCTATGGTGGCTCACCGGGCGCAGAATGCTCCATATTCTTCCTAGTAAAAGAAGGTCACCTCGGATTAACCTAGAAAGAACTACTGGAGATCAAAACTACCATCGTTAGACACCTCCCCCCCCCCCCCCAATCCAGCAAATTTTGTCAGAGAATGTTTTATCGGAAGCACTTGGTTTTCAAGATATGAAAATGACACAGTTTAGATGGAGCCGTGCATATACTTGAGAATTATTCGATTTTTTTTTATCAAGCCATTCACGATGTACGGTTTTTTGAAAGTTGAAGTTGTTTTGTTTTTAAATGCTTATAATTTTATTGAAAATACGTAAAATTGAATTATTTTTTCTAATTGGATGTTTTTCAATAAAGTTTTCAAGAATTTCGTGCAAAAGTATATCATAGAGTTATTTACTTGATTTTTTTAGTTTTTTTTTTATCAAAATCTTGTTGTTTCAAATTGAGTCTCTTTTTTTACAAAGTATAAAGGATAATGAATTTTAAGCCAAATCGGAGATGTTTCAGCCTTATGTTGAGTTGGCATGAAATGCTAGATATATATTTTGGTGTTTTATATATGAGATATTCTAACCCAAGTGTGAAAACCCGTGACCCTGACCCTCTCGGATTTCTTTGATTTTTTTTATATAATCACATTGAGATTAAAAAATACCCGCATCATATTTTTAGAATGTTCCGAACATCACTCATTTCAGAAAAAAATTATTTTCGGAAAAAAACGTCATGTTTTAAAAAAATGAAAAATTTCTAAAAACACCGTGATAACACTTAAAAAATTTTAAGTCATCACCCGTAGAAGGCAGATTATTTTTTCAGTGTTTCACAAGCTATTAACGTTCTCGAAATTCCAAAAAAATTCTCAAATAGCCCACCTTGAGCCGATACTGAATTACTTTGTACTCAAATTAATTTCGTTAATGATTTTCGAATAATGCTTTTTCAAAATAGGTATAAATAATTCTACTTGTGTTATATAAAATTTATAAATTCTGGTTATATTCGTCGAAATGTAGATTTTACCGACGGAAATTTTTACAAATTCAAGTCCATATCAAATGGTGTTTACGAGTGATTATGTATGACTATAATTTTTTACATTTTTCAACATAAGATCAATATTCAACAAGAACAGTACATCTAAGTCAATGATTAAGCACAGTCAAAAAATCCGACAATATTTATTTTCTCATTCCAAAATAAATCGTATTAGCTGAGTCTTCAACATGACTCAAATTTGTCAGTTTTCAAGTTACTCCAATAGTGGTAAGACGTCATTAATACCCGGAAAAGTGTAGTAAATCAAATAGGACGAGCTGTATTATCGAAAAATGCATACATAAAAAAATGACTTTTATAATGATACAGGTGTAATAGTCCTAAAATTGATACTCTTAAAACCGTTCGTTCAATTATTTTTATGCACGTCAACGAAATTTATGTTAACTTCAATTAGAATGCCATATTGGTATTTCCTGTGTGAGCATATTTGACTAAGTCTACAGTATAGACTTTGAAGTTTTCCACTCCGACTGCTGCGTGACGCGCAACGTCCGGGCTTTTCACCCACACACACCGCAATATATGGATATACATCATTTGCGAATGCCGAGAAAATGAGTCATTTAATCTACTTTTATCTTTTAAAGATGTCAGTAACCAATATTCATACCAACCATGAGTTGCCGTGAAAAATATTGAACTTAATTAGACGGCGAATTATTATTTAGAATAATCATAATTCATGGTATGTTATCGGTGTTCTATAGTTCATTATAAAACTACTAAACGTAGCCTATATTATTGATTACTTACGAATATGAGTAATTATGAATGGTAAATGTCGCACTGACAATATTTATATTCCCTAACGATTTCAACTTCTCATTCATGCTTATGGAGTGATAATAGTGAAGTTATAAACATTGCGACTATCATTAGCCTAGGCTGGACCCTAATTATAATTATAAAAAATGCATTGATAATTACCAGTGGAGTACTAATTATTGCACAGTGGTGTACTAATTATATTATCAAAACGAGCCTTTAATTCATATTTATTTGAATGAAACGTTCTCAAATTCTTTGTTTAGAAAAGAATTATACCTAGGAAAAAAAAAGTTGGGACAAGTACATTGTTGGTCCCTCGTTTGCTGATAATTCCATCCATAAAAACAACTAAAATAAATTTTTTTTTTAATTGTAAAAAAAATTATTTTATAAAAAAAAATACAGAACAATTCGAAAAAAATTTCACAAATCTTGAATAAACATTATTCCGAAAACAAAAATTAATCTGTATTTATTTTTTAAAGTGTCAAAAGAATTAAATAACAAATAAAAAATAAAAAACTGAAAAATCGTGTTTGAAATCATTTTGGAAACCGATACCTCATTATTCTTATTTGATTCGAACAGCTAAATCAATTGAAAAAAATTCCATCTAATTTACGAGCAGCATTAAAATTCATTATATTAATTTGAGGCCAAGTATATTCTAATGAATTGAAAAAAGTTACCACTTGAATTACGTGCAGCACTAAAATTTATGATATCAATCGGTGGACAAGTATTTTATTAGTAACTCCAAATTTTGACATTATTAAATTGTTCTAAGAAGCTTTAAGAGTATGGATCAGTCGACTAATCTCACTTGGAATTTTCGAAATTGAAATTCTCTGACACAGTTTGACCAATTAAAAAAAGGCTCTGTCAGCCTACGCAGAACGATGGCAAAAATCGACTGACAGAGCCTTTTTTTAATCGGTTAAACTGTGTCAAAGAATTTCGATTTCGAAATTTGCAGCTATCTCTCTCGCACTCACGGTTGCGATATACCGACTGATCCATCCTCTTAAAATCGAAAAAACGGACATGAAAGCTAGTCATTTGTTATTCTATGGTGGCGGAGACTTATAGGAAAATCGATTCTTCTCAAACTTTCAGGATCCTTTGGTATTATTCACAAAATTCGACGTCGATTGGATCGATACAAATTATGTTTAAATATGTGTTAAAAGTACTTGTCCGACCCATCACTTTCCGTTTAAACTGTTTATCCAAATAAAAATCAGGGCTTGTCTAGAACTGATGAGTCACAAGTATTCATGCAGAGGGAATTGAGAGAATTATCTTCAAGTAATTTTTACTTAATTGCACTAATTTAATAAAAAACGAGAACCAATTGTTCCAGAATATACAAGAGATATTATTGTGCATTGATAAATGAAAAAAATTGTACATAATATATATGTTCTCGCTTCCAAAATAATTCTCCAGTTTATATTCAATGACGGCAATTTTTACTTCCCACTTATTCTTCCAGCCAACGAATTCCATTCGGAATAAGAACTAACTTATACTATTATTAAGAATACTAAATTAATAATAAATAGCATTTCAACAAATTTTTAATCAGATTCTGCCGTACAATTTCGTTTTTTTATGATTGATTTTTTATGAAATTGAATGATTAGTGATATGTTGGAGTAAAAAATTTAAATGATTGGCACACATGCTGCGACACAACCATATGAAAGTTTTAAGGTATTCGCTCCATACTGCAGTAATACAAACTTCAATACTATTTGAAAAGAAACACTTTAAAACTTGCTGAATCAAGTTCCATTACATATTACCATAATCAAAGATAGGGGGTGATACTTAGCACATATATTTATCCACAGAAATTTCAAAGTTTGTAGGTATCTGCTGCGATTCAATGTATCTGTGCAATGAGTTTGGAATACAGCAATTTCAAATCCATCCATAAATAAGCAACTGAAGACTTTCGTAATGAATTTTTCACTTTATATTTATGTTACAGTAAGGGTCAAAAAGTAAAATGAATGGCACAGTATATAAATTTTATAGTTTGCAGATTTTTGCTGTATTTCAATGATCAAAATCTGTAGTATTATAGTGAAAAGTTGTTAAAAGTCATGATGTTACATTAAAATGACATAGCGCACATAACATTCAGAAATTCTGTAGGTTTCCATGATGTCGGCAGGCATTATACTTAATGGCATCCAAAACTGAGCAACTGTAGACTTATCGTAATGAATGTTTTCACTAATAATTCTACATTTGCAGTTTGCAGAATAGGAATACCCAACATACACGTCATTTCATAAGTATTGTTGTTAAAATTTGTGTTTGCCTACCGCATTCCAAAGATTCGATTTTTCATATTATCAGCAAAAGAAGCATCCAAAGATTTTTGGAACATGTTTCAAAATTTATTACTCGACGGACCAGGTGGAAAAAGAATAACTACACTTATATCAAGACCAGAAACTGTTTTGAGAATCTGATGTACAAAATGTGCGATTGATGATCATAGTTGGAAACCTCTGGAATCACGTTACCACAATCAGCATGAAGAAATAGTAGAAAATCATAGGACACATATGAGGCAACCAATTAATAATATGTATCGACCCGCTGCAAACCGATGGAGTGAAAACAAGGATCGGAAAGAGCAGAGCCAAACTTAATAGGAAGCAAAATATGGGAATATTCAAAAATAATGATGACACAAGAAATAAATTAGAAAACATTTATTCGATTGGCATTTCTCACATTATACTAAAAGTTCTGTGTGTTTTTGTTTTATTAATTATCAACCATAATATTTCAGATCGCAAACAGAAAATTTGACGTTATAGGTTGATGAACGTTTTTCCTTACAACTTCCAGACCTATTTTTGATAAACTGATTTACCTTATTTATATTATTCACTAACTATAGGAACGTTTATTACATTTGTCCCGCACTTCGTAACGTCAAACCTCGGCCGGTTCGTTACCATACAGCTATCAAAGGGGGCTCGTATATATATCGTATACATTATTACACATGATATATAATCACGCAACTGACGATATATTTACACTGGGCAATATTCCGCGCACTCTGGTTTAATTGAAAGATTATTTCAGTTGATCTTTATTTCCAATCGAACAGAATAATGAAATATTGAAAAGTTTCGTTGACATATGCATCGCGCATTTTTTAATATTTTTTATTTTCACACACAGATCACAGTCTACATTTGCGCGGCCACTTTTATACCGGTTTAGTATACCACAAGTTTTAACAAAATAAATATTAAATATGCACTTTGTTATATGACGCGAAAATTATTTTTATTTTCCCGCACGCACTTCATAACATCATAACCCCAAACGTCAACATGGTGCGAAACTTCGGTTGGTGACTTTCGAGCTCTCGAGCTCCTTAGCTTTCCGCCAAACTTCCTTGCTCTTTTTATTGAATGTCATTGGCCCAAAAATTCTCTCACCCTTCATTGGTTGCAACAAAATTTCTCTCACCGGGGATTGGTGATCATGGGGGCCAAGGAGCCTATGTTTGTAGCGGTCAGAGTACGCGTATACAAATACGTCAAATCCTGAATGTGTTAGTAACTTTTGCATAGCCTTAAGCCTGTGCAAAGTTTTTTCTCCGAAATTATGACACCGATCATACTGATTTTGGACTCATTCGATAGAGAACTTCTTAATTAGTTGAAGGTCAATTTTCAAAGTCGTACATAACTTATGAGCTTTGCAATTAAAGAAAATCACATGCCAATTTTACCCCCACCACCGCGAATCGTTTTATTCAGAGAAAGTATCGTCTCGGCGAGAGCCCCAGGCAGCAGACGACAGGACTGTCAATGTACTTGTCCCGAGACTCTATCGAGTCTCTTGATCGTAATCTATTGTTATTGACATAATGGTAGGTACCAAATGCTTCGTTTGAAAATTCCGAAATCTTTTCGGTAATTATGCAGAAGTGTTTGTAGCAAAGTACAAGTTAATCAAAATTTATGTATTTAGGGTATCCATATCAAGTGGGCCAACCCAATTTTTTACAATCTCTAAATGACTTCATAAAGTTTTGGTGTGTCGTCTGAAGTGTCAGTAATATCTACAAATAATTTCAAATTTTTTCACTGCTCAATTTTACTCACAGTTTTTGATTTTCCGTTTTTTTTTAATTTCTCTGTGTATTGAAAATTAATGGTTACACAAAAAAACTGTCAAAAGATAAAGTTTCGGTTTTTGCACATACTTTCCAATAAAACAACTTTCTTAATGGTCCACGTTAATTTTCGCGTAATTTTCATCAAAATTGAAAAAATTCATTTTTTTTCATTGAGAAGTACACTTTTTAGAAAGCTGGAATTTGAGAAGTATTTGTTTTCGTTGTCTACAAACCAAGAAAAAATTGGCACGATGGCAAATCAATATGTTCACACCGTTTTGTGTGTTTTGGCAGAAAAAAGTTTCTGATGTAATTATGATTTTAACCCATTCCTTGAATTTATCAGGTTCTTATTCTTAAAATGATTTTTCGGTCATTTGTAATTTTTTTCTACTGTTTTTGAAAAATCTTTCGCCGGATCAATTTTGAATTGAAGAAATCTAATGTCGGATTCGTAATAAGTGAACGAAAAATCCCCTACATACAGGATTGAAGAAAAATTGTTGAGTTTTCAGAATTTTATGTCCAACACATTGGATCCACCATTTTGAATTTTTTAAATCCAATGCCGGTTACGTAATCCGTGATCGCGAAAACCTCTAGGTACTGAGTTTCCTGGAAATTGATGTATTTTTAGCATTTGACGATCGCTTTATTGGATCCGCCATTTTTCAATTTGAAAACCCATTGCTGGATTCGTAATCAGCGATCTCAAAAGTCTCGGATACCAATTCTCACCAGAATGGGCGCAGAGAAAAAATAGATGACAAAATAATAAAAAGAAAATCCAAAAAGAAAAAACGCATAAGGGTCCTGCGGGTGTAGATGATATCTTTGTGACAAACTCAACCGTGCAAAACAGAGAGCTATTTTTTTTTATCTATCGTGGCTGGATCAAAACATTTTTTTCATTCAACCCAATAAAATATGAAATATATGATAAAAAAAAATTGTATAAAAGAGAAAAAATATGGAAAAGAATATTGCCGCGACAAAACAAGTCTCAAAAATATTTAAATTAGTCAAAGATTCTGAGAGGATTTTTTTGTTGTAATTGAACAAGTCCCACCTATTGGAATTGACATTTTTTTGCTTCACGCTGATGAACAGTAAAAAAGGTGGATATCAGCTATTTTTTCATGCTGTTTTCGAAAAGTGCAATATAAATCCACGATTTCAAAAAATATATATATTTCAGTCCATTATTCCCAAAGTTACAAGAGTTTAAAAAAATCACAAGCTTTTTTCCGCAAAAACACACTAAACAGTGTGAACATATTGATTTGCCATCGCGCCAATTTTTTCGTGGTTTCTAGACAACGAAAACAAATACTTCTCAAATTTATAGCTTTCTAAAAAATGTCCTAAATAAACTACTTAGGTCATGGAAAAGCGTGGCTAAAGTGCGGGTTTAGAATGCCATGAAATTTAGTATGCTAAAAAGACTGAAATAAAAATAGATTAATAATAAGATAGATAAGAAACCATTTAATACAACTCCCTTGAGATTCGATTTTTATGGTTAATATCGATTGATGGTAGTTAAGTCATTTACATATGAAAATAAAAATTTTAATATAGTAATTGTCGAAGTTGAATGATTGTACAAAGAATGAAGGTGATAATAAAACAAAAAATTTTACACACAAACAACTAAAATATGTTATAATCATAATGGAGTTTAATATTTGTCGGAAGAAGTCTCTAATCAAATCATTGAGTAAAAGTTAGAGACATCTCCCGACAAATATTAAACTCCATTATGATTATAACATATTTTAGTTGTTTGTGTGTAAAATTTTTTGTTTTATTATCACCTTCATTCTTTGTACAATCATTCAACTTCGACAATTACTATATTAAAATTTTTATTTTCATATGTAAATGACTTAACTACCATCAATCGATATTAACCATAAAAATCGGATCTCGAGAGAGTTGTATTAAATGGTTTCTTATCTATCTTATTATTATTCTATTTTTATTTCAGTCTTTTCAAAGTTTACTGCAACTTTCTTAAGAAAAAATCATTTTCTGGAAACGCATATCCTTTTTTTACAATATTGTTTTTTTCTAACATTCATTTTTTTCTCGACTTCGTTTTATTTTAAATACGCTATACAATTTTTCAGTCGGGAGTTTTTTAAATGTTTTTTTAAAACATTATTTTTACAAAGTGGTTTTTCTACCACAAATTTTTTTTTTTAACATTTTTTTACAAAGTTGTTTTTTATAACATAAATTTTTTTAAACCTTTTTTTCAAACATTTTTTTTAACAAAGTTGTTTTTTCGAACACTCATTTTTTTTTATTACTAAAACATTTATTATTTCATAATTTTCAAAGTTCACTACGATTTCTCAGTCCCAATATTTTTTATTTACTAAAACATTTGTTATTTCATACTTTTTAAAGTTCACTACGATTTCTCAGTCCCAATAATTTTTATTATTATTTTACATGATATTTTCTCGTTTTCACTATATTTTTCAATACACTATATAATTTTTTCAGTCGGGAGTTTTCTTCCTTTATTTTTGCCTATCAATCGTTATTTTTTGGTTTTTTTGTAGAATACCATCAAATCAGTCTTATTGAATGAAAAAAAGTTAATGACATTGTCGATTTTTTTTTTTCGATCGTCGTATTAATTGTACACGTTGTACTAAGAAAAAAATGAATGATTAACTGTCCTAATAAGTACTGTATATTTTGAACATGTACTTCAAGAAAAAATGTCCAAAAATGTGACACAATGTTGTAACATCACTGTGAGCTGAATATCCGACAATTCAGTGTCCTGCACACAATAAGTCTTTCTTTTGTCAAGTTTCCCAATTTGTTTATTAGCTTCGCATCAGCGTGCATTCTCCGTTTCACATGCAGTGTCCACAACAAACAGCAGACGTCTCGATTCATGGGTTGAGTAATAGAAAAAAAAAATTGGAAGAGTAACAAATCAGTGGTGCATTTTTTTTGCATTTGTGTCGTTAATTCCAGAAATAATTTAGGAAAAAAAAACTAATAAAAATCATGCATAATTGTTGTCAAAATTGCACTTCAATAGCGCCATATTTCCGTGGGACACGAGCGCCGCCATCGGTAGTGCGGATCGCTAATAGCTGAGAGCTGAATGAAAGGCGATCCAGAACAGCGTGAAGTAGTCGATAGTCGAATATGATGCGATATATTTAAACTGAGTATAGCGTAAATATCAATTAAAAAGGAAAATATTCAATAGATTTTGATTAAATTTGCTTTAGAACACTCTCTGCCACTCACAGAAGGACAAGCACAAAATTGGTTAAGACAAAAAAAGAAGACGGTCTGACAAGGCGAAAGGTACTTTAGTGTTCGCTTCCGATTTTGATGATTTTTCTATATATTATAGTCCATCCAAAAATAAGAGACTCGTATTTTTTTTATTGGCCGAAAGTTATTTTTAGAGGGTGAAATCAACCCCCAAAGTTGGGCATGTTTTGCGTCTGGTAGAGTGTTTCATATAAAAGCACTCAAACGATCGAAACGAAACTGATTGCAAAATGTTCTGCATGTTAAATAACCTATATGACACGTCTAACTTCTTATGCACCCTTACTGTAAAGAGGTGAATCACCCCCGAATATTCAGAATTTTTTCGTATAACAAAAACTTACAATCCGATTTTAATCAAATAAACGCCATTTTGCAGAGCAAAAACAAAATAAAATGAACGTGTTTTTGGGTTTTCCTCAGATCAAAAAAATTGATGGGGTAAAACACCCTTAACGTGTGAAATTTGATTTTGAGCATTATCCACTATCCCTTTCGCCCCAGCGCGAGAAACAGTTTTTCAGCCTCACGCCTCTCTCCAGATTTTCTAACTCGTTTTTGTTTTTTGATGATTGATTTTTATTTGAATGAATAGTGATGGGCCGGAAAAGTACTTTTAATACAGGTTTAAACATAATTTGTAGCGATTCAAAATCGACGTCAAATAATGTGAATAATACCAGGGGATCCTGAAAGTCTGATTGTGAGAAGAATTGATTTTCTTCCAAGTCTCTACCACCAGATAGAGTAACGAATGAGTTTACCTTGATGTGATTTTATTGAATTCAAACTTTTTTTAGAACAATTTCATAATGTTAAAATTTATAAATTCTACTGCTGCACCTAACTCAAATGATAACTTTTTTGATGACTAATGATTTAGGACTTTCTCAAGTTCCTGATGGTTTCCGCAAGAATGAATTTCTCACGTTTAATTTGATTTTTTTTTCTTTACAATATCATTGCAGATTTGTATTTTTTTAAATATAATATTTTTTCATGATTTGTGAATTTTTTTTCCAAATGTTGTGTTGAAATTATTTACAGTTGGTTTCATAATTTTTTTTATGGATTTAAAAAAAAAATATTTTTCGTGATATGATCAGAAAACAGGAGACCATCAATGTACTTGCCCTAACCTTCTTTTTCCCTTAGGAGAATTGGAGTTTTCGAATGTTTGAAGTGATCCCCTCAATTTTTGAACGATTTTGAATGTTTCCACAATTTTGTAAGATTAATATAATTTTTCGTAAGGTTTATGAATATTTTGTATAATTATGGAAATATTCTCCCTTATTTATAAATTTTGGTTTCATTTTTTTTTTTTATGAAATCGATGTGAATAAAAAAGATATGGAAGCTTTTTAATATAAAAAATTTTCTTATGTATTTTTCTCGAAATTTGATCGTAAGAGAGAGATTGATTGATTGATTGAAATTTTTATTTTGCCCTGGAAAAATTCGTGGGGGCATGTGGTACAATAATAATCTTTAAAATTTATCAGTGGGTATACAATAAGATATAAGAAAGAATATTGAATAAACTGCTAAATAAAATAATGTGGTGAAACATAAGTAACTTAAAAAATAATTTGACAATAATAATATTAGTATTAATAATAAATAAAGTAAATATAAAATAAATCAAATAAAATAAACATGAAATGTGGTGTTCGTTGGAGGAAAAAAAAATCTAGTATAACAACATTCAAGCATGACAATATACAGCTGATTATACAAACTGTCGCACTATTTAGACAAAAAAGAATACAAAATTGAGAAGGTTTGAGTATATGAGACGGTATATAATGCAATTTAATTGATTATGGATAGTTTATAAATATGGATCATCATGCTCAAATACATAAGTAAAAAGTCGAGATTTGAAAATTGGCAATAAAGAAACAGTGCGGAATTTGGGAAGGAGCTGGTGCCAAAAATACATTGCTTTTACCACAAATGAATTTTGTAATGTGGTAGTTCGCAGCTTAGGTATGTGAAAAACCTCGGGCATGCGTCTACTGTTCAAGCGTGTTGAGTTAAAGGTAGGTATAAAAAGCTCCCGCAGATATAATGGAGCATCGTCATTAACAATTTTGTAAGTTAAAATGCCAATAAAGTATGACCTTCTGGATTTAACCGTAAGCCATCCCAATCTTCTTCGAAATGGCGTGATATGCTCATGTCTCCTTAGCCCAAAGATATAACGAATGCCAGTATTCAAGAGTGTTTCTAGTTTGGAATTTAATTCGTTGGTAAGATCTAGAGTCGCGGTAGCGACTCTGAGACAAGTACATTTATATATATGACGAGTTGCTGCCAGAGATTCTTTACCGGAGCGATAGCGTTCTCAATTGTTTTCGAAAATTTTCAAAATTTGTTTCTTCAATAATTTCGTTATATACCGCACAACAATAATCTATGATTGGAAAAACAAACGAAATGATGAGCGTAGTATTGACAGATTGATTCAGGAGATTACGGAAATACCGCAGTCGATAATACACAAAATTTACTTTGCTAGAAATACATGTTTACCCCATGAGAGATTTGAAGTCATGATGACACCCAAATTGCGAGCTTCATTAATAGTACAGGATCCGGCTGCATGATTTGTAAATTGACCTGTTATTTAATCGAAATACATCTATAATGATTAATATAATATGAGGTAATAAATTGATGCTGGTGTGCCTAGCAAAATTTTGCCGCAAGTACTTTTAATTAGAGTCGTTTTAATTGATTTTTTTCATACATCTTAAATCATTTGTTTGTGGAATAAATGGAACGCTATTCGTAAGAAAATAATCCAAAAAACTAGAAAAAATAAGGTTGCCAACTTTTAGTCTGCCGCAACCTCCTGGCAGCCAGGTGTCCGAAGGTCCTCTCTTGTTGATTATTAGCGCTCATCGTGTATTGATAAAAATTTTACATGAAATTGAAGCAAAATTTGTCCGCTACATGATGGAATATGGTTGCCTGCGTGAAGGCTGCCGCAACTTGTGGTTGCCAGCATTTGAATGACCAGACCTCGCTTGCACGAACGGGAATGTTGAAAAATTCATACAACAAATACTTCCCGGTAAGTATTCTCAGTTTCTGGGCCGATTTGCTAATTTTTTTGGCTCGAATAATTGTAATTAAGCTACAGTGTCCCACAGTTCTTCTGCCACTGTCACTGACATTGATTGCCACTGTAAGACTTGGAAAATATATTTCGCTATGAATGATTTATTGGATATAAAAATGAACTTTGATTCTAAGAAGGCACTTTTTAGGTTACTTCAAAATGTTAAAATATATTATAATAAAATAACCATACATATCTTCTAAAATTTCCTTTTTTGCGGTACAACACATACGCACGCACGTTGTTTTGATTGTAAAATGCATCAACAGGTATTACAGGGCTAAGAAAAGTTGTTGAATATATTTTTATTTAATTTCCAAACAAATATTTATAATGCAATTTATAAATTCTGAAACTTATTCATCTTCTGACTCTTCTGAACTTGTAACATTAAATTCTAGATCATCAAAATTATTAATATTGTTCTCCGGAATTTCGTTCATCGATACGTGCAATATATCTTCAACTTGTAATGGTGTTGGGTCTCCGATGAACCACGTTGGTTTTAAAGAGCTATCCAACAACCAGCCGCAATCTTAAGCGCGTAATTTAAGACAGCGCCGTTCTGTAGCGTTTTGCCACATCGAATTTACGAGAACCGTTCGTAACATTTTCTGTTTCAATGATTTCCAGCATGGTGGAATCTGACTGGAGTCATAGCCTTTTACTTTTTTCAAAAATTGTGAGTTCCCTTTCGTCCCTGCATACATTTTGTGAAATATTTGATATCTGGCAGCATTTACGCTTTTACAATTTTTGATGCCATATATGAGGGAGGTAAACTCCTGGACAGCATCAATTTTTTTTTCGTTAAAAACGTCAGTTAGGTCGGTCAATGATGCGAAAACCTTTTGAAAAACTGGGTTATTCCAAAAAATTTTGAAATGCCGGACTTTTCCTTTACTGTAAAATGCAGCTGTGTAATCACAACCCGTGAACGCATGAAATGCTGGCAAAGCGAGGCATAAGGTTGAACCCAACTTTGACGCCAAGACCCCACAATTTATGCACTGTTGATCATTCTTATTTCCTTTCTTCGATGTACTAGCCAACCAAATTTCTAGCTCAGGGACTTTTTGTATGTTACCCAGTAAAATTATCAGAACGTCAGTGTCAGTAGCTTTTACCAAAATTTTAGACCCTGGACGTGCTTTGCTTATATGAAACATAATTCGCGTATCAGCCTCTTCATGTTCACATTTCAAATCAATTTCTTCGGCTTTTATGACTCGATTTCCGTCCGAGCAGTAAGAAAAGCATTTCTCGGCGATCGTAATGAAAACTTTTTTATCACGTAATATTGAGTTTAAATAGTTGTTATTCCAGTGATCAGCCAAGAACCTTACCAGAGCCTCTTTAAAACGGTAATTTTTTAGACTTGCCAAAAAATCGTTGGGTCTAGGCTGAAGAGGACCTTGAATCATGTACGGGATATCAAATTCTTCTCGGCTTTGACGTTCACAATCTTTAATGGAAGGCGTTAGGTATCGATCAAAAATTATATGTACTTCACGGACACTTGTTGAGCAAAGTTTTATCAAAATTGACTCAGCGATCTTTCCAAATGTTTGAGGCATAGAGGCTCCGACGAGATGCAAGAAGTAGAAACCATCAATTATTTCAACGTCAACATGCGCAGGATCACTTAGTTCAATGTTTAACTTCAACTGCTCGGCAAAAGTCGACTTATCCGTTTTAAACATTTCACCTGAATGGTGGAAAAGAGCAGGAGGTACGGGTGCAAGAGGATATGTCAAACAGTGCTCAATATTGATTTTTTTTTCGAGAGCAATCGCCAACAGCCGGCCAAAAATGTCCCGTTCCATTTTGAGAAGGGCTTGCTTGCTACTATCTCTACTTTTTTGAACCTTTTTAACACACTGAGATGCAAAATTGAGGATTTTGTTTTGTTTTATGGGCTTCTCGAATCTACCAGGAACAAGAACACATTCTGCAATAAAACACAGTTTTTGTTCACTACCAAATGTCCCAATATTTAGCAAAAAGTCAGCTACTTCTGAAGACGCTGCTTTGCCGGTCGAGATATTGTACAATCTATTTTTATCTATATTGTCATCGAATGGATTGACCGTGTTTTTTATTGTTTCAATAATATTTTTTAGACTTTTATTGTCTTTTTCAATTCGATTCTTCTGCAAGGAGTGAGAAGTATCATCTTTGTGCGATAAACCAACCTCCTGTTTCACTGTTGACAAAATTTTGGTCCTCATACTGTGACTAAGAGCCCATCTTTGGCGTGCAGATATGGAATCAGTGAAATGACTAACGCCTGTTAAGGTATTTTCAGCATCAGCATTGATGGTTTGCTCTAGAGTCAAGTCCACTGGCAACCTGGCGAAACTTGCCTTCGTTCGTCTGATACCAAATGCTCCTCGACGAAATTCCAAAACCAGAGGTGAATTTTCAATCTTCAAATTGATCAAGTTGTTTAAATACTTAGCCGACCATCTGGCATAATTCGGTTGATTGAATACAAAGAATAAATCGCACATTTGGAAAATAGAGTCCATGTAGAGCTCGAAATTACTGCACCGAATGCTTCTCAAAAATCGGAGGAATAGGTTTATGAACTGAGTATATTGAAAGTAATATTGCGCGGTTTTTCCGTGACCACCTTCCAAAGTTACTTTACAAAAATGCTTATAGCCCTCCAAAATGTGCTGCAATGAATCAGGCAGAACGAGTCTGTCATTAACGTCAGATGATGTCAAGTCTGGAGAAGTATTCATAATCATGAGCAAATCTTCATTCAACGTTCCAGAATCGAATTCAATCTGAGACAAATACTGCTCAAAATGGAGAAACTGCAAGGCACTGGAAGTTAAAGGGTGAAGCCTTTTGCAACGATTGAAATGCTTGCTGTCTAGGAAACTGTTCATCGAGCCTCCTGCTAATACTTCTGCTTGAACTAGAATTTCAACTAATCCACTGGCGTCAATATACTTTCCGATGGCTTTGAAGAACGCCATTTGCATATGAAATGCTCCCAAATTAATGAATACATGGTCGAATTTGGGACTTTCGTTTTCCTGAATTTGCATGGCCATTTTGGCTATAGCCAAATCGTACGTGACAATGATTTGATTTTGATGGCACTTTTCGGCAATTTCACTCGTAAGTACGAGAGTTTCACGAACAACAGCATATGACGTCGGAGAAGAATTTATTGGTGGCAAATAATCGATATTTTGAATTTCGCTACGATCGAGAGAGACCTTGCAGTTGTAGCCCAACCACATGGGAACTGAATCAATCCGTGACCATGTCATGGCCCACACGAAATCTTTTTCCATGGCAATTTCTCTAGCGTGTTTGCATGCATCGATAGCTCGTATAATTGAATCAACGGGGAGCAAGGCCATACTTGTTACGGGTTTCTTGTAATACGGTTGAATGTCTCGAGAAATTTCATCGAAACGCCGCCTCTTGCGAGAAAGTGGACGAGATTCGTCGATTTTTTCATGAATCTTGGAAGTAGAATCGATTATTCCACAATCGGCCGACTCCCCGTTTCCCCTTTGCGCAAATTGATAAACAATACCAACCGTATCGTGCAAAGTATCTTTTCCAGAACAAGTATCAACGAAACGGTCGAAATTGTCAAACGCTACATGAGTGCTTCGCCCATTAACCGCAACGATGCCAGCTGGTATCACTTTACTTTCTTTGGTTGCTGTATATGTAATCTCTGTCTCGATTTCTTCTGCCAAATTGTAGCCTATCGTGTGACCGTATCTGTTGAGTATTGTGAGAACTTTTCTTGAATTCGTAATTGACTTCATGGCTAATCCAAGAGTGAGATGTTTCGACGGCTTCACTCTACCTTTCGTTATTGCGTAAATTATGTCACTACACAAGGACCGTATTTTTACAAAATCGTCGTCCGAATTTTTACGACGTATATCTGGCCCTTGAATGAGGTTACACATGAAGTCAAACAATTTATCGGGAATCTCACATTCTCCACGAATTATGTCATCTGCGGTCAGATTATCTGGCAACTTTTTGCTGTCCAGAGACGTGACATAATTTCTCAATTCGTAAGCAACATTTTCAAATTTATTTTTATCCCTCGTGTCCGACATTGCAGCTTCGCTTGCTAATAGGGAGACGTCGATGTCACGCTTGTAAACAATTTTTTTTCTATGCGGTCCTGTTGATGCTTCTATGACGATGCGGTCACCGAAAATACCCATGATTTTATTTTCCAAATTTTCAGGACGGTAATTTTGAAAATCTTCGGTACTTACTTTATATTTCCTCCAAATTCCAACAGTAGGGCCTTGTATCGCGAAAACAAGTCAGTGACGTACATAATTTTTTTGTTCTTCCGTTCGTTGCTTTATCTGTACTTGATATGCCGTGAAGCACGTTGCATGGTATGCCACGGTTTCCTTTATTAGTTTTTCGAGTACCTGGGTATCGTTTAATGTTTTCGCCATGTCTTTGATCGCGTCTACTGTTGTTCCTGACTGCGGAAATGAAACATATACCCGTCGTCTGCCTATTCTTTTTTCTACATTACCACAAAAAAGGCATGCTGATTTTGAATTCGTTGCAGGTGACTTTTGAGGTGAAGCCACTTGCTCAAATAAACAAAGCGTTGCCGGTTCCGATCGCTCAGATGTACAATTTTCAAATTCAAGTTCTTCCTTTTCAGCGTTAGAAATGCTCAGCTGCTCATCATCATCACCAGATGTATTTCTCTGTTCCAGCAAAGTAGATTTAATTAGTAAAAAAAAGATAAGCAAAAGAAAACTAAACTTTATCATTAATAAACTTAAAAAAAAAAAATTCAAGTAACTCCGGGTAAATATTCAAACCACCCACTTGAAGAATTTTTGAATAATTTTCGACTCAAGTTACTCGATAAAAATTGCTACAATATACTGAAATGTAGGTGACAAATTCTATTTTTTGCTAAGCATGATTGTAAATTTGACTACGTGTCTTGTAAGATTTATCTGGTCTTTGGTTCAAAGTTGAAAAGAAATATTACAAATTTTTTGTAAAGTATGTCACTGCTTGTTTTCATAATCTTAAATACGTGAAATAATGGATTGTCCGGCAAAACTTCACTAGGACTACGCAATTTCCGAATTTATGGTCATACCATTTTTCTGTATATTAATAAATACAATTTTTTTAAAATCGTGACTAGTATTCAGAATTTTTATCGAAACGGTTCGTCCGTAAAACCGATTTAAAAAATCTTTGACGGCATAAAACTAGCGTATTCGCGTAGATAAGAGTGCGACAAGGCTCGTAGTGGCTTTTTCTTTCAATAATTGATGTCAAGCCGCTACCATGTCTTTTAACCGGTTGATTGGTATTGTATCATATATGTAAAAAAAAGTCGGGCCCATTCTGGTAATATACCATACGTGTACATTAGAGTGTTTCAAAAAGATCAAGAGACGCGGTAGCGGCTCGACGCCAAGTATTAAAAAAAAACGAAAGTGTAAAAGAAAAGTCAGCGCGAGCCCTGCCGCACTCTTATATACGCGAACATGTCGATTTATGACGTCATAACGTTTTTCAAACCGTTTTCACGGATAAACCATTGTAGTTAAAAATCTGAAAATTAGTGATAATTTTTTTCCGATTTTTCTCTTTCAATTGATCCTTATTGCAAGTAAATCCGTTTACTCAATCCCGAGATATGATGATTTAAGCAATTAAAATCGAATGTTTCGGTACGCTCTAGTCGCTTGGAGTCAGAAAGACTTCAGTAGCGTTCGTTTACCTTTGGACATACGTCCTTTGCACGAAACGTTACTTTTGTCCCGTTTCGTTTCGCCCAGTCCACTGAACGCGATATCCCCTCTACTCGCGCCCGATCGAGCGCGAGAGACAGCGCGCGAAGACTCGTTCCCTCTCTCTCCCACTCGTCGTAGCGTGGCGAGACATCTATACGCATATCCAAAAATGTTCTCACGTTCTTTTTAATGCTACTGCACCGCTGGTTTAGATATTTGGATGCAACAAGGCGCATTTTGAAGAGAAGACATTTAGCTTTACTTTGGTGTATTCGAAAAGTCTCTACGACTTTCATTACGGGTACTACATCGTTTCAAAAAACATTGATATTTTCGTTCGTTTGATTTCTTTTTCAATTGGGCCGCAAGTTCAGATAAAACAATTTGTCTCCTCAATTTTCGATATATTTTTATTTTTTTTTTATTTTTCAGCGGAACCTCGAGTACATTGATTGTGGTAACTGTAGTAAAACAATGGGGTTTTTTGGAAAATTCGGAGAGAAAAAATTTTACTTCTTCAATTCCAACACATTCAAATTTTATCAGATTTTTTTGCTAATTTTTGTCAACCAAAAATTTCTACATGGTACGTTAATAAATTGATCTGGAATTTTCGAGAACTATGGAGCCGTATTAGAATATACAGAGTGGAAAAAATTTCATTTTTACTTTTGATTTTTTATTATTAACCGGTTGACTAGTAAACTTTTTTTTCTGGTTTTCGTGCCAAAACTGGCTTGAGTCAATAAATTACCGAAATACATGAAAATTTGTTTCTTGGGATATTCGAGGTTGCTGATTTCATTCCCAATCTTAATTTTCATGTAGCTACCTTCGAAAAGGATGAAAATAAGGGTTGAAAGTGAATATTTCTGTTTTGCTAGCGGCATGTTTTTATGTTATATTACATGGAAAATCCAAATTTTTTAGGATGAAAATGAATAAAATTCACTATCCCCGAGGGGGTGAAAAATGAGGGTTAGAGGTAAAATTTTCAGATTTTTCAATGGGAAATTTTTGCGTCATATTACATAAAAAAATGTTCGTTTTTGAGGGTACCAGATTCTTTCATCGAAGTAAAATAAAATTCGCTACCTGCGAAAGGGTGAAAAATAAGGTTTGGGGATGAAATTTTTAGATTTCTTAATAGGGAGTTTTTGTGCTATATTACATGAAAATTCTGAGTTTTTTAAAACACTAGACTCTTCTATTGAAATGCACCCCCAACTCTCATTTTTCACCCCTTGGCAGATCGGGAGTTTTGGTTTATTTCCATAAAGAACGTTCATGCTCTACAAAAAACATACAGTTTCTATGTGGAAAAGCATAAAATTTCTCGTTGAAAAATCTGGAAATTTCACCCTCAAACCTTATTTTTCACCCCTTAGGAAATAGTGATTTTTTTTTCATTTCAATAAAAGAGTTTCGTGTCCTAAAAAACTTGCAATTTTCATGTAATGTAAAAAACTTTCACATTGAAAAATCTGAAAATTTCACCCCCAACTCTTTTTTTTCATCATTTCGCGGGTGGTAAATTTTATTTTATTTCGATAAAAGAATCTGGTATCCTCAAAAACGAATACTTTTTATGTAATATAGCATAAAAACTTCCCATTGAAAAATCTGAAAATTTCACCCCAACCCTTATTTTTTATTTCTTCGGGGATAGTGAATTTAGTTCTATTTCGACAAAAGAGTCTAGTGTGGAACTTGGAATTTTCGGGTAATATCGCATAATAACTTTCCATTGAAAAATCTAACAATATGTTAGCCTTAACGCTCGATTTTCACCTCTTTCAAGGTGAAAATTAAGCCCGGAAGTCGATTCGGCAACACAAAAAATCCTTGTAAACCCTTTTTCATCCCGATCGGTTGAAAATTTAAAACAAGATTTCAATATGTACGCATATCATACATTACTACCAGAACTGACCCGACTTTTTTTGTATATACCAGACGACAGGTTATTCGCTCCGTGCGCGTAAAGTAGTGCGCTCGCACTACTTTGAAAGTGAGCGTGTGTCGTGTATACGTGTTCCCCCAAAAACGCCGGAGTTCCATTTACGGTGGTGCTGGCAGTATGCATGAATACACTAATACTATTAGTGCAGTAGAATTAGATTTTTGGTTCCGCCCACGTACACAGAGCGAATACGTGGTATGAGATGCCAATGCTCGTTTTTTAAAAACTTGTGAATTTCGTGAATTGTGAAAAAAAGTGCTGTACACCAAAGGTAGTTTCTTTGATATGAGACAAACATTTTATGAGTACTTTTTACACAATTCACAGTATTTTTTCTATGAGTTTCTCAAGAATGCATTTCAGTGTTTCGTGCCATGTCTTATTATAAAGAAATCGATCAATAAAAAATTCAAAAGCAAAAATGACACTTTTTCTACGTTGAATATTCTATTACGACTTCATGATTCTCGAAAAACCTAGATCAATCCATAACTATTTGAAGTAAAAAATTAAAAAAATCTGATATCATTCCCATGAGCTGAAATTGAATAAAAGGTAAAACTTTCCCTTCAAATTTCATTAAAAAACCTCATTGTTTCAGAGTTACGACAATCGAGGTACTTGAAGTTTCACTGAAAATTGCATTGCGGAAAATGTTAAAAAAAATTTAGTGAATAAACAATCGCTGACGCGACTCTTTTTACGCTTGAAATATCGTGTGAATTTTAATATTTCTCGCGATACGCGGGAATTTTCAAAATTTTTCTTTTGCTAAAAACGCGATGATTGAGCGAAAAAATCGTTTCCAATAAAAAAATTGAATCTAAAACCTCAACTTTTGAGGATTCGCTAGTAGAATTGAGGAGAAAAAATTTCATGTGAAAACGCGGTCCAATTGAAAAGGGAATCCAACGAACCAAAATCAACGTCTTTCGAAATGACGTAGCACCCGTAAAAAGGGTCGTAATGACTTTTCGAATAAACCAATGTAAACCAAAATAAAACGAAGTAAGCTCTTCCCTTTGAAATGCTCCTTCTTGCATCCGAGATCTAAACCAGTGGCCTAGTAGAAGAAAAAAGAGCGCGGAACATTTTTGGTCTTTTATTCGGAAATTTTTCCTCGGTAGTGAGAACACTTGAAAAAAAAGTAAAAAAAAAGCGCGACAAATATTGAAAGACCGCAACCTTAGTTTTGAATGATCTTCACATATTATCATTGTTAATTTGAAATTTTCTTCCTCATTATTTGTTTCATGATAGGGAAAAAAATATAAGACCATTCTAATATAGACAAGATTTACATCATTTGAAATTGACTAAACAGTTTTTGTCCG
Organism: Venturia canescens; assembly: GCF_019457755.1. Classification (NCBI taxonomy): domain Eukaryota; kingdom Metazoa; phylum Arthropoda; class Insecta; order Hymenoptera; family Ichneumonidae; genus Venturia; species Venturia canescens. The sequence continues at coordinate 20,516,041 of NC_057423.1, read as the reverse complement.
TCAACATAGAAAAAATAAATATTTAGTAGCGTTGATTGCTTTCGCCATCTGAAGGTAGTTACTCAACTTTAAACAAATCATTTGTAAAAAATTTTTTGGAGATAAGAAAAAATGTATAATTTTCCAAAATATTTACTAATTGTCACTCTTCTAAAAAAAAAACGAAATCACTATAAAAATACTTCAAAAAAGTAAAAAAAGAACGCCAAGTATTAAAAAACCACCCCTCTAGTTTAGAATGATCTTTACTATATTTTCAGTAAATGAAAAATTTCCTTACCCATTATTTATTGCTAAAATGACATAGTAGGATGAACATAGTAGGATGATCAAGATAAGAAAAAAAATATGAGATCATTTTAGCATAGCCAAGGATTTTGAATAAATTTCGATTTCGCAAAGAATCATGTTACACCTCCAACTGTACTGGCTAAAGAGTTTTGTGACTTCAAGCGTTCCCAGAATGATTTTGCGATTAAGATATTGTTATTCTAATTTAATGCACAAATTCACTGTCAAAATTACACACAAACTTGGCGTGGATGGTTTTCAAATGGAAGCTCGGCGAAGGAATGCTAATGCTCCATCCGTCTGCATCTAGAGCGAATTTCAATGCCCACTAATTCATTTGTTTCTTATTTCGTTATCCTTCATCCAGCCACGTATGAATTTTTTACTTGTCTACCTATCCATATACTGGTTCATCACAAGTATTCTGTATCCCATTCTCTGATTCATTCACCAGATTGTCTATTTCTTTTATTCCTAAAACCATACTTTCTCCACATTCTATTCGTTTGTTGATTCAATAATTTAAACCATTCGCCTGGATATTTATTGTGTAATAATTCATTAAATCATTCATATTTGCTAATTATTTTATTTTCTTCATTAATCTCTTTCATCTATACACTATCTCAGGAATCTATTTTATTCATCAAACCATTAATTTTTAATAGTATATTTGATCAATCGTGTCTTCCCGAGCTTCCATTTGAAAACCATCCACGCCAAGTTTGTGTGTAATTTTGACAGTGAATTTATGCATTAAATTAGAATAACAATATCTTAATCGCAAAATCATTCTGGGAACGCTTGAAGTCACAAAACTCTTTAGCCAGTACAGTTGGAGGTGTAACATGATTCTTTGCAGAAATCGAAATTTATTCAAAATTCTTGGCTATGCTAAAATGATCTCATATTTTTTTTCTTATCTTGATCATCCTACTATGTTCATCCTACTATGTCATTTTAGCAATAAATAATGGGTAAGGAAATTTTTCATTTACTGAAAATATAGTAAAGATCATTCGAAAGTAGAGGGGCGGTTTTTTAATACTTGGCGTTCTTTTTTTACTTTTTTGAAGTATTTTTGTCAATTACTTCTTCTTGGTTCCTTACTATTTCTTCATCAACTTCTGCTCCGATTTCTACTATCGAACTTACAGTTTGTGTCTTACAGAAATCATCAAATTCTGTCTTATACTTCTGCTTCAAAACTGTAATTTTTTTGTAGCACGATAAGTGGAAACGATAATCTTCCGCTGTCTCGAGTGACAACGAGATATCGCCGTATTTGAAACCTTTTTCACGACGAAACAGTAACATCAAACAGCACTTTTCAAAGGATTCATTATTAAATGCAAACACTGGTCCACCAGAGTGACACAAAAAACATTTATCCATATCAAAAAGTTGAGATTGACGGAGCAAAATATTGGAAGCAATAGATTTTTAATATTGGATGCTGTCAAAAATGTTCACGGTCGATAACCTCAGTCAGTATACTTTATGAACAAAATGCTGAAGATCTGTATTTTACGAAATTACGAGCTGAAGATGGCAGTTGGTTATTGTGTTTTATTTTCAAAATCAATACGGTTGATTGAAAGTACAAGGCTATTGTATATCGAAGACGTTTTTTGCGTGTTGATAAGTAAAATTTCTGAAAACACGAGTATTAGTTTAAACGAATTGGAGTATCATGTTCAGAGTTTGAACAAACCGGAAGAAGGATGATCAGTGATCATTCATTAAAATAATATTTGGCCAATTTTGTTTAAAAATTCTACTAATCATTAGATTTTACAATAGAGCGGATATACATAAATAGTTAATGCACTATAAATAATGAAATCCAAAGATATTGTTGTGTCCATTATTATACGTCGTTATAGAAAATATAGTCATTTGAAATATTTGTTTCTTCTAAATAAGAGTACATTTTTAATTGCAAAGAGGATCTTTCTGTAACGTTTGCGCTCGTACAGGCGAAATCTGGTCATTCAAATGCTGGCAACCACAAGTTGCGGCAGCCTTCACGCAGGCAACCATATTCCATCATATAGCGGACAAATTTTGCTTCAATTTCATGTAAAATTTTTATCAATACACGATGAGCGCTAATAATCAACAAGAGAGGACCTTCGGACACCTGGCTGCCAGGAGGTTGCGGCAGACTAAAAGGTGGCAACCTTATTTTTTCTAGTTTTTTGGATTATTTTCTTACGAATAGCGTTCCATTTATTCCACAAACAAATGATTTAAGATGTTTGAAAAAAATCAATTAAAACGACTCTAATTAAAAGTACTTGCGGCAAAATTTTGCTAGGTACACCAGCACCAATTTATTACCTCATATTATATTAATCATTATAGATGTATTTCGATTAAATAACAGGTCAATGTACAAATCATGCAGCCGGATCTTAGACTATAACGTATGAAACAGTGACCCCATCAATAGTGAAAGCAGGTAATAGATCAAGGTTGGTGTTGTTAACATATTTATTGCTTCCGAGTATCATGACTTTTGATTTTCCGAGGTTAAGCTTCAAACCATTAAATGTCGCATATTCAAAAATAGTTCCAACATCATGTGCAGTAAGCTCAAGTTCGTTTACAATGTCAAAGGGGGGACATTTGCGGAAAATTTGCGTATCATCTACAAAAATGAGATGATCACTGTATTGAAGCACTTTACTGATGTCATTTATATATAGTGAAAAAAGTAACGGGCCAAGAACCGAACCCTGAGGTACTCCACACGTGACAGTAGCCCAGTTTGAACGATTTCCTGTCTCGTCGATATAGGTTTGGACTCTATTGGAAAGGTAAGAGTGAATTAGCCTGAGAGACTCACTCGAAAAACCAAAGTCACGAAGTTTGGCTAATAACTGTTGATGGGGCACTGTATCAAATGCTTTGCTGAAGTCAAATAGTATTAAAATTGTTACTTTCCGTTCGTGGACAGCTTGTTTTATGTAATGATTAAGACATAACAGAGCAGTTTGAGTGCTAAAAGATCTGCAATATCCCGATTGCATTGGATCAAATAGATCATACTCATTAATGAAAGAAAAAATCCGGTCAAACAGAACTCGCTCAAATAGTTCGGATACCTCACAAAGATTAGCAATGGGTCTAGTGTCAGAAGATGCAGCGGGAGGATAAGATTTGATGAGTGGTCTGATATAACTCTGTTTCCAAGACGAAGGAAAGTTTGATAGCGAGATATAACTGTTAAAAACAGAAACTAATATTGGCAGTATTTCAGATAAACTCTTTCGCAACGCAAACGGTGATATGTTGTCAGGACCAGTGAGATGTGAAGTTGTGATTTTAGATGATAATAGAATTGTAAGACAATATATTGTTATTTCAGAAAAAGCAAAAACTGGATGATTTGCATTGATAGGAGGCAAAACGTTTAAAAAAGTATTTAAATCACATGGCGGATGAGTATTAGCAATGAATTCAGACGTACATAAAAATCCAGTTCTTACAGGCGGCTTGAAGACAAACTTTCTGCCACTCAATCCGTCGCTTGGCGGCGTGACGTTCGCACTGTGGCGTCACCGGTCATTGCGGTGTTTCCGCGCGAGTCATATGGGATCGGGTCGTCGAGCGAGAGTTCGAGCCTTCATTGTTTTGATGTTTTTTTTTTATTGGATCAAGCCAAAAATGTTTGATATAATACTTTGAGGCCTAAAAGAGTCTTCAATATGCCCGTATTAATTCTATTCAGATTATTTCAATTTAAACACTAAGCGTTGATTCACAATTTAAATATAGATTTTGTGGTTAAGGGTTTACAGTTTAATGATAGTGTCGTGGTTATGATCAGTGCACCGTAGCTAGAAATCTCGGGTTTGATTCTTGCACTGAACAATTTTTTTTTTTTCATTTACAGCTTATACTCATTTTGAATTGAAAGAATTTAGAAAAAAAACATTTTTTCCTAAGATGAAAAAGATTTATCTTAAAAAATGTGAAAAGAAAAAAATCGTCTTCAGTGCCGAACGCAATAAGAGCGAAAAGGACGCCATGATGTCCCCAACGGATAAAAGCTATCAGAGCTAAAAGGACGCCCTACGTCCTCAGCACATAACAGCTGTAAGAGCAGAAAGGATGCCATGATGTCCCCTGCATATAAGCTTACGGGAGGAAGTGAGAGCGAGAGTGAAACGCACCACTAGCGCCGGCACATTTCAGAACGAACGCTGGGGACATGTCCCCACTAAAATCGGCACATAAGATTCTTATGGACTACTCTTCTATGTACGTCTGAATTCATGATCTAGTCTCTAATACTTAGAGACTAGATCATGTTCTAGAGATTAGTTGATCAGGTGTAAAAAAGTGTACGGTGACGAAGGTTTCGGTCCAACTAGGCCCAAAGTTTCTGAGTTCTCACCAAAGAGTCGTCACGTTAGATGCGAAAAGTATTCTCATGTGATAAAATTCGTTTTTTGCAGCTTTTATCTTCAGTGACAATTCATTGCGATGTTGTTTATATATCGCCAAGGTTAAAACACTTGCTGATCTTTTAGCATTTTTATATAAAGAATTTTTTAGCTTGATACTCGATCTAAGTTCGTCAGTAAGTCATGGAGCTAACTGTTTGTTTACAGTGAACGTACGTAGCTGAGCATGGGTATCGAGAGACATAATTAATTTATCATGTAATTTTAGCACAATAGAATCGAGTTCATCTATAGAGGAAACAAAGGTTGATTACTGGACATAAGCATAGATCTTAGAGTTTCGAGAAATTGTGCTTCATCGAAATGTTTGAATGAGCGCCTAGTTATGATTCTGCTGGTAATAACTTTATCAGGAAGTTTGTATAATAGTTTTAAAAGGTCATGTCCCGCTATAAAAGGAGATTCAGATTTAGTATACAAAGCAAGTTTATTGGCATTATCGATATAATTAATACGTCTAACCATGAATCAGAGGAGTCAGTGTGGTGTGTAGCTGAGGACGGAACTATATAAAGAGAATTCGAGAAAACAAGATTTTTAAGTAGTTTCCTTTAAAGTTTCCACACAACAGGTTCCAATTTAAATCGCTGCATATTATTATGTTTTCATAAAACGGAGAAAAACGCAAAAAATCATTAAGAAAAGTATGGAAGAGTAGACCTTTTGGTCTTTTATACTGTATCGTAACGCTCTTGCCGACCCCGAGCCTGAATGCTGCCATGCGTCGGTTCGAGCTACCTTAATAGAAAAAGAGCAGGTATGAAAGAAACGTGAGAACGCGGAATTTGATTTTAAAAAATTTAACAATTCCGATTTATTCAATTTTGATCGATTTTACAGGATAAATTCGTTTTTGATATGTTGTGAAATATTTGCGATCGCGCTCGCCGACTGTGAGAAATTTTGTTTCACTCGCCGTTTCGAATTTGAACAATTTTTAATTTACACGTTTTTTGCTTATTTTCAAAATAAAAAGAAAAAAGTTTCGATAATCTAAAAGTGTTTTCGATTTTATACAAAAAAAATAATAATAATAACTATTAGACTGGGCCAAAAAAATTGAACAATTTTTTTTCTTGACGGTACTCTGAAAATATTGTTCATGACGATAAAAAAAAAGTTTCCAGAAAGTTTAAGCTTTTAATAATAATATTAAGAGGTGCATCATTGCAGTTATTGATTTTTCAATAGTTGCCGTGTTTTTTGCATAAAATTCGGACTTAGTCAATTTTAAAAAATTTTTTCATCTCTTATCCTTGTAGGAAATTAAATTCCCCACAAAAAAGCTCTCTTAGTAAACTTTCGTAAGACGAGCCCATTCCTTGTAATCGAGCCTTAAACATTGGTATATTTTTTCAATTTTTTACTTTGTATTCGGGATTTCCAAAATGACCTTAAATATCAATATTTTTTCAAGACCATGGATTATTCTTAAGGGAAATTTAGTGCTCTACAAAAAAGGTCTCTTCACATTTTTCGATAAACTCACTCCTTTCAAAGTTATTTGATGTTAAAGTTAATTTTTAAAGTATTTAACCGTTTATTTTGCGTCAAACATAATTGTCTCCACTTGTATCATAAATTTATAACTCAAATATTACAAATATTTTTTTTCTGGCATGCCACTAAAGTTTTTTTCAAAAAATCAAAATTTATTAGGGTATTACTTCAATCAAAAAATTGTTTATCAACAAAATCAATTTTTATTATATTTAAATTATTCTAATAGTAAAAAAAAATTGATTCATTTATCTCAATTCATTTATTTGCATACGTATACACTTTTACATCCATAAAAAAACTTGGAAAAATTTTTTTTTTTTAATTGTAAAAAAAATTATTTCACAAAAAAAAATACAGAACAATTCGAAAAAATTTTACAAATCTTGAAAAAACGTTATATTAAAAAAAAAATAATCTGCATCTATTTTTTAAAGTGTCAAAAGAATCAAATAACAAGTAAAAAATAATAAACCGAAAAATCGCCCTTGAAATCATTTTGGAAACCGATGCCTCATTCTTCTTATTTGATTCGAAGGGCTAAATCAATTTAAAAAAATTCCATCTAATTTACGTACAGCATTAAAAACTATTATATCAATTCGAGGCCAAGTATTTTCTAATAAATTGAAAAAAGTTACCATTTGAGTTACGTGCAGCACTAAAATTTATGATATCAATCGAAGGACAAGTAATTTATGAGTAACTCCAAATTTCAACATTATGGAACTTTTTTAAGAAGCTTTTAAATCCAAAAAAATCACATGCAAGCTAGTCATTTCTTACTCTATGGTGGCAGAGACAATCGATTTTTTTCAGACTTTCAGGAGCTACTGAGATTATTCACAATATTCGACGTCGATTGGATCGATAGAAATTATGTTTAAATATGAGTTAAAAGTACTTGTCCGGCCCATCACTTTTCATTTAAATCAAATAAAAATCAATCATAAAAAAACGAAACTGTACGGGAGAATCCGGTTAAGAATTTATTGAAATGCGATTTAGGTTAGTTATGCCGAATGAAATTCGTTCGCTGGAAGAAGTGACAAGTAAAAACTGCCGTCATAGCAATACAAACTGGGGAGTTATTTTGGAAGCTTCAACATATAAAATGTGCAAAATGTTTTTTATTTGTCGATGCACAATAACATCTTTTGTATATTACAGGACAATTTGTTTCCATTCTTATGAAATTAGTGCAATTAAGAGAAAATTACTTGAAGATAACTCTCTAAATTCCCTCTGCATGAATATTTGTGCTCCAACAATTCTGAAAAGCCTTGATTTTTATTTAAATATAATAAGTTTAATGGAAAGTGATGGGCCGGACAAGTACTTTTAACTCATATTTAAACATAATTTCTATCGATCCAATCGACGTCGAATATTGTGAATAATATCAGTAGCTCCTGAAAGTCAGAAAAAAATCGATTGTCTCTGCCACCATAGAGTAAGAAATGACTAGCTTGCATGTGATTTTTTTGGATTTAAAAGCTTCTTAAAAAAGTTCCATAATGTTGAAATTTGGAGTTACTCATAAATTACTTGTCCTTCGATTGATATCATAAATTTTAGTGCTGCACGTAACTCAAATGGTAACTTTTTTCAATTTATTAGAAAATACTTGGCCTCGAATTGATATAATAGTTTTTAATGCTGTACGTAAATTAGATGGAATTTTTTTAAATTGATTTAGCCCTTCGAATCAAATAAGAAGAATGAGGCATCGGTTTCCAAAATGATTTCAAGCGCGATTTTTCGGTTTTTATTTTTTACTTGTTATTTGATTCTTTTAACACTGTAAAAAATAGATACAGTTTAGTTTTTTTTAAAGATAATGCTTTTTCAAGATTTGTGAAATTTTTTTCGAATTGTTCTGTATTTTTTTTATAAAATAATTTTTTTGCCCATTTTTTATAAAAATTTTGTTTCAAAGTTTTTTTCATGGATGGAATTATCAGCAAACGAGGGACCATCAATGTACTTGTCCCAACCTTTTTTTTCCTAGGGGAAGTTTATGGTTTTGAAGTAATACCCTAATAAATTTTGATTTTTTGAAAAAAAACTTTGGTGGCATGCCAGAAAAAAAATATTTGTAATATTTGAGTTATAAATTTATGATACAAGTGGAGACAATTATGTTTGACGCAAAATAAACGGTTAAATACTTTAAAAATTAACTTTAACATCAAATAACTTTGAAAGGAGTGAGTTTATCGAAAAATGTGAAGAGACCTTTTTTGTAGAGCACTAAATTTCCCTTAAGAAAAATCCATGGTCTTGAAAAAATATTGATATTTAAGGTCATTTTGGAAATCCCGAATACAAAGTAAAAAATTGAAAAAATATACCAATGTTTAAGGCTCGATTACAAGGAATGGGCTCATCTTACGAAAGTTTACTAAGAGAGCTTTTATGTGGGGAATTCAATTTCCTACAAGGGTAAGAGATGAAAAAATTTTTTAAAATTGACTAAGTCCGAATTTTATGCAAAAAACGCGGCAACTATTGAAAAATCAATAACTGCAATGATGCACCTCTTAATATTATTATTAAAAGCTTAAACTTTCTGGAAACTTTTTTTTTATCGTCATGAACAATATTTTCAGAGTACCGTCAAGAAAAAAAATTGTTCAATTTTTTTGGCCCAGTCTAATAACTATTATTATCATTAATTTGAAGGGATATAATTTCAAATTCGTACCCCGACCTCTTGAATTATCGATGATGTTACGGAATTTACAAAATTTACAAAAATAAGAAAAGTCTAACTCGGACTCAGTTGCAACAAGTTTGATTTTAAAGAAAAATCATTTACAGAAAAAATTTACAAAAATACAAATTATCTACAAAAAAAATCATCCCTGATTATAGCGAGCAAATAAAGAATAAAAAAAAATAGCTTAAGTTAAGGAACAAACCCCAGGCTATGGAATCGAAACGTCGCCGAATCTCTCCGAGAGTCTGAGCATTTAGAAGGTTAAAGGTAACTTGCCGTCGACGTGTTATGGGATCGAGACGTCGCCGAATCGCTCCAAGAACTCCGTGCAACGGAAAGCTTGGAAAATTTAGAGGTTAGGTGTGGACCCTGGATTATGGGATCGAGACGTCGCCGAATCGCTCCGAGAATCCAGGCATCCAGGAAAATTAGGATAGGTTAGATTGCTTGCTAAAATCATGAAGAATGTTTGAGATCAGCCTTTTCGTTCCGAGTCAGAATTTTGAGGAAGGACTGCCTCCCGAATCAGTCGCGCAGCGCTTCTGCCATGATTCAAAGATTCTGATTGGCCGAGAGAATTATTATGTGATGCGCGAAATACCACTTTTATGATTTACAGAATTATTTTACAATGAAAAAATCAAAATTTTACTCAATTAATTATTTAACAATTTTTACAAATGTTTTATCTCATAATAAAGTTCAATTAAAAAGGATTTAATGTGGTCGAAAAATTGTTGTTTGGGTCGTGGCTGGTTCGAGAACATTCGATCTACGCATGCGCAATAAAGCACATTTTTATTTTATTATTTTCAGGATTTTATTACAAAATTTTATGTCGCAATTATTTTTCTTCAATCCGTTATCATTTTCCACGTCTTTTAAGCCTATTTACAATATTTTACAGATTGCGTTGAGTTTTTATTAACAAAAGAAAAAAATATGATAGTTCGAGTTTTTAATACGCGGTGCCGCTAGTGTCGCGCTCCACCGCTTGTATCGGGCTTTTGTATTGCCCACCAGTAGGGCCGCCGCCGGCCAGCAGTGACGCGTCTCACCTGTGGTTGTTTGTTGTTCCATTCGCGCCGCGTCGCGATGTTTTTCGAGGTTATGTTCGGGTTAGAGTCGATTTGGGTCATTCAGGAGGATGTTACGTCACAGTACCTAGACATAGAAAACTGTGGAGAATTGTACCTAGACTTCGAAAACCATCAAGAAATACATTTAGACTTCAAGAGCTATGAAGAAGTACACCTAGACATCGAAAAGTATGGATACGTCGACCTAGAGAGCGGAATCTGGAGCCGTTGACGTAGACAGGAAGTAGAAACGTCGTCCTAGCCATCGAAAAACATGAAGTCGTCAACCTAGATAACAGAAACCATGTAGTTGTCGACCTGGGCATAAAAAATCACGAAATTGAAAAAAGTTACCACTTGAATTACGTGCAGCACTAAAATTTGTGATATCAATCGGTGGACCAGTATTTTATTAGTAACTCCAAAGTTCAACATTATGGAATTGTTCTAAGAAACTTTTAAATCCAAAAATATCACATGCAAGCTAATCATTTCTTGCTCTATGGTGGCAGAGACTTATAAGAAAATCTATTCTTTTCAGACTTTCAGGAGCTTCTGATATTATTCACAATATTCGACGTCGATTGGATCGTTACAAATTATGTTTAAATATGAGTTAAAAGTACTTGTCCGGCCCAACACTATTTATTGAAATAAAAATCAATCATAAAAAAACGAAATTGTACGGCAGAATCCGGTTAAAAATGTATTGAAATACGATTTATTATTAGTTTAATGTTCTTAATAATAGTATAGGTTAGTTATACCGGATGAAATTCGTTCGCTGGAAGAAGTGAGAAGTAAAAAAATTGCCGTCATTCCAATACAAACTGGGGACTTATTTTTGGAAACTTGAACATATTTAATGTGCAAAATGTTTTTTATTTATCGATGCACAAAAACATCCCTTGTATAGTACAGGACAATTCGTTTCCGTTCTTATTAAATTAGTACACTTGAGGGAAAATTACTTGAAGGTAACTCTCTAAATTCCCTCTGCATAAATATTTGTGCTCCATCAGTTCTAGAAAAGCCCTGATTTTTATTTGAATAAACAATTTTAATGGAAAGTGATGGGCCGGACAAGTACTTTTAACTCATATTTAAACATAATTTGTAACGATCCAATCGACGTCGAATATTGTGAATAATATCAGAAGCTCCTGAAAGTCTGAAAAGAATAGATTTTCTTATAAGTCTCTGCCACCATAGAGCAAGAAATGATTAGCTTGCATGTGATATTTTTGGATTTAAAAGCTTCTTAGAACAATTCCATAATGTTGAACTTTGGAGTTACTAATAAAATACTTGTTCACCGATTGATATCACAAATTTTAGTGCTGCACGTAATTCAAGTGGTAACTTTTTTCAATTCATTAGAAAATACTTGCCCTCGAATTGATATGATAAATTTTAATGCTGCACGTAAATTAGATGGAATTTTTTTCAATTGATTTAGCTGTTCGAATCAAATAAGAAGAAAGAGGCATCGGTTTCTAAGTTTTTTTTATGGATGGAATTATCAGCAAACACGACACCATCAATGTACTTGTCCCAACCTTTTTTTCCCTAGGGGAAGTTTATGGTTTGATATCACGTCTTTTTTCTCGAAAGTTCCTTATTTATGTTTTGACGACTATATAATTTTAATTTTAATTTCTATGAATTATTTACGATTTAATGCTTATAACATTGGTTTCCACGAAAAAAGACCTATTTTTCGTCAAAATTGTACTGGAAATATTTCGTCACAGGTCTATCCTTGGACTTTGGCGATTTTTTTCCTTGTACTCTAATATGTTTTGTCAATTAGGAACCCAAGAGCATAGTGGAAAGCAGATTGGAGGCCGAAATATGATTTTGGCTTGTAACATCTGATTCGTCGAAAAAAGACTGATACCGCACAATCAGTATACTAGTGAAGAGTATTATACACGAATGCTGTAGAATTGTAATATATTTGATATTTTCTTACGGTTCGAAATCATTTTCGTTGTGTGACTTAAGAAGTTTTGTTTACATTTTTTGTGGTATAATAAGAAAACGGGCGATCATCAATGTAATTGTCCAAATTTTTTTTCTCCGAGTGAGGATTTTTACGGCTTGATATCAAATCTTTTTTCTATGGCAGTTCTAAACGACAAAAAATATTCTTAAATAAGATTTTCTAAAGTTCTCCAATGTTTCTATTGTGATATTTAAAAATAAGTTCTCCAATGATTTTCTTTAAGTTTTGTACAATTTATAATAGTTTGATATTCTTCGAATGTTTGAAGTGATACCCTCAATTTTGCAACCATTTCGAACGTGTCCATAATTTTGTGGGATTAAAATCATATTCCGTAAGGTTTTTCAATATTTTGTATCATTGTGGAATTTTCCCCCGTCATTTATAAATTTTATTTCCAATAGTTTTGATGAAATCATTGTGAATAAAGAAAATATGAATATTTTTCAATGAACCGAATTTTTTGATTGATTTTCCTTAAAATTTGACAGAAGGAGAAAGAAAAAAATATCTACAATGTTCACCAAGTCCACCAGAATTCGCAATTTTCACATATGTTTATTGAATTCTAATGCTAGCAATTTTCATTTCATTAAAAAACGTGCTTCCAAGGACTTTTTGAAGCAATCTTTTTCATTTGTATTATCATACCCAGAGATAAAAGTTGACACACCCACGTCGATGCACAAAATTTTTAAACTCTGCATGCCACCAAGGTTCAACCGGACAAAAGATAAACTATGAAGTGCGTCAAGACCAACAGAATTGCTTATTTATTAATATGTCCATTGCATTTTGAAAACATAACTTCTTATGTAATTCATAAATAGGCCATCGCTGACTTCTTGTATCATTTATCATTATTTTGAGTTATTTATTACTAGTAATCCATATCATCATCCATAATAGTAATCCATATTGTATCATTTATCATTATTTTGAGTTATTTATTACTAGTAATCCATATCGTAATTCTATAATTCTTCTACAATTTTTATTAATTGTAAGTATCCATATTTCATAATCAAAAATAGGAAGTGCTAATACCTAGCGTGCATGTCAATACACAGAATTTTCAAAGTCTGCAAGTATCCGCTGCGATTTATTCATCTACATTTTGATACAGAAAGAAAAAATTACCACCGATTCATAAAATTCATTATGCCAAAACTAAAAGAAAAGAAGACAGCGCACTTCAAAGTGAACAGAACTCAAAATTGTTTCATGTATCTTCGTTTATATATTGCAGTCGGAACCAAAAAGTGAAAAGATTGGCACACTTACGCTTCACAGAAATATCAAAGTTCATAGGTATTCGCTGCATGCCAGTAATACAAACTTTGGTGCTATGGGGCAAACCACTTCAAAATTCCATGAACCACATTCTTGAAACTTATTATGTCACATTCAAGAAAAAAAGTGACATATACGCTGCATGTTGAAGCACGCGAAATGCTGTATTTTTGTATGTCTCCATGGTTATACGCAAACAAAATATTTGATCACATCCAAAAATTATCAGACGGAGACTTACACACATGAATTTTTCAACCCATGATGCCAATCGCAAACATGGTCTGGAAATACTCAACATACATGTCGCTTAATGACTTTGTCGCACTTTAGAGGTGTTCATTGCATCTCGAAGATATGAATTTTGATATCATGAAAATCAGACACCCAATGACTTATTGAAATAAATTTCCAAATTCATTATGCAATAAGTCAAGTGAATATATCTATGCACTTACATGGCCCAAATATTTTTCTAAAACTCGGGTGTATAAACAAGGAATCATGAAAACTTTTTGTTATGAATTTTCCAATTTATTGAAATCAATATGAGGAAATAGATACGGAAGTCACTCGAATTGTCTAGAGAATGAATAGAAATTGGTATGGATATACTGTAAGCTAAGGAGGTGGGAAAAAGGGCCCGGTGAACACAGCCAAACGAAATGAAAGAAAATATGACAACAATACATTGAATTAGACACTTTTACTTGACCAAAGTTTTTCAAAATTTATTTGCATTCATTTACATACAACCACGCATATTTTTTCTATAGTGTAATAACACAACATAAAATTTATGTTTGGAAAGAACATTTGAGAGGTTATAATGAGCGAAAGTTTTTTTTTCTCACATAACTCCTGTTGAAAATTTGTAATGAACCAGAACCACGATTGCAACAAAATTATGTCATGAATAAACGTAAAATCAAAGAATTTGTACAAGGAGAAATTTCCCAATACTAATATATGTCCTGTGACGGATTTTTCCAAGCCCCGAAAAATGCCACAAAAGTCTGGCTCTCTTTCCCGTCGATTTTAAACAAAATCTAAGATGGAAATTTTAAAGTTGGGCGCCAGTCGCAAAGCGACTCGACGGCAAAGAGAGAGAGACGTAAAGTTGACCAGCTTGCGATCAGCGGGATGGGCGGGGTGACCTCGAGAATAATTAAAACACAAAAATTACGTTTGGAAATAATAATAACAAATTTAATCTTAAAGTCGGAAATTATAAGAAAAATGACAACAGAAATATGCACACTTGGGATAAGTTCCAGTCGCAAACAAATTTACATTATTTCGCTCAAGAAAAGAGTTTATCCAAATTTAATTTATCGAAAGATTTAACACGGGAGAACGAAAATATAACGATCACGCGACTCTACTGAACCACGGGGGAAGAATCGCGAACTCACACACTCAAAATTCTCGCACGCTCACACACAAAATTGGTCGGGATCCTACATTCTCTACAATCTAAACCGAGCTCGAATTTATTCTCTCCGTGGATCTACTCACGGTCGAGAAAATAAATTTTAAGATGAAAGCGAAATTATCGATGTTTTATTCGCAATACCGAGCCCCCGATATTCGGTTACTCGGTCGAGCTATCGAACGTTGTTCGCGTCAAATCATCCCGACCCAGTCACTCACACACGCACTCAATTACACAGTTTCGCGACCCTTCAGCCCGGGAAACAACTTACGTCAATCGGGAACAATTATTTACCAAACGCGAAACTTGGAAACACGAAACACGAAAATTGGAGATCTCGAGTACGGCCACGATTACTCTTCGACACAAAAGTTAACTTTAAATAACGCGAAACGCTAAACGGGCGACCGCGGGAACAAAAATCGAAAGAGCCGACAAAGAAACGCGTGACAGAGTCGTCATCGTGACCAAATTTCTCTCAACACAAGAGAAGGACGATAATTCTTTTAATTATACACGATCACGAAAAATATGACCCGGGAAAGATGTTCGAGGGCCCACCAACCAAACCAGAAAGTGAAAAGGAAGGAACTCACGGTGTTTCTTCCCATTTTCGCGACACGTCCTCTCTGCTCGATACTTCACGAGAATCTCCTCGAGAACCAGAACGTTACGCGTAACGAGGATTTTGTCTCCCGCCCCTCTCCTAATTTCGAATACTCCCGAAAATTATTGACAGGTCCGGCGCAATTACAAAATTGGTCCGAGCGTTAGACAGGGCCCCAGAATGAGTTTTAAAATCGGGAAATGCTACACACGATGTCAATGCATTTTACCCCTGGCTCGACCATTATATTTTTACGCAAGAAAACGGACCGTGGAGTTCGCATAATTTACGGGACCTCGCGAGAATGATGCGATGATCGCCGTTCGATGATTGTAGACGGGAGAATCCGGCGGGTACGACGGCCCTGGCGTAACGATGGAAAAACAACCAAGTCCTTGATGCCAAACGAATATTTTCCAACTCGAATATTCTCGAGCCTTCCGTGAGATTTCCGTTGCCTCGTCCTTGTATCAACAACAGAATGCGAAGTCCTTTCTCTCTCTCTCTATCTTTCCCGGGATCACTCACATGAAAAAATGTATTCCAAGACGCAAATTAATAAAATATTAACAAAACTATCGCCCTAAGCAAGCCCTGTGAGATAATCGTGTGGCCGAAGTATCGAGCAGGAGCTATGGGAGCGCTCTCCTTCCGATACTTTATGCTTTAGTGACGGTCAAAAATAAAAAACCGTCACAGTCCTATATAACAAATACTCGCGAACCGATTGCGATGAGGGTAAACTAACCCCATGGTTTTCACAAAACTTACATAACATTTTTTTTTATAGTCATATAAGAATTTTTAATCGAATTCATACAGCTCGCACTGTTTCTCCGAAATTTTATCATTTAGATCGCTGTTGCTATTAATTTGATCATGCCATCAAAAACTGACAGATGGTTGAACAATATATCACGCCAAAGTCACTATATATCTGGTTTTCGTAATATACACTGCATGTATGACACCACATACCACTATTTTGAATAAAATAAATACATATTGAACACTTGATTAGATGAAAAATATTTTTTTTTCACCCCGCACTTCGTAATGTCGGAAATCCGATTATTATAACATCAAAAGCTGACAGCTGACTGATGGGATTGTATATATAGGTATATATTCATAAACTTTATTCCGCTGGAACGGTACAGCGAGTATCCTGACCAATCACAACTCATTATTTCTGTAGCCGGGATCCCGGGACTCGAGCTTCCATAGAAATGGGTTATAGCTGGCATCAAGAGGCCTTTGATGGTGTTCTGTACAGACACGGCAAATCCATAAATGTGTTAGTAACTTTTGCATAATCTTGAGCCTGTGCAAAGTTTTTTCTCAGCATTCACGCTACTGATCGTGTTGGTTTCGTGCTCATTCGAAAGGGATTTTGAAAATTAGTCTCCAAACTAATTTTTGATTTATAAAAAATCTCCTGAGCTCTGCAATTTTAGAAAATTATATGCCAGTTTTACCCCCACCACCGCGAATCGTTTTATTCAGAGAAAGTATACTCGGCGAGCCTTGGGCCAGTAGACGACAGGGCTGTCAATGTACTTGTCCCGAGACTCTACCGAGTCTCTTGGTAAAGTCAACCCGGATTTTGACTACCACAAACCATCGACCTCTTCACTGAAATTTGAAAAGTTAACCAGGACCACGAAATTTCGGATCCTGTGATGTTGTCTGGCACTTTATGAATAAATTTCCTATTTCTTCATTCTGACGATTTGTAATTAATTCCCTGTGAAACTCGTGTATTTTCAGAATCATCCTACGATGAATCTATTATCATTCGAAGTACGAAATAAAAAGCAATTCGCATTTCAATTCAATGTAAAAATCATTTCCTATTTTCGTGCTGAAAAAAACTGCAGCCTGAAAAACTTGAGTTATGTTATTTTACACACGAATACAAATACTTTTATATAACCTAACCACGTTTCCGAGCTTTTTCAAACGTGCCGACGGTACGGAAAGTAAGTGTTTTACCGACTGTTGGAGTAGATTAGTGGTGAGGAGTACGTAAAACACCAAGGAGTTAAAAGTGGTGTTTTACGTACTCCTCACTACTAATCTACTCTAACAGTCGGTAAAACACTTACTTTCCGTGCCGCCGGCACGCTTGAAAAAGCTCGGAAACGTGGTTAGGTTATATAAAGTATCGTATGCATCTCGGAGGCAGGGTGGATCTTTTACGCCGAGCGCGATGTTTTCAGTACGAGTCGTAGCCAAGCGCGCGCTCGCGCTCGGCGTAAAAGATCCACTTTGCCTCCTTGTTACACAATGTACTATTTTATTTCAATGTGCTGTTTCTCTGTCGGTCATGTAATTAAACGCTGTTGGTTGATATAACCGACCGCGCATACACGAACTGTCAATCTGACAGCTGAAACTATCAAACTAAGAGCAGGACTTTAAATTCGAGATTTCAAAGCGACCAATCACAGCACGAATAAAGAGGCAACAATAGATTCGATATTTCGATATATTCAATACATTTGAGCTTTTTATTAGAGGAATGTAAAAAAGATACGAAAGCATTTGATGTCCGAAAGAGAGAGTGCAGAGCCCATTATATTTTGTAATAATGACGCCGATCCACTACACTCTCGAGAAAAAAAAATTAAGAATCAGTAACCTTTTATCTATGAAAAAATTATACACTTACTAGAATTTTTGTGTGACAAAACACAAGATACCTTTTGTAAGGGGTTCCAAAGTCCCGTCTTTACTTCCACAAAACCCACAGTCATATATTTGTACGATTGAAGGTTCATCAGGTAGGCGTAAAAAACTAAAGGTTGGAGGTAGAAGTAGAAGAGTACTCTTATGGAATCCAATATGTAATCCGGGATTTGCAAACTACGAAGTACGTGATGGAATCCAGGACTTAAAGGGTGATGAAGGCGAAAGGAAAAGAAACTCTTTAGAAGCAAGTTCTTGTTAAAACACGAGAAAAAGCGGACTCGAAGTTACGTTCAGCTTTAACAGAAGCTTTGTACGGAATCTGATACTTTACACGCTGGAATAACTCTCGTCACACGAGACTTCTCCCTTTCACTAACCCGCTCTTTCGGTCCCTTACTCTTCCAAGCGAGCTCCGATAATCAATAATCCTTCGGGTGCACATCGAAACAGCAGGGATTCCATTTTGATATCGAAATCTCATTGAACCTACATTCACAAAAGTAATTGATATTGATGTAACAGTATAGAGTAGAGTCTCTACGTCCTGTGTAAAGACATGAAATTTCGGTCTCTCTGAGTGCATGTATTTTTCGAAGGCATTATTTCATATAAACTTAGGATCTATGAATTTCTCAAATATTCAATTAAAGGAGACCGGTTTCGATTCAAGTGTCAAATGAAAAAAAATTTCAAACCAATTTATCATTTCTAATTTACGTGGCTTTCTACCCCAGTACCATATGCATGCTAATGAGCTTTTCTTGACTATTTGAATTATGACTGGTCTTCCTAGAAATTCGATATCTGTCTACTTCGACATCATGTCAATTCTCTATTCCTCTTCTCCCCTTATGAAGATTGGAATGCATTTTCATTTTGCATGTAAAATGAAAGTCAATGTGAAGGTCGAGATGGAAGTGGAGACCGGAAAATTCGGGGTGTAAATGGAAAACGGAGAAGAATAGACGCATTTTTCAAGTAGTATATTTTATGCCGATGTCAAACAGTACTAGAATTTTTATGCTTGGTTTGAAAGTGATTAACGGGCTGTGGATTGTCAAAATGAACAAAATCTTTCCTCATAATGTATTTTCTTAAAAAAATCTTTGACTCAAGTCAGTAAATTACAGTCGTATAAGAAGGGACCCGTCCATATATATATATATGTTACATTACCATCCTATGTACTTCTCCAGCCAAA